>NC_050096.1:251013785-251339294 GCF_902167145.1 Zea mays | reverse complement strand
TACTTAAAAGGATTGACAAGATAAGAAGGAACTTCCTTTGGAAAGGAGAAAATTTGGATTCATGTAGTGGGGGTCATTGCCTGATAAATTGGGCTACAACTTGTTTACCAAAGAATAAGGGAGGTCTTGGCATCCTCGATCTAGAGCGCTTTGTAAGAGCGTTAAGGCTTAGATGGTTGTGGCTACGATGGACGAATAGAGACAAAGCATGGACTGGGTTGCAATTACCTTGTGATAAAGCAGATGTCGATCTATTTAATGCATCTACGATTGTAACAATTGGTGATGGCAAAATGGCTGATTTCTGGAGATCAAGCTGGATTTAGGGTCAAGCACCAAAAAACATTGCGCCAACCTTATTCATGAAAGCAAAGAGGAAAAATATCTCGGTGTGCCAAACCCTTACAAACAATCGCTGGATGCACTTTTGTTCTCCTTACACACATGAGGATGAGATAAAAGAATTCATTTCCCTCTGGCAAGGTATCAACAACACTCATGAACTCAATGATCTCGACAATACTATTTTATGGAGGTGGACGACGGATGGGAGTTATAGTTCAAGTAGTGCATACAAAATTCAGTTCACAACGAATTTTTGTAAAATCAAAATTTCTCCTATCTGGAAAGCGAGAATTGAGCCAAAATGTCATTTTTCGCATGGACCATGTTGCATAACAGAATTCTGACTGCGGACAACCTACAAAAGCGGGGATGGCCTTGCAATCCAATTTGTTGCCTTTGCAACTTATCACAAGAAACTATGCCTCATTTAGGCAAAGACTGCCCGTTTTCTGTAGAGGTTTGGAACATGATCCTATCTTGGGCCAATCTGTCCTTTCTAAGTGGCATTTCTAACCTCGGGTCGTTGTATGATTGGTGGAAGAGATTAAGGAATCGTTGCTGCAAGGAGTCAAAGAAGATTTTCGATGGACTCCTCATCTCTTTTTGGTGGAATATATGGTTGGAAAGAAATAACAGAATCTTTCAGAGACTTCAAAGATCTGCTATTCAGGTTACGCAAATGGTGAAAGATCAAATTGGGAGTTTCAGTGTATGTTAGATTGAGTTAGTGTATGTTTTTCTCCTTTTTTTGTTTTTTCTTTTGCTCCGTCTTCTGAAGACTGTTATCTATTTCTCTTCTAATATATTGAAGAGGTAAGTCTTTTGTCGCTTCCTTTCAAAAAAGAGATATTTTAGATGCCATTGGATGTATCCACTGCCTTCTGCTCTAGGCTAGGTGTCACGCAACGATCGTAGTTATCTATTCACTTGTAATGTTATTCGTATAAAATTGCAAGTTATATATATATATATATATATATATATATATATATATATATATATATATATATATATATATATATATATATATATATGTGTTTGGTTTTTGTAGCTTGAATAGGCTTGGAGTGTCTTGCTCAGCTATTTGTGTGACTAGGTTAAAATCGTGGGTTGATGCTTGGGACGACATTGCAGATAACTTGTTTCAGCTCATAAGCCCATACATGGATGCTTCTTTCAAGGCTTACTTAGCTTGAACTGGTACGTATATCGGACTTGTTGCAGCTTAATAGTACCAGATACTAGTGGACAGCCACCTGCAACGAGTTCTTGGGATGCCCATCCATGTCACTAGGATGAGGCAATGGTGGGGGCAATGAGTTAGAATACAAAGCAACAAATATTTTTTTAGCATCATCTAGTTTATCAACTATGTTCTAATTGTTTTCATTACTTCTCACAATTTAACACCTTACGACTGCTAGAGACGGACTCTATGATGTACATCATAAAGATCGGTGGTGGAACAGTAATGAATCAGTACGAGCAGATGCAGGCCTAGCAATGTACTCAACAAGGCTTGTGTATGACCCTAAACGCCCAGAGTGAGTTGTGAGTTGTACGATGATTCCCAGGGGTCCACGAGCACTATCTCTTAGGTCTTGTTCGTTTGTGTCGGATTGTACCTGAAATCGTTTCAGCTAATCAAAGTTTATATAAATTAGAGAAGCAATCCGGTTAGAAATTGTTTCGACCCACCAATCTGGTACAAACAAACAAGGCCTTAAGCGTGTCAGACCCAACTCGTAGCATTCTAGCTCTTATTTACTACATGAGTCTATGCTTATATACATGTACCTAAGAAAATAGTTATACAGAATTACAGACTATATATGGCCAGTAGATGTCCCAGTAGCCATGGGGCACCAGTCGATTCCATATATGCAACAACCACCATATGTGCTGGCGTACACCGGTAAGATATCGTAAACGATTTCTATTTCACTATTACATATGGGAAAATATCTTATGCAATCACTTATATTAGTGCAAGCGTACAATCAAACGATTTGATGCATTTAATCTAGATCTAATGATGACTGTTATTTTACATTTAACCCCTTCCACCTGAAACATAGTACCTATTTTACTTTTAACCCCTTTCATATGAAACCGTTGGATCTAGATTGGATGCTCTGGATGGTTTGGTTGCACGCTTGCACCAAATAAGTGATTGCACAGGATATGTCCTCATTACATATGACACCATAATTACAATGTTTCCGTACACGACAATTTAGGCATCCAACAACCATTGGCGGCGGGGCCTTCGACATCCACTCCTTCGCATGCAGGTTTTGTGCGTCTCGATAGCAAACTAAAACTAACAACAAACAATAAAATGAATATAGCGTTACGATTGTTCCGTCCAAACTTAAACTAGTTTTTATTATTAACTGTTTGTGGTTTAGATTTATCTCACTGTTTTAACTTAAACTACATTTAACGATGCTGCTATATTGACATTCTAGCTCAAAAATAAAACAGGATACATATAAATTATGTTTAGATGAAAATTGTAGTTTGCAGCTCGTCTGTTGTACGGTAAGGGGTCTATCGCCCCGCCAACGAAGGGCAATGACCTATTGTTCAGCTTCAGCCAAAGAGCAACATGTTGTCTATGACTATCAGTCAGCGACATAGACTTATTTATAAAAAAATATAAAATTTACATATAGGTCCCTGCTGCAGTGCTGCTCCGTCTAGAGCCGGCAGGTACTCGTCGCTATATAGAATTAAAATTTCGTTTATTTTTCATTATAAAATGAAAAAAGTTAAGTTACACGGAAGAACCTTTGGGCAATTTTCTGGCGCCTGCTTGGGTTAATTCTCTTTAATGCCAGAAAGGAGCCCACTGGGCCCTGTACTGTGCTGGAAGCAGCAGAGGCCGCGACAGCTGCGTCTGCGACTGCAACGACGGTGCAGCAAGCCAGCAGTGGCAGCAGGCCGACAGACAACAGCTCACGAGTCCAGACTCCAGAGGATCCAATGGAGAGGCGAATTCATACTAGGCCGGAAAACCATAAAAAGAGGAATTGAATTATTCTATCCTTGTGGAAGGTAAATCAAACAATGCAATCGAGGCATCCATCTTTGCTAGTATCTCCTGTTGGTGAAGCAAAAAAAAGCCAAATTTCTACTCCCCCGTAGCATATATATATAAGACAAAGCCAGCACCACACAAGCAGGCAGGAAGGGAAGCCCTCGCTCTCGCTCACCCCTGTCTGGCGTCTGCTTATCCCTGGAGCAGACCGGAGTAAGGCCAGCCAACCAAATTGTCTATCTACTGAAGGAAGGAGAAAAAAAAAGAGGTAACTTGAAACTGTCAGTCTCGGCATTGCCTAATCGCATTCCCAGGTCCCTTCCTTTCGATTCCGTAAGCTGTTGTATAGGACGATGGTAGGGTAGGCAGAGTTAGGAACATCTCTATTCTCTGTCGGAAAAAAAAAATCTTTTTTTTTACCATGAACTGTTCCGTCGATCTACCAGGAAACTGGAGCCTTCTGCTGTTCTACTTATACAGAAATTCAAAACGCCATGTGTAGATTCAACAAGTTGTTGCAGCTGCAGCTTTACCGATTCCCATGGGTTCCAAGCCGGGTGAGGCGCCAACCTGGGCGGACCAGTGGGCCTCTGGCGAGGGCGACGGGAGCATCGCGAACGGCAAGGCGGCCGGTAAGAGGACGGTGGCCGGCAACGTGAAGGCGGCGGCGTCGGAGGGACTCGTCAAGGCCAAGGCGGCGGCGCTGGTCGGAGCGCACAAGCTCAAGACCGGGACGAGCTCGGGCATCAAGTGGGTCAGGGAGCAGTACCAGAAGAAGAGGACGTCGTCCAAGTGAGCTGCAATGTGTCAATTGTGATGGAGGAGCACTGCTACTCTCTGTTCTGATCTTTCTTAGTGAAGCCCATTAGAGGAACAGGTTTTTCTCTTGGGTGGAGACTCTTCTTGGACGCTTTGGTTCCTTTGGATGGTGAGCTTGTAAGCCGCTGGCCTTTTTTTTCATTATTATGCCAGACTAGTATGATTTTTGCATAGTTTTATGCTCTGTCAACAGCTAACAGGTATTAGGAGAAAATTTAAGGGCCCCTTTGGTAGGGCTTATTTTTCAGCTTCGGCTCTGGCTCATGCAAAAGTTGTGCCAAACACCTCTTTTTCAAATGGCTTCACCAGTGAAGTGCTTTTCCAAAATGAACTAGAGGGCATGAGCCAAAAAAAGTGGCTCACCCGGCTTCAGCTCACGTCATTTTTGCACAATAGCCCTCCCACCAGTCCAAATTATTTTTTTTGGTCCTACCCTCAATCTCTAGCCACGTACAGGAGAGATAAACTATACAAGAGTCTTTCTGAAAAACAACCTATAAGCCGTTTTGCCAAATGATTTTTTAAAATGGCTTTGGCTCATCTAAAGAAGTGGCTTCACCTCGTGAGCCAGAGCCAAAGCCGTTTTTGGAGAAGCCAGAGCCCTGCCAAAGGGGCCCTAAGTTATTCCCCCTTAAATCTGGTCTGTGGCCGGATATTTCTCTAAACTAACATTTAATTCTCTTCTCTCCAACTATTTCGAATTAATTTCAATCAATCCAACTTTATTGCTGCCTAATAATATTTGTTTTTTTCTTTATTTCTTCACTGCAATTTGAGTTTTTTTTTATTTCGAAACCTGTGAGGCCATAAAGAACACCATGTTTTATGTTAAAGAAATTTACAAATATCCATCGCCGTGTACAATACAATTTTGTATCTCTAGTTTTATTTTATTTGAGATGTCCTAAACTATGAAAACAATATTTAAAAACTTATGATGGTTTTTTTAACATAAGTTATGATGTCAGTACCACCCCACAAGATCTGAAATTAAAACTTAACTTTTATGAAGGAACAAAAATAAGAAATCTTGTTAACGATTACATTGGATCAACTGAAATACTTGTCAAATGTTAATTTAGGTTGTTTATTAAATACAAGCCATTAGGGGAGTAATTTAGAGTTTTCCTTTTATAGTTATTTTTATGGCGTTTAAAAGCATTTAGGCCTAATTTAGTTAGATTTTGCCGATTAATGGCAATACTAGATTATTATGATTAACATGTGTTTTACAGAGTTAAATTAAGTTAGGTCCAGTAATGATTTGGTGAATGTGGTTTTCGTGCCTCTATTAATAGAAATCAATTCTTGGTATTTAACGATTGTACACGTAGGTTGAAGATCGACTAGTTCTAAGGATCAATGGACTTAATGCACACATAAATTAACAATAGGATCTTTATTTTTCTTTTGCTCGTACTATAAATGAAGGTATGGATGAATAGCTTCACCTAGGCAGTCTAGTGACGAGTGGTGATGCACACTGCTAGGGATCTATAAAAACCCAAGAGAAGTTTGACATCAAACCCAACTCCAAGAGTATATATAATATATACTGCCTCAAAAAAAACTCGAAGAGTATTTGGATCAAGTAAGTCGGCAGTGCAACAGTCGTCAAGCTCGGTCAGCAGGTCGAGGCCCTTGCGGATGAGCCGGGCCAGCACGGCGGCGACGAAGGCAGACGCGAACCAGCCCACCGTCGAAGGCAAGGGTATCATCGTCCCGACGGGTTGTGGCGGCGCCATTGGTGTGTTACTGGGTTTGCGTGATGTGTTCTTGGCTGGTGTGGTGAATGATCCGTAGGAGGAAATGTCGTGGCTGTTGTCCAACAAAAAATGAATTGAAGGGTGGCCAGTGGCCGGACGACGTACGTCGGTGCGTGCACATACGCGCGGCGAAAGGGTCGCCGGAGTTGTACCGTGCAAGTACTGCGGCCATAGGCTGGTCGTTGGGCCGCCTTTGCAAATGGATTTTATGCCTGTGATTCACTGCAAAGTTCATACCATAGCTGGTCTGTTCTTTCCGGTACCGAAAAAGATGAATGGGCCGATTCGATGGCTAAATTTTCAAACAGATGTAGAAATGATCTTCCGTGATCCGTGAAAAAAATAATTATGACTGATTTTTAATTCTCATTTTTTTTGTTATTTCTAAGAAGTTTACAAACATTAAAATTCAATGTTATTTTTCTCTTACTATCTCACATGCAAGCTTGTGAGACAACTCATACTCAGCAGTTAACTCATCCACATCTCTTATTTTAAATACACTCAGTAAACAGTGCAATTTACATTATAAAACAGTGTTTTGCACGGACATATGTACGATCTGCTAGCCATAGCCTAAGTCGGGATCCAGTGCTAGTTGCCCTTACAATTCGCAATATCAGCTAACAAGCACACTATTCGACTATTGTCACCTTTTATCTACCACATCACTCTAGTGAATAGCCTTTACCGTCAGTCTACAACAATATCAGCATCACATCATATTTTGTTTTACACTCTTATTTAAAATAAAACAAGGCATTTTGTTTGAAAAAAAATCATTGAGCGCATAATTAAGTAAAAAAACATGATCCAAACAAAGTAAATAAATATAACGTAAATATAAAAACTAAAATTATATAGCTCATAAAAATGATATAGTGCTCCTCCTTACCCTCCATCTCTTCCGCATTTTCTTCTTCATCTAGTTGTAGATTAACAAAAGGGGTTATTCATGTTCAAGCCAGTATCAGCAGTATCATTATAACCGTTACAGACCCACAAGGTCGGGTCGTTTTCTAGTCCTCTGCAGGTACTTGTGGATTCAAAAGTTTAAGAAAGCATCACCCTATGCTAGTCAAAGAACAACAATAGATGTTATTCGTACAGTGAGTTTGCAACAAGCAGAAGTTATGCTAAAACGTGCTAGTAGTGGAAGAGATGCCACATTAAGAGCCATTGCTAAATGTGGTGTACGGTTAAGTTGTATACGCGATGTAACACCTAGGCCGCATAAAATTGGCCCTTTTCATGTCATCATCTGTATCGGTGGTCGACTAATCCAACAACTTGATGAACTTCTCGTACAATTTTGATTGACTTAACTTCTCATTAGCCTTGTAGAGCTTGTTCACCATCCTCTTCTCCAAGACATGGGGCTCGCTGTTACTCCTTGACGGCCCTAACCTTTACGTTGAGCTCTTGCCCTATTGCACCCAGTAGGGTGTGTCAGTCCGACATTGTCTAATGAGGAGGAGCTATAATCGCCCTTCATGTTGAGATGAGGTTGTTTGCACTCATCATTAGAGTTTTCGTCATTGTGTCTTGTACACCACTTAGGTTGATGGTGAAGAGCACTCCACATGTGCTCCAACTTGAGTTCCACTTCACTGGCCTATTGTGAAAGCTCTCCTTTGCTACTTTGAGCACCATAGCATCATCTGTTTTGTTCGATCGTGTCGTGGATAATTGATTGTAGATGTTGTTGAAGAGGGTGATCTTACTGTTGCTTTGGACCACCGATCTTTCAACTGCTTGGTGGTATGATGGTGAGGAGGTTCGCTAGTGGAGTTGTATGTAGATACTATTTAATCGCAAAGGTCGATCAACTTTTTTTTGTTGCACTCAACAGGGTCAATGAAGTGTAGTAGCCACACATTCACCTATAAATTTATAAAGTTAAAAAACTATTATTGTCTTCAAAATTGAATCCTACTTATAAAAGTATATATGTACTTACAAGTCTTTCGTCCTCTATCTTAGTCGAGTCCCATCATCGTTAGAGCTTTGATGCACCAGAGTACACAAACTAGATGGAGGATAAATCATTGTGGTTGCTTGGGGGCACTACCATGCCTATGGGTGGATAAAAAGGAGCATAAACATCATATGTGGGAGGAACACCATAGGGGAGGGAACACAGAAGAACCATAAGGAGGGGCATATGAAGGAGGAGCACCTTATGATCCATAAGGGGAGGACCGTATGGATATCCATATGGATATGAAGTAAGCAAAAGGTTGTGGAGGAGGAGCATAAATGGAAGGGACTTCAATGGCAGGAGGAAGAATATCGATCATTGGATGCTTAGTAGGAGGAGGAGGATACTAATAAGGAAAGAGAGGCTGGAGAGTTAGGGAACAAAGACAAGCAAGAACATCCTCTCATCTGTAAGGAAAATGGACCCGGGCCATTTAGTTAAGTGATTTTGGTGTTTGATGATCAACATAACCTTGTGGACTAATGTTTCCCAAGTGTTTATACTTTGTAGTTCACAGGATGCCAAGTGGATTAGACTAAGGCTCTGAGGATGCAAAACCTCAAAGTTATAAGACCCATAGAAGACATTACAAACTCATATTGAAGACACTTTATACATGCTAAGAGCACAACACATCAAGAAGTAGAAGTGGGAAGCAAAGCCACAAAACAAAAGTGAAGTTGACAAAGTTGAGAGGAATGCCTAACTCAATTAGAAGTGTTTCACAACATCAAATCTACTCAAACTGACATGGCTTCAACTGTGAGATGTAGAGAATTTTATAAGATTTCCAAAAACTCCAAGATCATCAAAATCAGAGTTTGGAGCTAAAAGTTATGACCATAATACAAAGTTGGAAGTGCTGAAAAAACAGCAGCAGCACAGGACCTGTTTTACCAGGCTGTCCTGCGTGCCAAATTACTCAAAATGATATGGATTCAACTCTAGGAGAGGATTCTATAAAATTTTCAAAAAGTACAAGATCATCGAAAAATCAGAGTTCGAAGCTAAAAGTTATGACCAAAATACGACAGGCAATCATGTTCTGTGTGGGCTATCTGGTGCACACTAGATTGTCTAGTGCCCCATGTCCGATGCGCCATCTTCGGAAGCTTCAAGGGCTACTTCTAATGGCTAGTACACATGGCATGTCTAGTGCACCTATCCGGTGCACCGTAGAAAGCTACAGAATTGCTTTCAAATGGCTAGTTTTTGTTAGGGGCTCTATAAATACCACACCACTTGGCCATTTGGAGTTATGGGAGCCCAAACAACATACCAATGAAGGTTATACACATCTCCAAGTGCTCAAACACCCAAGTGCTTAATAGAATCACTCGGTGATTAGCTTAGGTGTTTTGTGAAGTGCTTAGATTTGTTAGACCGCTATTGCGCTTGCTCTAGGTGATCCCTAGTTACTTGAGTGAGTTTAGAAAAACCCATATACTGAGAGCACCTAGAGGGGGTGAATAGGTGATCCTGTAAAATCAAACACTAAATAGCCACAAACTAGAATATAAAAATGTTAGCGCTAGTTAATCAAGTGGCTATGAGGAGATCTCTTGTGAACAAACAATAACAAGAAAAACGACACAAGAGACACGCGATTTTTATCTCGTGGTTCGGCCAAGTAATACTTGCCTACTTCCACGTTGTGGCGTCCTAGTGGATGAGGGTTGCACTCAACCCCTTTCAAGTGATCCAAAGATCAACTTGAATACCACAGTTTTTTCTCTTTTGAGTATACTTCCCGTTTGCGAGGAATCTCCACAGGTTGGAGCCTCTCGCCCTTACAATATAGATCATAGAGAAAGCACAAGAGTAAGGATGGGAGAGCAACACACGCAAGACCCAAATCAGCAGCACACACACGCACACAAGCCAAGACTTGAGCTCGAAACACAGCACAAAGAGTTCGCAACTCAAACGGAGCTCAAATCACTAACACAATCGATCAAATGCGTGGAGGTGGAGTTTGAGAGTCTTAGAATGCTTAGAGAATGCTTCGTATTTTGCTCCATGCGCCTAGGAGTCCCTTTTATAGCCTCAAGGCAGCTAGGAGTCGTTGAAGATCAACTTGGAAGGCAATTCCTGCCTTCTGTCGAGTGGCACACCGGACAGTCCAGTGCACCACCGGACAGATACTGTAGCTGTCCGGTGCGCGATCTCTTTCCTTTTCTGGCGTATCCGATCGTTGAGCCGGCGGTCCCGTTGGCGCACCGGACACTGTCCGGTGCACATCGGACAGTCCGGTGTGCCCAACCGACCATTGGCTCGGCCACGTGTCGGCCCGTAGATTTCGCTGTCGACCGTTGGCTCGGACAGCTCTGACTCACCGAACAGTCCGGTGCAGCACCGGACAGTCCGGTGAATTATAGCCGTGGCGTCCTCGGTGAATTCCCGAGAGCGACGAATTCGTCGCCGAAGACTTGGGCGCGAGCGCTGATGACGCACCGTACAGTCCGGTGCTTCACTGGACAGTCCGGTGATTTTTAGCGAAGTCGCCCGCTGATTTTCCCGAGAGCAGCCACTTCACCGTCGACCAACCTGGCACCACCGAACAGTCCAATGTGCCAGGCCCGAGCTGGTTTTGGCTTTACTTAGCCAACTCTTCCCTAATTCAAATCTCCTTTTCTTGTCACTGTTTCTAGCACTTAGATAAACGCGTTAGTATTCAAAAACAATTTACTAAGTCTAGAAACATACCTTGTTGTTCGATTTGCACTTCTCACTCAGAAGATCTCAATCACTATGTGTTGGGCATCTAATCACCAAAACACTTATAGAAATGGCCCAAGGGCACATTTCCCTTTCAATCTCCCCCTTTTTGGTGATTCATGCCAACACATTAAAAAGCAACAAGAAAAGTGCAACATCAATGCAAATGAAGACCGAATTCTTTGTACTTAAGATTTGGCATATTTGTATCGCTCTTTGCCACCACTTGGTTTGTTTTTTGCAAATCAAATTCTTTTCCCTATTTCTAAGTCAAACACGCTTGTTTGGGCAAATAGAGATATTTTCCAAGAGTGAAATAGAACAAGTGCCAAAACTCCCCCTTGTTCTCGTAATCAAATTTCTCCCTCAGAAGAGTCCACATTTTGCAATAGAAGTCATTTTGGCAAAATACAAATTCTAACTTTACTATTTTCAAAATTCACAAGTGATTGGCTGATCCATTTGCTTTGGCCTTAATTTCTACCTGAAAGGGAAATAGGGTCAAACCTTTTCCAATATGAATTTTGGTGGTTGAATTGCCCAACACAAATTATTGGACTAACTAGTTTGCTCTAGAAATTATGTTCTACAGGTGCCAAAGGTTCACAACAAACCAATACAAAGTCAAAAGAAAGGGTTCAAAACAAAGGAGCAAAGTATACCGAAGGCAGCCCTGGTCTGGCGCACCGGACAGTGTCCGGTGCACCATCGGACAGTGTCCGGTGCACCAGGGAGAATTAAATCAAACTTGCCAGTCTCGAGAATTAGGGAGGCCGCTCCGCTATAATTCACCAGACTGTCCGGTGTGCCAGCGGAGCAACTGCTACTTCGCGCCAACGGTCGTCTGCAGAGGCATTAAATGCGCTACAGTGCGCGCCTGCGCGCCCAGAAGTCAGAGCAGGTGCCAGAAGGCGCACCGGACAGTCTACCGGACCTGTCCGGTGCACCATCAGACTGTCCAGTGGCCCCACAAGTCAGAGCTCCAATGGTCGAACCCTAACGGTTGGGTGACGTGGCTGGCGCACCGGACAGTGTCCGGTGGCGCACCAGACTGTCCGGTGCGCCCGTTGACAGAAGCCATCCCCAACGACCATTTTGGTGGTTGGGGCTATAAATACCCCCAACCACCCCACATTCATGGCATCCAAGTTTTCAGCCTTCACACCTCATACAAGAGCTATAGCATTCAATACAAGACACAAACAAAGAGATCAAATCCTCTCCCAAGTCCGGAATTACTCCAAACAAATTAGTGACTTGAGAGAGAGACATTTATGTTCTTTTGAGCTCTTGCGCTTGGATTGCTTTTCTTCTTCCTCATTCTTGTTTCCATAACACTTGTAATCAAAACAAGGGACACCAATTGTGTGGTGGTCCTTGTAGTGGACTTAGTGTCCCATTTGATTAAGAAGAGAAGCTCACTCGGTCTAAGTGACCGTTTGAGAGAGGGAAATGGTTGAAAGAGACCCGGTCTTTGTGACCACCTCAACGGGGAGTAGGTTTGCAAGAACCAAACCTCGGTAAAACAAATCACCGTGCCATCCATTCTTATTTGCTTGTGATTTGGTTTTGCCCTCTCTTTCGGACTAGTTTACATTTCTAACGCTAACCTCGGCTTATAGTTGTGCTTAAGTTTAAAATTTTTAGATTCCGCCTATTCACCCCCCTCTAGGCGACTTTCAATTGGTATCGGAGCCTGGTGCTTCATTAGAGCCTAACCGCTCGAAGTGATGTCGGGAGATCACGCCAAGAAGGAGATGGTGACCGGCGATAAGCCCGTTACAAGCCATGGGAAGGCTCTATCGGGAGAGTCCTGCAACAAGGGGAAGGAGAAGGAATCCCCCTCACACAAGTCGCATCAGAGTGGCGAAAAGAAAAAGAAGATGAGGAAGGTAGTCTACTAAGAGACCGACTCTTCGTCGCCATCCACTTCTGGCTCCAACGCGTCGTCCGTAACTTATAAGCGCCATGAGCGCAAGAAGTTTAGTAAGATTCCCCTACACTACCCTCGCTTTTTCTAAACGTACTCCATTACTTTCCGTTCCATTAGGCAAACCACCGGTTTTTGACGGTGAAGATTATAACATGTGGAGTGATAAAATGAGACATCACCTAACCTCACTCCACACTAGTATTTGGAACGTTGTTGAGTTTGGTGTACAGGTACAATCCTTAGGGGATGAGGATTATGATTCGGACAAAGTTGCCCAAATCCGGCACTTCAACTCACAAGCCACCACAATACTCCTCGACTCTCTAAGTCGAGAGGAGTATAACAAGGTGCAAGGATTGAAGAGCGCCAAGGAAATTTGGGACGTGCTCAAGACGGCGCACGAAGGAGACGAGGTGACCAAGATCACCAAGAGGGAGACGATCGAGGGGGAGCTCGGTCGATTCATGCTTCACCAAGGGGAGGAGCCACAAGCGATGTATAACCGGCTCAAGACCTTGGTGAACCAAGTGCGCAACCTCGGGAGCACCAAGTGGGATGACCATGAAATGGTCAAGGTTATTCTTAGATCACTCGTATTTCTTAACCCCACTCAAGTTCAATTAATTCGTGGTGATCCAAGATATAAATAATGTCTCCCGAGGAAGTGATAGGTAAATTTGTGAGCTTTGAACTAATGATCAAAGGCTCCAAAAAGATCATCGAGCAAGGCGCATCCTACTCCGTACCCGAAGCACAACCCGTTGCATTCAAGCAACAGAGGAGAAGAAAGAAGACTCTACACCGAGTAGAGTCCCCATCGACGCCTCAAAGCTCGACAATGAGGAGATGGCGCTCATCATCAAGAGCTTCCGTCAAATCCTCAAACAAAGGAAGGAGAAAGATTACAAGCCCTGTTCTAAGAAAGTGTGCTACAAATGTGGTAAGCCCGGTCATTTCATTGCTAAATGTCCAATATCTAGTGATAGTGATAGGGGCGACGACAAGAAGGGAAAAAGGAGAGAAAAGAAGAAGTACCACAAGAAGAAGGGCGGCGATGCCCATGTTTGCCGAGAGTGGGACTCCGACGAGAGCTCCACCAACTCCTCCTCCGACGAGGACGCCGCCAACATCACCGTCAACAAAGGGCTCCTCTTCCCCAACGTCGGCCACAAGTGTCTTATGGCGAAGGACGACAAGAAGAAGAAGGTAAAATCAAGATCCTCAACTAAATATGCAACATCTAGCGATGAGGCTAATTCTAGTGATGATGAGGATGACTTGTTTACTCTTTTTGCCAACTTAAACATGCAACAAAAGGAAAAATTAAATGAATTGATTAGCACTATTCATGATAAGGATGAACTCTTGGATAGCCAAGAGGATTTCCTAATTAAAGAAAACAAGAAGCATGTTAAAGTTAAAAATGCTTATGCTCAGGAGGTAGAGAAAAATGAAAAATTAACTAGTGAGCTAAGCACTTGCCATGACATTGTTTCCAACCTTAGTAATGAGAATGCAAAACTAATTGCTAAGGTTGAAAAGTTTGATGTTTGTGATGATTCAATTGTTAGTCTTAGAAATGATAATGCCAATTTAATTGCTAAGATTGACAATTTGAATGCTTCTCTTTCTAGCCTTAAAATTGAAAATGAAAAATTAATTGCTAAGGCTAAGGATTTAGATGTTTGCAATGCTTCTATTTCCAATCTTAGAGATGAGAATGATATTTTGTATGCTAAGATTGTTGAATTAAATACTTGCAAACCCTCTACATCTTCCATTGAACATGTTACTATTTGCACTAGATGTAGAGATGTTAATGTAGATGCTATTCATGATCACCTTGTTTTAATTAAACAAAAAAATGATCACATAACTACATTAACTGCTAAAATCAATGAGTATGACTTGGAAAATGAGAAATTTAAATTTGCTAGAAGTATGCTCTATAGTGGGAGACGCCCTGGGATTAAGGATGGCATTGGCTTCCAAAAGGGAGACAATGTCAAGCTTAATGCCCCGCCTAAAAGATTGTCTAATTTTGTTAAGGGAAAGGCTCCCATGGTTCAGGATAACAAGGGTTACATTTTATACCCTGCCGGTTATCCCGAACACAAAATTAGGAGAATTCACTCTAGGAAAGTCTCACTCTGGCCCTAATCATGCTTTTATGTATAAGAGTGAGGCATCTAGTTCTAGGCAATCAACCCATGCTAAATTGCCTAAGAAGAAAACTCCTACTGCATCAAATGATCATAATGTTTCATTCAAAACTTTTGATGCTTCTTATGTGCTTACTAACAAATCTGGCAAGGTAGTTGTCAAATATGTTGGGGGCAAACACAAGGGATCAAAGACTTGTGTTTGGGTACCCAAAGTTCTTGTATCTAATGTCAAAGGACCCAAAACTGTTTGGGTACCTAAAATCAAGAACTAAATTTGTTTTGTAGGTTTATGCATCCGGGGGCTCAAGTTGGATCATCGACAGCGGGTGCACAAACCATATGACTAGGGAGAAAAGAATGTTCTCCTCCTACGAGAAAAATCAAGTCCCCCAACGAGCTATCACATTCGGGGTGGAAATCAAGGTTTGGTCAAAGGGTTGGGTAAAATTGCTATATCACCTGACCATTCTATTTCCAATGTTTTTCTTGTAGATTCATTAGATTACAACTTGCTTTCTATTTCCCAATTATGTAAAATGGGTTACAACTGTCTTTTCACGGATACAGGTGTTACTGTCTTTAGAAGTGATGATTCAGTAGCTTTTAAGGGAGTATTAGAGGGTCAGCTATACTTAGTTGATTTCAATATAGCTGAACTCGATACTTGCTTAATTGCTAAGACTAACATGGGTTGGCTCTGGCATCGCCGACTAGCCCATGTTGGAATGAAGAATCTTCATAAGCTTCTAAAGGGAGAGCACATTTTGGGACTAACAAATGTTCATTTTGAGAAAGACAGTATTTGTAGCGCATGTCAAGCAGGGAAGCAAGTTGGTGTTCATCATCCACATAAGAACATCATGACGACTGACAGGCCACTTGAGCTCCTTCACAAGGACCTATTTGGCCCGATAGCTTACATAAGCATCGACGGGAGTAAGTACTGTCTAGTTATTGTGGATGATTATTATCGCTTCACTTGGGTATTCTTTTTATAGGATAAATCTCAAACCCAAGAAACTTTGAAAGGATTCTTGAGACGAGCTCAAAACGAGTTCGGCTTAAGGATCAAGAAGATAAGAAGCGACAACGGGACAGAGTTCAAGAATTCACAAATTGAAGGCTTCCTTGAGGAGGAGGGCATCAAGCATGAGTTCTCTTCTCCCTACACGCCACAACAAAATGGTATAGTGGAGAGGACGAATAGAACTCTATTGGACATGGCAAGGACCATGCTTGATGAGTACAAGACTTCGGATCGGTTTTGGGTCGAGGCGGTCAACACCGCTTGCTACGCCATCAACCGGTTGTATCTACACCGAATCCTCAAGAAGACATCTTACGAACTCCTCACCGGTAAAAAGCCAAATGTTTCATATTTTAGAGTCTTTGGTAGCAAATGTTTTATTCTTGTTAAATGAGGTAGAAAATCAAAATTTGCTCCTAAGGCTGTAGAAGGCTTTTTACTAGGATATGATTCAAACACAAGGGCATATAGAGTCTTTAACAAGTCCACTGGACTAGTTGAAGTTTCTTGTGACATTGTGTTTGATGAGACTAACGGCTCTCAAGTAGAGCAAGTTGATCTTGATGAATTAGATGATGAAGAGGCTCCATGCGTCGCGCTAAGGAACATGTCCATTAGGGATGTGTGTCCTAAGGAATCCGAAGAGCCCATTCAAGCACAAGATCAACCATCTTCCTCCAATCAAGCACCTCCACCAACCAAAGATAAGGATGAGGCTCAAGATGATGATGAAGAAGATCAAGAAGATGAGCCACCTCAAAAAGACGACAATGATCAAGGGGGAGATGCAAATGATCAAGATAAGGAGGATGAACAAAATCCAAGACCGCCACACCCAAGAGTCCACCAAGCAATCCAACAGGATCACCTCGTGAACACCATCCTAGGAGATATTCATAAGGAGGTAACTACTCGATCTCGTGTTGCTCATTTTTGTGAACATTACTCGTTTGTTTCCTCTATTGAGCCACACAGGGTAGAGGAAGCACTTCAAGATTCGGATTAGGTGCTGGCGATGCAAGAGGAGCTCAACAATTTCACAAGGAATAAGGTTTGGCATTTTGTTCCACGTCCTAACCAAAATGTTGTAGGAACCAAGTGGGTCTTCCGCAACAAACAAGATGAGCATGGTGTGGTGACAAGGAACAAGGCACGACTTGTGGCCAAAGGATATTCACAAGTCGAAGGTTTGGATTTTGGTGAAACCTATGCACCCGTAGCTAGGCTTGAGTCAATTCGAATATTACTTGCCTATGCTACTTACCATGGCTTCAAGCTTTATCAAATGGACGCGAAGAGTGCCTTCCTCAATGGACCAATCAAGGAAGAGGTCTATGTTGAGCAACCTCCCGGCTTTGAAGATAGTGAGTATCCTAACCACGTGTATAAACTCTCTAAGGCGCTTTATGGGCTCAAGCAAGCCCCAAGAGCATGGTATGAATGCCTAAGAGATTTTCTTATCACTAATGGATTCAAAGTCGGTAAAACCGATCCTACTTTATTCACTAAAACCATTGAAAATGATTTGTTTGTATGCCAAATTTATGTTGATGATATCATATTTGGGTCTACTAACAAATCTATTTGTGAAGAGTTTAGTAGGATCATGATTCAAAAATTCGAGATGTCTATGATGGGGGAGTTGAAGTATTTCTTAGGATTTCAAGTCAAGCAACTCCAAGAGGGCACCTTCATTAGCCAAACAAAGTATATTCAAGATATTCTCACTAAGTTTGGAATGAAGGATGCCAAGCCCATCAAGACACCCATGGGAACCAATGGGTATCTCGACCTCGACACGAGAGGTAAATCCGTAGATCAAAAGGTATACCAGTCGATGATAGGATCTTTACTCTATTTATGTGCATCTCGATCGGACATTATGCTTTCTGTATGCATGTGTGCAAGGTTCCAAGTCGACCCTAAGAAAGTTCACCTTAGGGCCATGAAGAGAATCTTGAGATATTTAGTTCAAACACCTAAGTTTGGTCTTTGGTACCCAAAGGGATCCTCATTTGATTTATTAGGATATTCCGATGCTGATTGGGCAGGGTGTAAGATTGATAGGAAGAGCACACCAGGGACTTGTCAGTTTCTGGGGAGATCCCTGGTGTCTTGGGCTTCAAAGAAACAAAACTCAGTAGCTCTTTCTACCGCCGAAGCCGAGTACATTGCCGCAGACCATTGTTGCGCGCAATTGCTTTGGATGAGGCAAACCCTTACGGACTATGGCTACAAGTTTAACAAAGTCCCTCTCCTATGTGACAATGAGAGTGCAATCCGCATGGCAGATAATCCCGTTGAACATAGCCGCACTAAGCACATAGCCATTCGGTATCACTTTCTGAGAGATCACCAATAAAAGGGGGATATCGAGATAGCCTATATAAACACCAAAGATCAATTGGCCGATATCTTTACCAAGCCTTTAGATGAGCAATCCTTTACCAAACTTAGGAATGAGCTAAATATTCTTGATTCTAGGAATTTTTATTGATTCTTTGCACACATAGCTCATTTATATACCTTTGATCATATCTCTTCTATGTCTATGACTAATGTGTTTTCAAGTGTATTATTTTGCTTAGTCATAGATATTGAAAGGGAAATGGAGTATTCGGCAAAGAAGGCGCTTCCACTCAACTCCAATTGTTTTTACCGGTACTCCGCATCGTTCTCCACTTTGGTATAATCTTCACTCACATTTTTGTGTTTGCCAAAGGGGGAGAAAGTTTGAAAAGGGCTTATATCTCACTCACAAGTATCCGTTTTTGGCGATTCATGCCAAAGGGGGAGAAAGTATGAGCCCAAAGCAAAAGGACCGCACCACCACCGAATTTTAAAAATGAAGTTTTTCAAATTGATAATTTATTGTGTTCTAAAGGGAGAGAAAGTAGTATCTTCAAAACTTGCAAAACCCTCTTGAACACTAAGAGGAGAATTTTATTTAGGGGGAGTTTTGTTTAAGTCAAAGGAAAAGCTTTTGAGACAGGGGGAGAAAATTTCAAATCTTGAAAATGTTTTCTTCAATCTTATTCATATACCTTTGACTATTTGCAAAAGGTTTTTGAAAAGAATTTTACAAAGAATTTGCAAAACAAAACTCGTGGTGCAAATGAGGTCCAAAATTTTAAACAAGAAGAAAAACCATCCATGCACATCTATTGAAATAAGTATATTGGTTTCAATTCCAAGCAACCTTTAAACTTACATTATGCAAACTAGTTCAATTCTGCACTTTTATATTTGCTTTGGTTTGTGTTGGCATCAATCACCAAAAATGGGGAGTTTGAAAGGGAAATAGGGTCAAACCTTTTCCAATATGATATTTGGTGATTGAATTGCCCAACACAAATTATTGGACTAACTAGTTTGCTCTAGAAATTATGTTCTACAGGTGCCAAAGGTTCACAACAAACCAATACAAAGTCAAAAGAAAGGGTTCAAAACAAAGGAGCAAAGTATACCGAAGGCAGCCCTAGTCTGGCGCACCGGACAGTGTCCGGTGCACCATCGGACAGTGTCCGGTGCACCAGGGAGAATTAAATCAAACTTGTGAGTCTCGGGAATTTGGGAGGCCGCTCCGCTATAATTCACCAGACTGTCCGGTGTAACACCGGACTCTCCGGTGTGCCAGCGGAGCAACGGCTACTTCGCGCCAACGGTCGTCTGCAGAGGCATTAAATGCGCTACAGTACGCGCCTGCGCGCGCAGAAGTCAGAGCAGGTGCCAGAAGGCGCACCGGACAGTCTGCAGGACCTGTCTGGTGCACCACCGGACTATCCGGTGGCCCCACAAGTTAGAGCTCCAACGGTCGAACCCTAATGGTTGGGTGACGTGGCTGGCGCACCGGACAGTGTCCGGTGGCGCACCGGACTGTCCGGTGCGCTCGTCGACAGAAGCCATCCCTAACGACCATTTTGGTGGTTGGGGCTATAAATACCCCCAACCACCCCACATTCATGGCATCCAAGTTTTCAGCCTTCACACCTCATACAAGAGCTATAGCATTCAATACAAGACACAAACAAAGAGATCAAATCCTCTCTCAAGTCCGGAATTACTTCAAACAAATTAGTGACTAGAGAGAGAGAGAGACATTTGTGTTCTTTTGAGCTCTTGCGCTTGGATTGCTTTTCTTCTTCCTCATTCTTGTTTCCATAACACTTGTAATCAAAACAAGGGACACCAATTGTGTGGTGGTCCTTGTAGTGGACTTAGTGTCCCATTTGATTGAGAAGAGAAGCTTACTCGGTCTAAGTGACCGTTTGAGAGAGGGAAAGGGTTGAAAGAGACTCGGTCTTTGTGACCACCTCAACGGGGAGTAGGTTTGCAAGAACCGAACCTCGGTAAAACAAATCACCGTGCCATCCATTCTTATTTGCTTGTGATTTGGTTTCGCCCTCTCTTTCGGACTAGTTTACATTTCTAACGCTAACCCCGACTTGTAGTTGTGCTTAAGTTTAAAATTTTTAGATTCCGCCTATTCACCCCACTCTAGGCGACTTTCACTCCCCCTTTGGCATTAAGCACCAAAACAGGATCATTTTTTGGCCCTTTAACCCCATTGCCTCACCACAGTGTCAAATAAGAGCAAAAAGGTAATGAGAGCATAAATATGAACTTGGAATTAAGTACACTAATACCAGAGTGCAGTGGAAGTCTTTTCGTCGTCCAAGTTCATTTTCCCTTTCAATGTACTTTTGAGACTACATCAAGTGTACTCAAACAAACAAGTTAGTCTCAAAGGGATCAAGTTGTAGCACATCTCCCCCTAAATATATGTATCATTTGCATACAGACTTTTGAGGTCCGGGGATGACTTGTACAACTTGAGCGTCATAAATAGACAACAAAAGATGTAAATGTTTAAGGTAACATGATCAAAGGCATAGAATACATGTATGCTATAGATCAATCAGTCTAGGACATTTAGATCACTACGCAACCTACAAAACCTTTTTTCATCTAAAGGCTTAGTGAAGATATTGGCTAGCTGGTTCTCGGTGCTAATGTGGTACACATCGATATCTCCCTTTTGCTGGTGGTCTCTCAGGAAGTGATGTCGGATGTCTATGTGCTTAGTGCGGCTGTGTTCAATAGGATTTTCCGCCAAGCGGATTGCACTCTCATTGTCACATAGGAGTGGGACTTTGCTCAGATTGTAGCCAAAGTCCCGGAGGGTTTGCCTCATCCAAAGTAGTTGCGCGCAACACTGTCCTGCGGCAACGTACTTGGCCTCAGCAGTGGATAGGGCAACGGATGTTTGTTTCTTAGAACTCCAGGACACCAGGGACCTTTCGAGAAATTGGCACGTCCCTGATATGCTCTTCCTATCAACCTTGCACCCGGCATAGTCGGAGTCTGAGTACCCAATTAAGTCAAAGGTAGACCCCTTTGGATACCAGATCCCGAAGCAAGGCGTAGAAACTAAATACCTAAGAATTTGCTTAACGGCCACAAGGTGACATTCCTTGGGGTTGGATTGAAATCTGGCACACATGAATACACTAAGCATAATGTCCGGTCTACTAGCACAAAGATAAAGTAGTGAACCTATCATTGACCGGTATGCCTTTTGATCAACGGACTTACCTCCTTTGTTGAGGTCAAGATGCCCGTCAGTTCCCATTGGTGTCTTCGCGGGCTTGGCGTCCTTCATCCCAAACCTCTTGAGAAGATCTTGAGTGTACTTCATTTGGGAGATAAAGGTGCCGTCCTTGAGTTGCTTCACTTGGAATCCAAGGTAGCAGGTCAACTCGCCCATCATCGACATCTCGAACTTTTGCGTCATTACCCTGCTAAACTCCTCACAAGACTTTTGATTAGTAGAACCAAATATTATGTCATCGACATAAATTTGGCAGACAAAAAGATCACCATTGCAAGTCTTTGTGAAAAGAGTGTGATCGGCTTTCCCAACCTTGAAAGCGTTAGAAATAAGAAAATCTCTAAGACATTCATACCATGCTCTTGGGGCTTGCTTAAGTCCATAGAGCGCCTTAGAGAGCTTACACACGTGGTCGGGATACCTGTCATCCTCAAAGCTAGGGGGTTGTTCCACGTATACCTCCTCCTTAATTGGCTCATTGAGGAAAGCGCTCTTCACGTCCATTTGGAATAGCCTAAAAGAATGGTGAGCAGCATAGGCTAATAATATCCTAATTGACTCTAGCCTAGCAACAGGAGCAGAAGTCTCCTCAAAATCCAAACCTGTGACTTGGGCATAACCTTTTGCCACAAGTCGAGCCTTGTTTCTTGTCACCACTCCGTGCTCGTCTTGCTTGTTGCGGAACACCCACTTGGTTCCCACAACGTTTTGTTTTGGACGCGGCACCAAGCTCCATACTTCATTCCTTTTGAAGTTGTTGAGCTCTGCCTGCATGGCCAACACCCAGTCCAGATCCTGCAAGGCCTCTTCTACCCTGAAAGGCTCAATAGAAGAGACAAACGAGTAATGCTCACAAAAATTAGCTAATTGTGAGCGAGTAGTTACTCCCTTGCTGATGTCACCCAGAATCTGATCAATGGGGTGATGTCTTTGGATTGATGCCCAGACTTGAGTTGGAGGGACCCACAGTGCTTCTTCCAACAAAACCTGTTCTTCCTGTGCTCCCCCTTGATCCTGCCCCTCTCCTTTAGGTACTTGTACATCGTCTTGAGTTGGGGGATGCACCATTGTTGAGGAAGATGGTTGATCTTGTTCCTGTAGTTCCTGTGGTCGCACATCACCTATCGCCATCATGTGCATTGCGGCCATCAGAACTTCTTCTTCATCTTCATCTACATCATCAAGATCAACTTGCTCTCTTGGAGAGCCATTAGTCTCATCAAATACAACGTCGCTAGAGACTTCAACCAATCCCGATGATTTGTTGAAGACCCTATACGCCTTTGTATTTGAGTCATACCTTAGTAAAAACCCTTCTACTGCCTTGGGAGCCAATTTAGAATGTCTACTTTTCTTCACCAGAATGTAGCATTTGCTCCCAAATATACGAAAATAGGAGACATTGGATTTGTTACTAGTAAGGAGTTCGTAGGAGGTCTTCTTGAGGAGACGGTGCAGGTAGAGCCGATTTATGGCATGGAAAGCTGTGTTCACAGCTTCCGACCAAAACCACTCAAGCGTCTTGTACTCTCCAAGCATCGTTCTCGCCATGTCAATTAGCGTCCTGTTCTTCCTCTCTACCACACCATTTTGCTGTGGTGTGTAGGGAGCGGAGAACTCGTGCTTGATCCCTTCCTCCTCAAGATACTCTTCAACTTATAGATTTTTGAACTCGGACCCATTGTCGCTTCTTATCTTCTTCACCTTGAGCTCAAACTCATTTTGAGCTCTCCTTAAGAAGCGCTTTAGGGTCCCTTGGGTTTCTGACTTATCCTGCAAAAAGAATACCCAAGTGAAGCGGGAAATCATCAATAATTACAAGACCATACTTACTTCCCCCGATGCTGAGGTAGGCAACGGGTTCGAAGAGATCCATGTGAAGAAGCTCCGGTGGTCTTGATGTCGTCATCACATTCTTGTTGTGATGAGTGCTTCCCACTTGTTTCCCTGTCTGACATGCTGCACAAGGTCTGTCTTTCTCAAAACAGACATCGGTTAGTCCTAACACATGATCTCCCTTTAGAAGCTTATGGAGGTTCTTCATCCCAACATGTGCTAGACGGCGATGCCAGAGCCAGCCCTTATTAGTCTTAGCTATTTAGCATGCATCTAGATCGGCATTCTGTTTCGAAAAATCAACTAAATAGAGTTTGCCGTCTAATGCACCCTTAAAAGCTAATGAACCATCACCCCTTCTAAAGACAGATACATCAACATTTGTAACCCATGTGACACAATTGACTTACAGACAGAAGGTTGTACCCGAGCAACTCTACTAAAAATACATTTGATATTGAGTGCTCATTAGTGATGGCTATCTTGCCCAAGCCTTTGACCTTGCCTTGGTTCCCATCTCCAAAGATGATCGTATCTTGGGAATCCTTGTTCTTGACGTAGGAGGTGAACATCTTCTTCTCCCCCGTCACGTGGTTTGTGCATCCGCTGTCGGTAATCCAGCTTGAGCCCCCGGATGCATAAACCTGCAAGGCAAATTAAGCTTAGGTTTTAGGTACCCAACTCTTGTTGGGTCCTACAAGGTTAGTCACAATAGTTTTTGGAACCCATATGCAAGTTTTGTCTCCCTTGCATTTGGATCCTAACTTCCTAGCAACTACTTTTGCATTCTTACATGAAAGCACAAAAGAAGCATTGCAAGCATGATAAACAGTAGTAGGTCTATTGCAAACTTTCCTAGAAGCATGAGAAGTAGTATAATTTCTCCTAGGCCTACTTCTACCATTAATAAAAGCAGAACTAGATGCAAACATAGCATGTGAATCATTATAAGCAGCATGATCATAGCTTTGATTATAATGAGAAACTTTATTAACATGAGTATAAAGATAGGCATGTTTCTTTTGATCATGTGAGTTACTGGCCATAGGAGCTGTCGGGGACCATAATTAGGGGTACCCCCAAGACTCCTAATCTCAGCTGGTAAACCCCATCAGCACAAAGCTGTGAAGGCCTGATGGGCGCGATTCAGGCCAAGGCTCCGCTCAAGGGACACGATCCCGCCTCGCCCGAGCCCGACCTCGGGCAAAGACAGCCGATCCCGGAAGATTCACGCCTCGCCCGTGGGTCCCCTCAAGCAACGGACGCACCATCGACTCGCCCGAGGCTCAGCTCGGGTAGGCTTCGCGGAGAAGCAACCTTGGCCAGATCGCCACGCCAACCGACCGTATCGCAGGAGCATTTAATGCAAGGATTGCCTGACACCTTATCCTGACGCACGCTCTTCAGTCGATAGAGCCGAAGTGACCGCAGTCACTTTGCCGCTCCACTGACCGACCTAACAAGAAAACAGTGCCGCCTGCCCCACTCCGACTGCCGTGCCACTCGCCAGAGTGAGGTCGACAGCGGCTAAATCCAGCCTCAGGCGACATAGGAAGCTCCGCCTCGCCCGACCCTAGGGTTCGGCCCCCGTCTCGGCCTCGGAAGATGGACTTCGCCTCGCCCGACCCCAGGGCTCGGACTCAACCAAAGACGACAAACTCCGCCTCGCCCGACCCTAGGGCTCGGACTCGGTCTCGGCTCCGAAAGACGATGGACTCCGCCTCGCTCGACCCCAGGGCTCGGACTCAACCTCAACCTCGGAGGAATCGCCACCTCGCCCAAACTCGGGTCCGGACCGGCCACGTCGCCAGGGGGGCCATCATTACCCTGCCCCTAGCTAGCTCAGGCTACGGGGGACAAGACCGGCGTCCCATCTGGCTCGCCCCAGCAAACAAGTAATGATGACACCCCGCACGCTCCATGACGACGGCAGCTCCCAGCCCCTTACGTCAGCCAGGAGACGTCAGCAAGGATCCGACAGCCCCGACAGCTGTACTTCCGCAGGGCTCCAGCGCTCCTCCGATGGCCACGACATCACATGAACAGGGTGCCAAAACCTCTCCGACTGCCATGACAGCATGTACTTAGGGCTCTAGCTCCTCTCTGCTAGACACGTTAGCACACTGCTACACCCCCCCATTGTACACCTGGACCCTCTCCTTACGCCTATGAAAGGAAGGTCCAGGGCTCTCGTTCGAAAGAGGTTGGCCGCGCGGGAGAACGGGCCGACGCATAAGGCTCTCGCTCTCTCTCTCCCCCACGCGAATGCTTGTAACCCCCTACTGCAAGCGCATCCATCCGCCCTGGGCACAGGACAACACGAAGGTCGCGGTTTCCCCTTACTGTTCTCCCCCCTTTGTGTCCCGTCTCGCGCCGACCCATCTGGGCTGGGACACGCAGCGACAATTTACTCGTCGGTCCAGGGACCCCCCGGGGTCGAAACGTCGACAGTTGGCGCGCCAGGTAGGGGCCTGCTGCGTGTTGACGAACAGCTTCTCGTCAAGCTCCAAATGGGTAGTCTCCAGCAACCTTTCCAACCCGGGACGATGCTCCGTTTCAGGAGTCTTGAGTTCATGTCCCTCGACGACAGCTAAGACATGATACTCCTTCCTCCGCCGCGTGACAGCGACAATGGCGGCCGTCAGCCCGCTCGCAGGCGGCGGAATCAACGACGTCTTCCCCACATGGCGGAAGAACAACATCCGGGTTTGTCCCGTCACCTCCCCCGTCGACGGAGGAGGAGGCGGGGCAACCATGGCCAAGCAGGAGGTGGCACCTCGTCGGCTGTCGAGCAAGTCGATGACGCCGGTGCCCCAGCGGGGGACACATCGGGCTTCGACCTTGCGTCTGAGACGAAGACGATCGCCGTTTCCCCGCAACACGCCAACCCCAAGCAGATGAACGACGCTAGCACGCTCGCGAAGGACTTGCTGGGCGTCGCCCTCGTACCTGAGACAACGGTGCAGTCCGCCCCTGACACGACTTCGTCACCGCCCGTCGACCAAGAGGTACCGACCGATTCCCATCTCGTGCGTTTTGGATTCAGCTTCGACCCACCAAGCAACCTCGCTTCGGTGGAAGCCTTCATAGAGGTACGTACCAACCCTCCGGGGTACCATATGCGGTCGCCCTGGGACAGACTGACGGCCGTCTCGACCTACGGACCCTCGGGTTCCGAGGAAGATGACGAGCCCGACTTTTGTTGGGATTTCTCTGGGCTCGGTAACCCCAGTGCCATGCAGGACTTCATGACCGCATGCGACTACTGCCTCTCCAATTGATCCGATGGTAGCCGCAACTTCGGTGACGAGGACTGCGACCCAAGTCATGAATGTTTCCACGTCGATCTAGGGGGTCCCAGCGAAGGCAACCATCTTGGTATGCCGGAAAACGGTGATCCCCCTAGGCCTGCGCCTCGCGTTGACATCTTTCGGGAGCTAGCTGTGGTCCCAGTCCCTGCGGGGGGTCAGGACGTAGAGCTCGTGCAAATCCGCGAGATGCAGGCCAGGCTCGACGAGGGAGCAGGAACACTTGAGCAGTTCCGGCGGAACACCAGGCAGGAATGGGCAGACCAAGCTCTGGCCGGAGAAGCACGTCATCTACCCCAGGGCATCCAGCACCGCATTGCCAACGACGTCAGGGCAAGACCGCCACCGGCTTCCAGTGGGGTCGGTCAGAACCTGACTGCAGCAGCAATACTACTCTGCGTGATGCCGGAACCATCGACTACCGAAGGGTGGCGTATCCAGGGAGAGCTCAAGAATCTCCTGGATGATGCCGCGGTCCGACGGGCCGAAAGCTCTGCCTCCCGAAGGCAGGGGTACCCCTCGGAGCATCGCGCCGCGACTTCCCGATTCATGCGGGAAACCTCGGTCCACACCGGGCGCACGCGCAACACGGCGCCTGCGGCCCCGGGTCGCCTCGGCAACGAGCACCACCACCGCAACCGTCGAGCCCACCTCGATGAGAGGGTGCGCCGAGGCTACCACCCCAGGCGTGGGGGACGCTACGACAGCGGGGAGGATCGGAGCCCCTCGCCCGAACCACCCGGTCCGCAGGCTTTCAGCCGGGCCATACGACGGGCGCCGTTCCCGACCCGGTTCCGAACCCCGACTACCATCACAAAGTACTCGGAGGAGACGAGGCCGGAACTGTGGCTCGCGGACTACCCACTGGCCTGCCAGCTGGGTGGAACGGACGATGACAACCTCATCATCCGCAACCTCCCCCTGTTCCTCTCCGACGCCGCTCGAGCCTGGCTGGAGCATTTGCCTCCGGGGCAGATCTCCAACTGGGACGACCTGGTCCAAGCCTTCGCCAGCAACTTCCAGGGCACGTACGTGCGCCCTGGGAACTCCTGGGATCTCCGAAGTTGCCGCCAGCAGCCGGGAGAGTCTGTCCGGGACTACATCCGGCGATTCTCGAAGTAGCGCACCGAGCTGCCCAACGTCACCGACTCGGACGTCATCGGCGCGTTCCTCGCCGGCACCACCTGCCGCGACCTGGTGAGCAAGCTGGGTCGCAAGACCCCCACTAGGGCGAGCGAGCTGATGGACATCGCCACCAAGTTTGCCTCTGGCCAGGAGGCGGTTGAGGCCATCTTCCGAATAGACAAGCAGCCCCAGGGCCACCAGCCGGAAGACGTTCCCGAGGCATCCGCTCAGCGCGGCACCAAGAAGAAGAACAAGAAGAAGTCGCAAGCGAAACGCGACACCACCAACGTGGACCTTGTCGCCGCCGCTGAGTATAAGAACCCTCGGAAACCTCCCGGAGGTGCCAATCTCTTCGATAAGATGCTCAAGGAGCCGTGCCCCTATCATCAGGGGCCCATCAAGCACACCCTTGAGGAGTGCGTCATGCTTCGGCGCCACTTTCACAAGGCCGGGCCACCTGCGGAAGGTGGCAGGGCCCACAACAACGACAAGAAGGAGGATCACAAGGCAGAGGAGTTTACCGAGGTCCACGACTGCTTCATGATCTACGGTGGGCAAGTGGCAAACGCCTCGGCTCGGCACCGCAAGCAAGAGCGTCGGGAGGTCTTCTCGGTAAAGGTGGCGGTGCCAGTCTACCTAGACTGGTCCGACAAGCCCATCACCTTCGACCAGGGAGACCACCCCGACCGCGTGCCGAGCCTAGGGAAATATCCGCTCGTTGTCGACCCTGTCATCGGCAACATCAGGCTCACCAAGGTCCTCATGGACAGAGGCAGCAGCCTCAACATCATCTACGCCGAGACCCTCGGGCTCCTGCAGATCGATCTGTCCTCGATCCGGACAGGCGCGGCGCCTTTTCACGGGATCATCCCCGGGAAACGCGTCCAACCCCTCGGACAACTCGATCTGCCCGTCTGCTTCGGGACTCCCTCCAACTTCCGAAGGGAAACCCTCACGTTCGAGGTGGTCGGGTTCCGAGGAACCTACCACGTAGTACTGGGGAGGCCATGCTACGCCAAGTTCATGGCCGTCCCCATCTACACCTACCTCAAGCTCAAAATGCCGGGCCCCAATGGGGTCATCACCGTCGGTCCCATGTACCGACACACGTACGAATGCGACGCGGAGTGCGTGGAGTACATCGAGGCCCTCACCGAATCTGAGACCCTCATCGCCGACCTGGAGAGCCTCTCCAAGGAGGCACCAGATGCGAAGCGCCACGCCGGCAACTTCGAGCCAGCAGAGACGGTTAAGTCCGTCCCTCTCGACCCCAGCAACGACGCCTCCAAGCAGATACGGATCAACTCCGAGCTCGACCCCAAACAGGAAGCAGAGCTCGTCGACTTTCTCCGCACGAACGCTGAAGTCTTTGCGTGGAGTCCCTCGGACATGCCTGGCATACCGAGGGATGTCGCCGAGCACTCGCTGGATATCCAAGCTAGAGCCCGACCCGTGAAGCAGCCTCCGCGCCGATTCGACGAAGAAAAGCGCAGAGCCATAGGCGAGGAGATCCACAAGCTGATGGCCGCAGGGTTCATCAAAGAGGTATTCATCCCGAATGGCTTGCCAACCCTGTGCTTGTGAGAAAGAAAGGAGGGAAATGGCGGATGTGTGTAGACTACACTGGTCTAAACAAAGCATGTCCGAAGGTTCCCTACCCTCTGCCTCGCATCGATCAAATCGTGGATTCCACTGCTGGATGCGAAACCCTGTCTTTCCTCGATGCCTACTCAGGGTATCACCAAATCAGAATGAAAGAGTCCGACCAGCTCGCGACTTCTTTCATCACACCTTTTGGCATGTACTGCTACGTTACTATGCCATTTGGTTTGAGGAATGCGGGTGCGACGTACCAAAGGTGCATGAACCACGTGTTCGGAGAGCACATTGGTCGAACGGTCGAGGCTTACGTCGATGACATCGTAGTCAAGACGAGGAAAGCCTCCGACCACCTCTCCGACCTTGAAATGACATTCAAGTGACTCAAGGCGAAAGGCGTAAAACTCAATCCCGAGAAGTGCGTCTTCAGAGTCCCCCGAGGACATGCTCTTGGGGTTCATCGTCTCCAAGCGGGGCATCGAGGCCAACCCGGAGAAAATCGCGGCCATCACCAACATGGGGCCCGTCAAGGACTTGAAAGGCGTACAGAGGGTCATGGGATGCCTTGCGGCTCTGAGCCGCTTCATCTCGTGCCTCGGCGAAAGAGGCCTACCTCTGTACCGCCTCTTAAGAAAGACCGAGTGCTTTACTTGGACCCCCGAGGCCGAGGAAGCCCTCGGGAACCTGAAGGCGCTCCTTACGAACACACCCATCCTGGTGCCTCCCGCTGCCGGAGAAGCCCTCTTAATCTACGTCGCTGCTACCACTCAGGTGGTCAGCGCCGCGATCGTGGTCGAAAGGCGAGAAGAAGGGCATGCATTGCCCGTCCAGAGGCTGGTCTACTTCATCAGTGAGGTACTGTCTGAGACCAAGATCCGCTACCCACAAATTCAGAAGCTGCTGTACGCGGTGATTCTGACGCGACGAAAGTTGAGACACTACTTCGAGTCTCATCTGGTGACTGTGGTGTCATCCTTCCCCCTGGGGGAGATCATCCAGTGCCGAGAGGCCTCGGGTAGGATTGCAAAGTGGGCGGTGGAAATCATGGGCGAGACAATCTCGTTCGCCCCTCGGAAAGCCATCAAGTCCCAAGTCTTGGCGGACTTTGTGGCTGAATGGGTCGACACCCAGCTCCCGGCAGCTCCGATCCAACCGGAACTCTGGACCATGTTTTTCGACGGGTCGCTGATGAAAACAGGGGCAGGCGCGGGCCTGCTCTTCATCTCACCCCTCGGAAAGCACCTCAGCTATGTGTTGCGCCTCCATTTCCCGGCATCCAACAATGTGGCCGAGTATGAGGCCCTGGTTAACGGGTTGCGCATCGCCATCGAGCTAGGGGTCCGACGCCTCGATGCTCGTGGCGACTCGCAGCTTGTCATCGACCAAGTGATGAAGAACTCCCACTACCGCGACCCGAAGATGGAAGCCTACTGCGACGAGGTCCGGCGCCTAGAGGACAAGTTCTACGGGCTCGAGGTCAACCACGTCGCCCGGCGGTACAACGAGACTGCGGACGAGCTGGCGAAGATAGCTTCGGCGCGAACAACGGTTCCCCCTGAACGTCTTCTCCCCGGACCTACATCAACCCTCAGTCAAGACCAACGACGCGCCCGAGCCCAAGAAGGTCTCGGCCCTGCCCGAGGCGCCCTTGGCTCAGCCCGAGGCACCCTCGGCCCCCGAGGGTGAGGCACTACACGTCGAGGGAGAGCGGAATGGGGTCCCGCCTGATCGAGACTGGTAGACCCCGTACCTGCAATATCTCCACCGAGGAGAGCTACCCCTCGACCGAGCCGAAGCTCGGCGATTGGCACGGCGCGCCAAGTCATTCGTCTTGCTGGATGACGGGAAGGAGCTCTACCACCACAGCCCCTCCGGCATCCTCCAGCGATGCATATCCGTCGCCGAAGGCTAGGAGCTCTTACAAGAAATACACTCGGGGGCTTGCGGTCATCACACAGCGCCTCGAGCCCTTGTTGCAAACGCTTTTTGACAAGGTTTCTACTGGCCGATCGCGGTAGCCGACGCCACTAGAATTGTTCGCACCTGCCAAGGGTGTCAATTCTACGCAAGGCAGACGCACCTACCCGCTCAGGCTCTGCAAACAATACCCATCACCTGGTCGTTTGCTGTGTAGGGTCTGGACCTCGTCGGTCCCTTGCAGAAGGCACCCGGGGGCTACACGCACCTACTGGTTGCCATCGACAAATTCTCCAAGTGGATCGAGGTCCGACCCCTAAACAGCATCAGGTCCGAACAGGCGGTGGCATTCTTCACCAACACCATCCATTGCTTCGGGGTCCCGAACTCCTTCATCACCGACAACGACACCCAGTTCACCGGCAGAAAGTTCCTGGACTTCTGCGAGGATCACCACATCCGGGTGGACTGGGCCGCCGTGGCACACCCCATGAGGAATGGGTAGGTAGAACATGCCAACGACATGATTCTGCAAGGACTCAAGCCGAGGATCTACAACGACCTCCACAAGTTCAGCAGGCGATGGATGAAGGAACTCCCCTCGGTGGTCTGGAGTCTGAGGACGATGCCAAGCCGAGCAACGGGCTTCACACTGTTCTTTCTAGTCTATGGGGCCGAGGCTATCTTGCCCGCAGACTTAGAACACGGCTCCCCGAGGACGAGGGCATATGACGCCCGAAGCAACCAGACCAACCGAGAAGACTCACTGGACCAGCTGGAAGAGGCTCGGGACGTGGCCTTACTACACTCGGTGCGGTATCAGCAGTCCCTGCGACGCTACCACGCCCGAGGGGTTCGGTCCCGAGACCTCCAGGTAGGCGACTCGGTGCTTCGACTACGACAAGACGCCCAAGGGCGCCACAAGCTCACGCCTCCCTGGGAAGGGCCGTTCATCATCGCCAAGATTTTGAAGCCCGGAACATACAAGCTGGCCAATAGTCAAGGCAAGGTCTACAACAACGCTTGGAACATCCGACAACTACGTCGCTTCTACCCTTAAGATGTTTTCAAGTCATTCATACACCTCGTTTACATACACCAATGAAGTCTAACCATCAAGGAAGGGTCAGCCTTGCCTCGGTAAAGCCCGACCCTCCCTCGGGGGCTAGAAGGGGCAAACCCCCTCCAGGTCAAAATTTTCCTCGAAAAAAGTCTTCCATCAAAATGACTTTCGCGTCTGCCGGCTATATCAGTAACAGGACCCCAAGAAACGAATAAGAGTGCATGTAAGTGGCAAGGCCGACCGAGCCGAGGGACTCCTACGCCTCTGGGATACAGATACCTCACTCGTCGCCTACCGCGAAAAATAACTCTTACTTGGGTAAGCAATCCTGCTACTAACGAACGAGTCCGGATACGCAAAACAGGAGGAAAAGAGACACAACCTTATATTACGATGATAAAGTGTTCGGGCCCCGACAGCCACAATGAACAAACACCGGCACTCAAGGTGCCATTACAAATGGAACTCCGGTTCCACTCCCGCAGGTACGAACAACCCCCCACATTGGAGGGCCTGCGGGGCGACAAAACCCCTGGTGGCTCGCCGACGCCCGCTCCGGCAGCAGCGACAACGACCTCCGCTCCGAGTGGCCAAACAGCAGCAGCGATGACCTCAGGGCGAACGCTGCTGCGACGAGCTCCTCGCCCACATCCCCACTCGAGGGGCGAGGACAAGCTATCAAAGCCAAAGAGCCGGAGGCCCGGAGCGCGGATGGTGGCGGCGATCTCGTCGGCAACGAGGACTTCTTCAGCCGCCACCACCTCAACGTCAACGACGGCAGCCATCTGCCCACCGGCAGATCCCCACTCGGATCCTCCCGGACGGGCGAAGCACCGACCTCCGCGCAAGAGGCGTCGTACCGGAGCAAAGGCAGGACAGCCCAAGAACACGAACGCCGCCCTAGCAGCGCGCGACGTCTTGGGCGGCCCTCCGGTGCGCGCGGCACGGCGACCGCTCGTACGGCGGGAGGGGGCACCGGGAGCTGAGCCAGAGCTAGCTGAGCCAGCGAACCCAACGCGCTGAAGCTGACGACGCTCGCGGCCGACCAGCCCCGCGTTGTCGGAGTCCGCCCCTTCCGCTAGGCCAGTGAGCACCCTCTCCCCTGAATGCTGAAGGAGAGGGTGACCCACAAACCCGTGCGGGAGGTAGAGCTCCGGCTCAGCCCACCCTCCGCCCTAGCAAGGATGATGAAGATCCTTGAAGCTGAGGGCGGGGCAGAGGCCGCAGCCTGGCTCGCTTCTCCCCACCATCAAGCTGGTGGTCACCGTCTTGGGTGACCACCGGCGAGGGGATGCAGCCGGGCTGCCTGATGAAAATCCTTGAAGCCGAATGATGGCTGAAAGGTACCAAGTTCCGCGAAGTTGCGTTCCTCCAACGACAGCAAGACGAAAGCGACGCGAGCGCTCCCCATCCGGGGGCTCGGAAGGTGGATGGGCGCGATGCATGAGGAGAGTGAGAAGACATGGTTGCCATCCAAGGGGGTCACCCTCCTTTTAAAGGCGACTCTCCCCACTTGCGTCCTCAGCCAGCGCGGACTGAGTCTTCTCCAACACGCTCCAAGGTCCTCCCCCCATGACACAGGGGCTGGGTCCCACGCGTCATGCAAGCTGGCCTAGGACGGAAGAGGCCAAACCGCCGCGCGCGGTACGCGTAACTGTCCAGCGGTTACAAGCGCTCCTCCACTTTCGCCCAGACCAGCGGGTGAAAGGACGGACCGCCATGCAGGCGGCATGCAACTGCACCAAGGGGGTGCACCCTTTCGACTTCGACGCGTCCAGCATGGAGGCCCAGGCCCACATGTCATGTAACCGGCGCGCCGGTTACTACGTGCGAGAAACTGCACCGCCACTCGCGTCAGTACCGCGCCTTCTCGGCTGCGGAATCAGTGCCGCGACTCGAGGTGACCCTACGCAAGGCCCAACAGTGCCAACCGAGCACATCAGTCACGGGTCAGTCAGCCGCGGGAGAAGGCGCGACGATCGATATGGCCAAAAGTGGACCGACAGTAATGGTGGCGGCAGGCGGTCGGAAGCAGCAGTCAAATCGCCTGCAGGCTCACGTCCCCTCCTGGGACAGTGAGAGAGCCCTCTCCCACGGCGTGAAGACGACGCGCCCGTGTTCCGTTCCTCGAACGGCTCGCGCACGCACAACGGCTGCCCCACGAACCACTCGTCCCGTCGCATTAACTCTGCGGCAGGGCAGGCGACACCTTTGGCAGGCAAAGCAGGCGACGCTTCACCTCCGCCATAATGACCGCGTCAAAAAAGGTGCGCCACGTCGCTCAATTTCGTATCCTTTTCCTCTTCCCCTTTCTCTCTCTTGCTACAAGGACCGGGAAAGGGGATACTCCGAAAGGGATCCTTCTCCGCGAAGGAAGCGGGCCCCGAGCCCCCCTACTGATCAGAGGTTCAAAGGCTGGCCCCTCGGAAGGGTTCAACAGCCGCCTCAGAGCACTCGGGCTCCGCGCCCACTACTGGTCAGAGGTTCGAAGGCTGGCCCCTCGGAAGGGTTCAACGGCCGCCTCAGGCCACTCGGGCTCCGCCCCCACTACTGATCAGGGGTTCGTAGGCTAGCACCCGAAGGGTTCGATAGCCGCCTTAGAGCACGCAGAGCGAGGGTTGACCCTGGGTACGTTCGATACATAACCAAGGCTCGGGCTATGCTCCCGAGGTACCCTAGGACATTTCCGAGACCAGCGGGAGCGATTTCGTAACGGAATCCCACCAGAGGGAGGCATCGAGCCCTCGGACCCCGTCAAAAGGGGACCGGGTCCGGCGAATCACCCGTAGGTACTTTTGGAGCGCGCCTCCGGGCCACTAGCCGACCCCTAACGAATGGGGCACGGGCGTCCACTCGGATTACCCATTAGCAACTCACTAGAGACACCATGTTCGGCGCCCTCCGAGGGCAACATGGAGCTTTCCCCCCTCCTCCTTGCGGAAAGGCGACGCAGGGGCGTATGAAAAAAGCCGAGTCTGTCCTTGACCGTCCTCTCGCTCTGTGCGGAGGCTCGGGGGCTGCTCTCGCAAACCCGGCTCTGGCCAAACCGTTGACAGCGCCAACATACCAGCCCGAGAACTTGGGACCTGACTAAGCACCCGGGCAACGACCAGTTCGCATGAGGGAACAACCAAACCGGCCGAGCCATCAGGAAAGGCACTAAGACCTCGAAGGAGTCAAAACACTCCTCCGAGGCCTAGGGGGCTACACCCAGCGGGTGCGCTCGTGCGCACCCACCGGAACAAAATGCAACCGAGAAAGGTCGGTCCCCTTGCAAAAAAGTGCGACAAAAGCCTCCAAGCGAGTGCCAACACTCCCTTTGAGGCTCGGGGGCTACTGTCGGGGACCATAATTAGGAGTACCCCCAAGACTCCTAATCTCAGCTGGTAAACCCCATCAGCACAAAGCTGCGAAGGCCTGATGGGCGTGATTCAGGCCAAGGCTCCGCTCAAGGGACACGATCCCGCCTCGCCCGAGCCCGACCTCGGGCAAAGACAGCCGACCCCGGAAGATTCACGCCTCACCCGAGGGTCCCCTCAAGCAACGGACGCACCATCGACTCGCCCGAGGCTCAGCTCGGGTAGGCTTCGCGGAGAAGCAACCTTGGCCAAATCGCCACGCCAACCGACCGTATCGCAGGAGCATTTAATGCAAGGATCGCCTGACACCTTATCCTGACGCGCGCTCTTCAGTCGATAGAGCCGAAGTGACCGCAGTCACTTCGCCGCTCCACTGACCGACCTGACAAGAAAACAGCGCCGCCTGCCCCGCTCCGACTGCCGTGCCACTCGCCAGAGTGAGGTCGACAGCAGCTAAGTCCAGCCTCGGGCGACATAGGAAGCTCCGCCTCGCCCGACCCCAGGGTTCGGCCCCCGTCTCGGCCTCGGAAGATGGACTTCGCCTCGCCCGACCCCAGGGCTCGGACTCAACCGAAGACGACGAACTCCGCCTCGCCCGACCCCAAGGCTCGGACTCAGCCTCGGCTCCGGAAGACGATGGACTCTGCCTCGCCCGACCCTAGGGCTCGGACTCAACCTCGACCTCGGAGGAATCGCCACCTCGCCCAAACTCGGTTCCGGACCGGCCACGTTCGCCAGGGGGGCCATCATTACCCTGCCCCTAGCTAGCTCAGGCTACGGGGGACAAGACCGGCGTCCCATCTGGCTCGCCCCAGCAAACAAGTAATGATGACACCCCGCACGCTCCATGACGATGGCAGCTTCCAGCCCCTTACGTCAGCCAGGAGACGTCAGCAAGGATCCGACAGCCCCGACAGCTGTACTTCCGCAGGGCTCCAGCGTTCCTCTTACGGCCACGACATCACATGAACAGGGTGCCAAAACCTCTCCGACTGCCACAACGGCATGTACTTAGGGCTCTAGCTCCTCTCTGCTAGACACGTTAGCACACTGCTACACCCCCCATTGTACACTTGGACCCTCTCCTTACGCCTATGAAAGGAAGGTCTAGGGCTCTCGTACGAAAGAGGTTGGCCGCGCGGGAGAACGGGCCGACGCATAAGGCTCTCGCTCTCTCTCTCTCCCACGCGAACGCTTGTAACCCCCTACTGCAAGCGCATCCATCCGCCCTGGGCGTAGGGCAACATGAAGGCCGTGGTTTCCCCTTACTGTTCTCCCCCCTTTTTGTCCCGCCTCGCGCCGACCCATCTGGGCTGGGACACGCAGCGATAATTTACTCGTCGGTCCAGGGACCCCCGGGGTCGAAACGCCGATAGGAGCCTTCCCTTTCCCTTTGGGATCGGAAGTCCTTTGGCTTGTTAAGTTTTTGGTTTCCTTTTGAAAACCAAGTCCATCCTTAATTGAGGGGTATCTACCAAAAGTGTAGGCATCCCTAGCAAATTTTAATTTATTATAATCATCTTTGCAAGTCTTAAGTTGAGCATTAAGACTTGCAACCTCATCGTTTAATTTAGCAATAGTGACAGCATGTTCATCAAAATTGACATCTTTACACCTATTGCAAATAACTACATGTTCTACACATGAACTAGTCACATTTGCTATCTCTAGTTTAGCATTTAATTCATCATTTAACTCCTTTAGGTTAGAGACAAATTCATGACAAGTAGACAACTCAGAGGATAGCATTTCATTTCTTTTAATTTCTAAAGCAAGAGATTTTTTAACACTAACAAATTTATCATGTTCCTCATACAAGATATCTTCTTGCTTTTCTAGCAGTCTATCTTTTTCATTAAGAGCATCGATTAGTTCATTAATTTTGTCTACTTTATTTCTATCTAATCCTTTAAACAAGTCAGTATAGTCTACTTCATCATCAGATGACTCTTCATCACTAGAGGAAGTATACTTGGGAGTGTCCCAAATATGTACCTTCTTCTCCTTTGCCATAAGACAAGTATGGCGTTCGTTGGGGAAGAGTGAAGATTTGTTGAAGGCTGAGGCAGCCAGTCCTTCATCGTCGGAGTCGGATGAAGAGCAGTCAGAATCCCATTCCTTTCCAAGGTACGCCTCGCCCTTCGCCTTCCTGTATTTCTTCTTCTTTTCCCTCTTCCCGTGCTTTTCTTGTCCCTGGTCATTATCATTATTGGGGCATTGAGCTATGAAATGACCAGTCTTACCGCATTTGAAGCAGGAGCGTTTTCCCCTTGTTTTATTCTTGTTGGGGTACTCCTTGCATCCTTTTAGCGCGGTCTTGAAGTGCTTGATGATAAGCGTCATCTCGTCCTCATTGAGCTCGGCAGCCTCTACTTGTGCCACCTTGCTTGGTAGCACCTCCTTGCTACTAGTTGCTTTGAGAGCAACAGGCTGCGGCTCATAGATGGGCAGTGGACCATTTAACGCATCGTCCACATATCGTGCCTCCTTCACCATCATGCACCCGCTTACAAATTTTCTGAGGATTTCTTCGGGCGCCATCTTGGTGTACCTAGGGTTTTCACAAATAAGGTTCACAAGATGAGGGTCAATTACTATAAATGACCTGAGCATGAGTCGGACGATGTCCATCTTGTGCTTCTATAGCTTCGGATTTTGTTGACCAAGGTATTGAGCCTGTTGTAGGTCTGTGTTGGCTCCTCTCCCCTAATCATCGCGAACCTCCCTAGCTCGCCTTCCACTAGTTCCATCTTTGTGATCATGGTGGCGTCGTTACCCTCATGTGATATCTTGAGGGTATCCCAGATTTGTTTGGCGTTGTCCCAACCACTCACTTTATTGTACTCATCCCTGCAAAGAGAAGCTAGCAACACAGTAGTAGTTTGGGCATTTTTATGAATTTGTTCATTTATAAAAACAGGATTATCAGTGCTATCAAAATGTATCCCATTTTCTACAATTTTCCATATGCTAGGATGGAGAGAGAATAAATGACTACGCATTTTATGACTCCAAAATGAATAGTCCTCTCCATCAAAGTGTGGAGGTTGTAACACCCCTAGTGTTACAATAACTAAAATTTTTGCATGTCATCATCTGCACTTGCATTATCTGCTTGTTACACCTAGAATGCATTCACTAGATCAAAAATTTTATAATAAGGTGATGCTGTGTGCAGAGTAGAGGACCTAGTTAAGGACCTAAGCTAAACAGGAGTAGGTCATCCCTTGAGCAAGTAACAAATTGACTTGAAGTCTTGAAGTGCTAAAGGCAATTCCTAGAGTCTATAGAAAATTTGTTTTCAAAGATAGACCAAGTGGAAGAAATACTTGGACCGAAGGATTAACTTCAAAATCCTAAGGCTTGAAAACCTTGATTGGAATTGAGTGTAAGCAAACAACTCCTAAATCAAGGATACTTTAGACCTGAGTTCTATAAGGCAAAGTTGGATTTGAGATTAAGGAGCAACTTTGCTTTAGGAGGATGGATAAGTTTGCTTTTGATATGTGGATTAGAAGTGGTGAAGTACTTAGGGTGGTTGAGTATCTCTAACCCCTAAACTGGAGCCCAAAAGTGGATTTGGAGATCTAGCCACATTTTGCAAGAGGTAAAAATACCAAGTTGGTAGGATTTCCAAAGTTGCACAATTTTGTTATTTGGAGATTTCCAAGTTGTGTGGAGAAATTTGGAGAAATTCACAAAGGTTCAGTTTTGGAGTTCCTGAAAATAGCAGCAACTAGGCAATTTTAGTCCTTTGTAACTTTTGATCTAGAACTATTTTGAAGATGATCATTATAACAAAGTTATAGAGCTACATGAGGAGTATAAGTTTGGTTAAGTCACCTAGCCCTATAACTGTTTGGAACTTAGAGAAAACCTGGTCCAAAGTAAAGCTGTCAGAAATTGTAGGTTTCAGACTTAGTGAAATTCAGATTCTGAATTTCAGCAATTGGAGCAAACTTTGGGCTATTGTAGTTTGGGATCCAAGAGGTTTTGGTTATTGATCACTATACGAAACTTGTAGAGGAATTATAGGAGTATAAACTTTATTAAGCAATTGTCCCCTAGAAACATTTGGAACCCAGGAAAAAGAGTGGTTCAAAGTAGTGCTGCTGTGTTTCTGAATTTTCAGATTGGAAACAGTAACTGAATTTCAGTGTTGATAGCAGTTTTGGAGCTGGTTTGTGGCTGTTCTGTAATGTTTTGTGCTGGAGTGTTTATAGAGAAGTTGAAGCCTATATGATAGTGAACAAATCTACTATAGTGTCTTTGACTTGATTCCACACAGAAAATGGAGAAAAACTTGTTCAAAGTTGGACTGACAGACAGTGCTTTAACTGCATTTGGTTCAGTTCCGAAATCTGAAATTTGTCGTATGGTGCCAAGTTTGGAGCCCTTTTGTGGTTGTTCTATAAGGTTTTGGACTGAGGTTTTTGTAGTGGAAGTGAAGAACACCTAATGGTGAACAACTTTATTAAAGGATAATGGACATGATCCCACATAAAAAGTAGTGTAACAGCTGCTCAAAGTTTGACTGTCAGGTGGTTGGTGACTTAGTCTATTCAGAACTAAAAGTCTGAAATCAGTACGTGATGCAAAGTTTAGAGCCCTATTGTGACCAACTCTTGTGGTTTTGGACTATGAACTATGTGGCAAAGTTGGAGTCCATAGTACAGAGAATAAGTTTTATCAAGAGGGCTGGACTCGGTTCTACAAAAAAATGGGAGTAAAACACCTCTAAACTTCCTCTGTCAGAATCTATGTAATGCTGTTTCAGACCTCTGAAACTGAATTTTCAGTGTTTTTCTTTAGACTTTGGAGCTAGTTGATGGTTGATCCAAGGGGTAAAAGCTTAAGGGTTCTGTGGAGGAATCGTAGAGGGTTGTTTGGTGGACAAGTTTTATTAAACTTGCTCTCCCTATTATTATGAGAAATTGAGAAGTTGAAGGGGGTTAACAGGGAGGTATGCAACAAGACAATAGAGCTGATGAGGCTGATTCAGAATTGGGTTCAGATTCTATTCAAGTAACTGAAGAAGATCTGTCTTCCTTGTTGTGTTTGTATTTGAGTGAAGGGGTAGAGATAAGGATTAAATGCACAGCTTAGAAGTTTGGGGCTCACTCTGTACTGAAGAATATCCAGTTTTGGACTGTTTGAAGGCAGTGAACAGGGAGACTTTATTTGTTAGCCTTGGGTGGATTGAGCTAGGCAGCAAAGGAACTCTAGTGGCTACCCCAGTAGAAATATCAAGTCTTGGACCTCTTTGTGCTTAGCCACAAGTGGTGTTCTCAGCCACACGCCTGCCTGTCTGTGTTCACTGAATAAGGTTGATATTTTGGGCTGTTAGAGCATATCCACAAGGGATATTTGTGTGTTAGCTGACTAGATTCGGTGTTAAATTGGGGGCTGTGAACTTGGTGCAGTGGATGCATGAAAGCCACGTTGGCTAGCTCCTATATTGCTGGCAACTTGCGAAGTAACCCTCCACAGCATGTTGGTCCAGTTCAGGGACATCTGCCCAGTTCAGCAGCCTTAAAAGGCCTAGTTCAGTGAAGGTTGTCTCCAATTCTCAAGCTCTATCCTCAGACCACTACAAAGGATTGGAATCCCTGTGTTCAGCAGGTGTAAACCTTTCTCAGCCACCAAGTTTGCTTTACCCCAGAGCTAAATGCCAACCTCTTGTCTGTGGTGACCAAACCCACCCGTTCTTCACCTCCCCGTGGACAAGGTTTCCCACAAGTATTCTTGGTTGTGTACTACTTGTTCCATGCTCGGCAAAGGTCAGTGAAGCTCACACCATTTACTACTTGTACTCTACCATTGTCTGTTGCTGGGAGCTAGGTGTAAAATTTGTTCAAAGATAGGCTTTCAGGTTTCTGGATCACAGACTTAGTGCAGAAGGCTGAAACTAGGTTTTAGTGTGTTGAGCTCGACTTTGGAGCTCTATTGTGCCCAGTATATTTTGTTTTGGGCCAAAGTTCCATAGCAAGTTCGAAGACCGTAGTAAGATGAACAAAATTACTAAAGGGACATGGGCTTGGTGCTACACAAAATTGGGAGTAAAACATGTCCAAATCTTCTCTATCAGACTTAATGAATGCTGATTCAGAACACTAAAAATGGAGTTGCAGTGGTTTTGGCTCTACTTTGGTGCTTCATAAAAATTGTTCTGAATGTTTTCAACCTAGGGTGCTATACCAAAATAGTAGAGCTATATCTAAGGAATAATTTTGGTAATGTGGGCTTGGTCTGTTGCTGTGTAAAAATTAGAGAAAAGGTTGGCTAAAGTTGGACCGTCAGACTGTACATAACTGAATTTTGTTATTCAGTTCTGAGAACTGAATTGCAACAGGATGCCTAGTTTGGAGTTCATTAGTGACTGATTCATGGGGTTTTGGATTAAAGTTTCCATAGCAAAGTTGGAGACCATAGTAAAGAGAGCAAGTTTTATAAAGTGAGGTGGACTTGGTTCCACATAAATTTGGGAGTAAAAGTGGCCAAAAGGTGGACTGTCAAGAGTTGGGATTCAGACTTAGAATAATATTTAAGTCTGAATTTGTGTGTTTTTATTCAAATTTGGGTCCTTGTGGTAATTAATCCAAGAAGAATTGGGGTAAGAATGCTATAGCAAAGTGAAAGACCATGTAAAGGAGGGCAAGTCTCATGCAAAGTGTTGGCTTGCTACTGTGTAGAATTTGGAGAAAAAGGAGTGACAAAACTCTCTGTCAGACCTAGTAATGTGCTGTTTCAGATTGGGAAAATGGATTTTCCGTGTGTTTGCTCAACTTTAATGCACCCTAACGCTTGATATGTATGGTTATAAGCTAAAGACCTTATAGAAGAGATTTGTAGATGTGTTGGGTGAACAAGTTTCTTACAGAGAAATAAGTTTGGAGCTGTATAAAATTTAGAGTAAAATGTGCCGAAATTTCTTCTGTCAGTCTGTGTGAGATGTCTGTTTCAGAAAACTAAAAACAAATTTAGTGGAAGGTGGCTGAATTTTGGACACCTTAACTTGTAGTACATGCAGTTTGGGTCTTAGATTCTTGTAACAAACTTGAAGAGCTTTAGTTAGTGAACAGGTTTGGTATGGTCTGTCCCTAGCAGAAACAAGGAAAAAGTGGGGCTGAACAGGGACATATACAATTGGGTATTAGAGGTGGATTCAGTGTCTGGTTGATTGACTGAAGAAGATCACTCTCTCCCTGTGTTTTGCATGTGTATGTGGGTGTAGTGCAGCTGTGATGGCTGGTTTAGTAAACTAGTGTCTATATTGGAGTAAATGAAGAATATCACCTCATCCTTGCTGGCTACCCTAGTATGATTGAGTTGTGATATTAGAGTATTTAGCTCTCTTAAGGTTTTGTTAGTTTTTGTGTGCTATTTAAAGAGGTGTAAGTCTTGTGATGTTTTATAGTATTTTATTTGCAAGAAGCATAAGCATTCATGTTCATATCATTTCATGTAGAGCTCCCAGCAGAAGGAGTGTAAATTAAAGATGAAGTGGTCGTGGAAGAGGAGTTTTCTCCAGTGCCTGTTCATCAAGTGGATGGAGCTATCTAACTGGTTATTGGGTAGAAGATCTAGAACCTCTTCACTGCAATAAGGCAAGCCCCGGTGCATTTGCCCCTTCCTTGTATTTTAAATGACTTTTATACACTTTAAGTCTAGTGAAATGTGCATTAAGTTTATAGGAGTTGCTTGGAAACTATTTGATGCATTGCCTACCTTGATATCCATGCCTTTATAGATACTCCTGATGGAGTATCAAAATATGATTTACAAAAATGCTTAGCCCTGCTTAGATCTTGTGAATAGAGGTTGTCTTTTGAAATAATGCCTAGCTCAGGGGTTATCCTGAGGAAGGATGGCTTCTACCTGCAAGAATATTTTCATTGGGAGCGTATGGTGGGATCTTACTGCAAAGTTCCTTATAATGCTCTTTTCATCCTAAGGAACCCAAAACAATCCTAAGGATGGAAGTACTTAAATCGAGACTTGGGCTAGGAACAGGTGATGCTCCACCCAGGTTAATTAAGGATTGGATGCGTATGTAGGCCTGTATGATCAAGGACTATCTTAACTGGCCACATGCCCTGGATATGGGACAGGGTAAGCTTGAACCCGGCTATTCCATACATGAAAAGACAATCGCGCACTGGGAGTGGAGAGATGGCGAGAGTGGCACGTACCCTCCTGGCAAAGGACCGCCTAAAAGGGGTGGTGTGCTCTCAGGTGGCGCGGACCTGTTCATGCAGTGGAGGATCCGTGGGAATGGTAGACATATGCAAGAGTTACGAGAAACATATGTCATGTGGTTAGAGATCCTCAGCTGAGTAAATCGATTCGGATCGCCGTTATATCCCCGGAGAGTGGAGACTTGATCTCTGACCTGCAACCTAGGTCAGGATGTAAACATTATGAATAAAAATGATGTTGTATTGATGAGATGGTGAAATTTGACTAGATGCAACTAGAGTCTATTAATATTTAATTTGGCATTAAAATATTGAAAGTAAGGACTCACTTTAGTAAGCTATTTCTGCAAAAGTATCTAATTTGATTCTTGCTAAAGCCTTTTCCTTGATTCCTATTTAACCAGCATATCCTTGAGAGTCTTTTTCCTTAGTCGGGTAAGACTTGTGAAAATACACTCCGTACTCAGGGTTTTGAACCCATGTTGTTGTAGGTGATGAGGAGTACTCTAGGTGTTCCTGTGGCTGGAGGGCGTTTCCAGTTCTGGAGGAAGATTAGTTAGGCTTGTGTATAGGCTTTGGAGGGTTCCTACCTTCCTGCTATTGTAATAAGTTATGCACTTTGAGTATATCAGGACTTGTAATAAATGTAACTCTTTCTATGTAGTAACCTTCAGTTTTAGAAATAAAAAGAATGTTTTGTAAAGTCTTCCGCTCTTATCTCCGAAGTGTGTGTGTATCGAATGTGATTACTGTAATATGCATGTATGGTGGGAGATCCTTAGGATGATGAGTTCAAGTTGTTGAACTCGTGATAGCCTTGTTAAGTTACCTGGTACACGTGCATAGCCATCTGAGGCCATCAAGGCAAGGATTGGTGCACGTGGGCCCGATAACTTGGGAGGGCTACCACAGAGGTTTTCCAAGGGGAATTCATAGTAAATGCTCATTTGAATTATAGGGAATGCGAGAATAATCAAAAGAATGATTTTGATTAACTGTCTTTTTCTTGGACGAGGAGTCATTGTCGTCGTCGTCGTCCCTTGGTGAAGAAGAGGAGGCGTCGTTGTCGTAGTAGATGATCTTCTTGATGCGCCTCTTCTTCTTCTCGTCCCTCTTCTTGTGACTCGAGCCTGAGTCAGTGGGCTTGTCGTCTCTTGGCTTGTTGAAGAGGGACTCCTTCTCCTTGTCGTTGACCACCATCCCCTTACCCTTAGGATCCATCTCTTTGGACAGTTAGACCTTTAAGTGAAGAGTACGGCTCTGATACCAATTGAGAGCACCTAGAGGGGGGTAAATAGGTGATCGTGTAAAATCAAACACTAAATAGCCACAAACTAGAATATAGAAATGTTAGCGCTAGTTAATCAAGTGGCTATGAGACGATCTCTTATGAACAAACAATAACAAGAAAAGCGACACAAGAGACACGCGATTTTTATCCCATAGTTCAGCTAAGTAATACTTGCCTACTTCCACGTTGTGACGTCCTAATGGATGAGGGTTGCACTCAACCCCTTTCAAGTGATCCAAAGATCAACTTGAATACCACGGTCTTTTCTCTTTTGAGTATACTTCCCGTTTGCGAGGAATCTCCACAGGTTGGAGCCTCTCGCCCTTACAATATAGATCACAGAGAAAGCACAAGAGTAAGGATGGGAGAGCAACACACACAAGACCCAAATCAGCAGAACACACACGCACACAAGCCAAGACTTGAGCTCGAAACACAGCATAGAGAGTTCGCAACTCAAACGGAGCTCAAATCACTAACATAATCGATCAAATGCGTGGAGGCGGAGTCTGTGTAACACCCCGGGCTTTAAGGGACAAAGCCGGGTGCATCTCATACATGCGCCAAAGAAGACAACATATATAATAACAGAGTGTATAGAGATAAATGTCACAATATAATCAGAGTATTTATTACATAGCGGAAGACTTATAAAAATAAAAGATAAATATAACAGGATCCAAAATCCATCCTTGGCGCCAGAAAGTCAACTGGGAGACGACGACCTAGACCTCTCATGAACATAGCGCAGCATCTTCCATGCGCCTCATCCTGTGGTACCTGTCTTTGACCTGTGGGGGGTGTGAGACAGCAAGGGTGAGCTCACACATGTTCATCGCTCAACAAGTTGTGGGGAATAATGTGGCATGAACTCACCAAAGGTGGGAGTTCATGTGAAGTGTAAGGCTGATCAACAAAATAAAGGTTGAAGCTGAGCATTGCTTTTATAAGTTGGTCAAAATTTTATTAGCAGTTACTAAGTGTAAGTAAATACCAAACCATAATGAATAATAAGTAAAAGTAATAACAAAATAATCCCAATGCAATGAAATGACAAATTGAGTTTAGGTTCCATAAATTAATCATGTGAGTGTCCAAGCCGCTCATGACCGTGAGCACGGCTAGTATACCAGTTTTACACTCTGCAGAGGTTGCGCATCTTTACCCACAAGCCGTGTTACCCATCTGCCAAGGGGTCATGAATCCCATACACCTCTACCAAGGAAGCAAGGCAGGGTAACACTACGAGGCCTTTACAAAGTTCCACTAGCTTCAGAAAACCCGCTACAGTTTATAGGAAGCTCCAGTGCAGGAATCCCTCGCCTGATCGCCATCGCAGCAAAATCAACCCAAGGACCTCCCTACACTGACCACTGCCCTTGCCCCTTTCGGGTAAGGTAGTCATCCACTAGCTTTCCTAGTTAATCAGCCAAGGGCGTCCCATTAAACCCTTGTGGTAGCACTGTTTTCCCGGGTGGTTCTCCATGTTCCCATTGACATAATGATCTTATCATGAACATAAATAACATAACAGAATAATAGGAACATGGATATAATGAAATATTATCCCAAAACCATATAGAGCAATAGCACAACTACCCAAGTGATTCAGGGATAAATAAGGTAAAAGGATAAACAGACTAGGGCGACCTATTGGGTCCCATCAAAATTAAACCTATGCATTGAATAGTGATAATAAACAACATTATTGGGTAATAAAAGTGGATCAAGGGCACAACTTGCTTGGCACTTGAGATTCCAGTTACCAAGGTGATTCTTCATATCCTTGTGACCTCACTGCTAGTCGTAGCAATACAAACAAACATGTTATAGACAAAATTAACATCACACCAAACATAAGAACAAACTTCATAATAATAATCTACGCGTTGCTACGAGATCGTGGGAACGAGAACCACTAAAATCAGAGTTACGTCATCAAGTTATAATGTGATTAAATGATTAACTAGGTTCTATGTTTATTTTATAATCCTAGAGAAAAGATAACCTATGGTAGTAATTAATTCAACTTTAATCTAAATTATTGAAAGTTCCCTTTGCCCGGTAATAGGATCTGGATGTCGCCTAGAGGGGGGGTGAATAGGCGAATAAAAATTATCACTTTAAAACTTTAGTTCTTACTCTACTCGAAGACCAGATCGCAGTGGAATGAAAGACCCTTCGAGTAGGTTGCAGCGGAATAGAAGTTCCTGTCTCAAAATGCCCTGCACTTCAAATATAACTTGTACCACAGATAAGTGTTGAAGTGCAGATATAAAAAGTGAATAAGATAGAGAGACAGCACACAATACAGAGCGAAGCACACAGACACAGGGATTTATCCTGAGGTTCGGCCAAGCCTGAAATGCTTGCCTAGTCCTCGTTGGAGTTAGCCACACCTCGGCTTGGAGTCTATTTCAACTCCTTCCTCCGTTTGCTCAGATCTGTCAGTATGACAGATAGAGCCTTCCACTATGTTGAGTTGGTTACAACGAAACCGCGGCTGCTTACAATCTTCTTGGCAGCACTCCGGCAGAGTAACGATACGCTCAAGACTATGTTCTAGCTCGTAGTAGCACTTCTCCACTCTCTAAAGGCTTATAGCTTTGCCTTCTACACAAACTAGAGAGATTCACACAAGAGGGAGAGAGAGAATTGATCTGCGTGATGTCTACACTTGTTGGCTGCACTTGTGTTCTGTTTGAGGCGCCTAGAGGTCCCTTTTATAGGCCCAAGTGGCCTAGGAGCCGTTGGAAGCAATCCAGGAAGGCAATTCTTGCCTTCAGTCGGGTGGTGCACCGGACAGTCCGGTGAACCACCGGACATCCACTGTTCACTGTCCGGTGCGGATCTCCTTCCTAAATTGGCGCTGTCGATCATTGTAGACTTGGAGCCGTTGGCGCACCGGACACTGTCCGGTGCACACCGGACACTCTGGTGCACCCATCAGACCGTTGGCTCGTCCACGCGTCATGCACGGATTGCGCGGCCGACCCTTGGCGCGGCCGACCGTTGGCTCACCGGACAGTCCGGTGCACCACCGGACAGTCCGGTGATTTTTAGCCGAACGCTGTCGACGAATTCCCGGGAGCGGCCAGTTGACCAGACGCCAGCCTGCACCACCGGACAGTCCGGTGCACCACCGGACAGTCCGGTGCACCCAGACTGCGTAGAGTCTTGGCTGCTCCAGCCAAGTCTTTTTCCTTTTGTATTTTCTCTTCTTTTCTTCTTCTTTCTATTTCTAACACTTAGACAAATATGTTAGTACACAAAAACCAATGTACTAAGTCTAGAAACATGCCTTCTCTTTGATTTTCACTTCTTTAGCATTTGGCATGACTGAGATTGATGTTGGACTCATAAATCATCAAGTCAGCTTGACTTGATCTAGATTGTCATTTCTGAGCTCCAACATCCTGCAAAGGTCACATAGAATATCTACAAACATAGGAACAACCCAAACTAAAGGTCAAGGTGCACTTAGCTCTTTTGGGCTGCTTCCGATTCTGATTTGGACATTTGTTCTCCTTCCAGTGACCTTGTTCCCTTTTGAGCTTGGTCTTGAGCCTTATGACTTATACCACATAATTGTAGATGTTACCTCATTGGTTGTAAGTCATGTCCTTATGTAGTGTTCCTTGATGCACCATAACTCTTCTTAACTCGATCAACCCTGATTCCGCAAGTCTCCTTCTTCACCCCTGGCTTTGGGTTCCTGGTCTCCTTGACTTTCTCCCGTGCACTCGGTACCTCGAAGCTCTTCTTGCTTTCATCCTTGGTTTGATCAGTTGTCTCCAAGTTATGCACATCAAGTCTCACTTAAGCATTATCCACCTTTCCTATGATGTCCATTATCTATAGATAATTCCGTCTTTGGACCATCACACCTATTTACTTGAGTTGAACCCTGTTAGCTTTGCATTCAGCACCTGTTCAACACTTAACACACTTGTTAGTCCTTTAATTGGGTTGTCATCCCAAACACCAAAACCCACAAGAGAGCTTTCAATCTCCCCCTTTTTGGTGATTGATGGCAACACAATTAAAGCTTACATAAGAATAAAATTTAAAGCACAAATTTTGAATTCTAAGTTTATAGGATGCTCCCCCTGAATATGTGCTTACATCAAAATCTTAAATTTGGCCCTTTATGCCAAATTGCACATACTTAGGCTAATTCAAAGCATTACTATACCTTAGCACATGTGGGATGCATTGTGTCAAGTATCAAACCATGATGCGTATAACATACAAATGCACAGAATCAGAGTTAAACACCAATCAATTGAGTGGATATATCACAGGAATATCAACCTACCACTATTCACCATTAAGATACCAATTTAAAGCAATTCAATTTAAAGCAATTTTAAAGCACCATTAACCACACGCACCATTACCCACATGAATATCTATTACAGGATAACTACTATAGATGCCAATTAATTCATAGCAGCGGAAGCACTAGTTTTGCATCATCACCATATAATACAACAAGAAGCATATGATAAGAATTATCAATACCACAAACTAACACATCCTTCCTTAAGATCCAAGGAACTCAAGGAAACCTAAGCTTTAATGCACAAAATTCTCCCCCTTTGACATCAACCACCAAAACCACATTCAAGCAAGAGTATAGGATGATGTCAAGGGACAACAGGGTATTAAGCAGGCCAAACACACTAACAATACTCCCCCTTACTCATTAAACATATGCACCACAAGCATTGGAGAAAAATTAAGATACATATGAGCAAAAGATCAATACTTCCTTTTGTACCTTAACCATGTTGTGATGTACTTTCCATCTTGAGAGTTTAATCTCTAGGAGGCTCCTCCACACTTGTGCCTGATCCTTTTTCCTAACCTTTTCTTGTTGCTAAGACACCAAACTTAGAACAAGTTATAGTATTGCAACACAAGATGAAGTTCATATTCTAGTGATTACCAAGAGATATCAACTTAAGCATACTATCAAGGCTACTAATTGAAAGATCATTACTGTCATAGCTCCATGATATTTGAAGATAAGCATCTAGTATCACTAAATATTATAGAGCACGAGCAATCTAAAAATATGCAATTTCTCATAACTTAAGATACCAAATACTTGACTTACAGAGGTACCCAAGTCCTGATTGCTTCATTTATTACTCATCTTCCCTTCTTCACCTTGAGACTATACAAGATCACTCAAGAAACAATTAGTCTCAAAAGACACAAGTTATGTGTGCTCCCCCTAAAGTTGTGCAACAAGTATTTGAATGACCTGTACTTTGCACATTCTAGCATCCTCAGAACTGGAGGGGATCACAACATATCTTGGTCTAGACATAATCTATCAATTTCATCACAGAGAGATACCAATTGGATAGATGACATAATACAACTTATGACTAGTGGAAACAATGCATGCCTCAAGGAATATAACAAGCAACCTAGGCACGCTTCACACACGATGATCATTGCAACACATATACCAATTGAAAACTACAAGACCATGCATACAATGCCTAAGCACACCATGATTAAGAAGGTTTCTTAGGTACACCGATTAGAAACAACATTTTAAAGAGAGCGCACCTAAGCCAATATACTACCAATTCAAAGGTGAGAACATAGCTATGATCACAATTAATGGAACTTCAAGATTTTCAATGAGATTGCATAGTTCCATTTTCCATACCTTTTCCTTGCCATGAGAGCACTCGTTGTCACCAATTTAGGTCTCCTATTGCTTATGCACTTCATAGCTCAAGAAGGTGCATTAGAGGCACAACATGGATTTGGTATACACATAGTACCAAAATAGGGTAATCATGTGAACATGGACTAAACAAGATGTCATGCTTGCACATAGGTTAATCATTAAAGACAATAGCATGTCTTACAAAAGGATACAGGTTTATCCATGAACACATAAAGAGTTAATCATGGTAAATATATCAAATGATAAGCTACTAATTGAATGATTCAAGAGATATAACACAAAATCATGATTAAACAGGCATCAATGTGATCTTTGAAATCATGAATCAATGATCAAAAAGTATTCAACACAAGCAATCTCAAAAGAATAACTACTCCGAGGACAGATCAAACTTCAGAGCAATACTGATTTGCAATAATGTACTTATAATACACGGGTACCGTCCTTTGGAGAGCACGTTGCATATTCTCATCAAGGTCCTTTGCTTGATTCACCAATAATGATCAAAGACCTCTACAACTTATTTTACTCAAGATGAACATGGGATTAGTATTGCACAATAATTCAACCTTGGGTCAATAAATAGATAGTAGAATTGACAACTTAAGCATAGAGTTTGAATTAACCATCTTAAGCTCTCCCATGGTCTCCAGTTCATCTCGAGGCACCTGCATGGTCTAGTTGGTACAATTTGGTACCCATCTCAGGATGGGTCCATAACGATCATCCATAGGAGCTTTTGGTACCCAAATAGCAATTGTGCTAGTTCTAGGTGATCTCATTATTGATCTAGCACAAGTGTATGGTTTGGGTCTCCTAAGTGAATAAGATTGAGATATATTTACTTGCTTAGGAACCTTACCCTTTTTACATACCTTGGATAGATGACCCTGCTCACCACACTTATAGCAGAAGCGTCGCTTAACCTGACATGACGCTTGTTGTTTGTCTTCTTTCTTAGTGGGGTTTATCCCGAAGAGTGCACGTGCTTGATTTGTCATTAGCGGACAAGAAGTGATCGTATGGTTCTTGTCATTGCATCCGAAGCATCTCCTTATCCCTTCATCCTTGTCGTTGTATGGACACAACGCAATGAGGTGTCCTGACTTATTGCACTTAAAGCACCTCCTTTTCCCTTTTCTCTTTTTGTTCTTGGATGACATAGAGAAATGGTCAGTGCAAACAACATGACTAATTGAATCTTTACCTTTTTCCAAGTTCATGTTGATTTCTTCATTTTTTGCTTTAGGAACATCCTTCTTATGGAGCTTAACACTTGCTGCAGTTTTTCCCATCTCAAGCTTCTTCACCACGCTCCCGTGGATATCTTGAGAAGGTTGAGCAATGCGTCTTCTCCTTAGTTGCTTTGTTCTCTTGTTCCTTTCTTTGATGAGCACTTTTTCTTTTGATCCTGCAGCTTGATGCTCATCCAAGAGTTGGCTTTCTTTTGAGCAACCGGGGTTAGCACATGATGATATATTATCTAGATGTGCACGTGTGCAAAAATGAGGTTCACATGAATTTAGGTTTGCAATTACAACCTTGTGAGCAACATCAAGCATGATATGTCTATCCAAGAGATTATCATGATAACAAGACAAAAAATCATATTTTTAGTAAGATAAAGTTTATCATGACTTAGCAATTCTACTTGCCTCTCAAGCATGGCATTTTCCATTTTAAGTTGAGCAACACAGGATAAAGCATCATCATTATTTCTTTGCTCAATTAAAATCGAATCATACCGTTGGACCAAATCATCATGAGAGCACTTTAGCTCCTCATGTTCTTTGGTCATCTTCTCTAGGCTGTCGTTGGTTTTGATGAGAGTCTCCTCTAGCCTGAGAAGCGTCTCGCCTTGTTCCTTCTCAACAGCTTAACCAAGAGCGCTTTGTCTTCTTTGTTGAGATGGGTGTAGAAACGGCGAATCTCCTCTTCTTCTACATCATCGATCTCATTTTCCCTGTCACTATTGTCAGTGGAAGCAAAATAGGAAAATGTACCTTGTGATGATGTAGACTCCTCATCCTCATATTCCTCCTCATGATCGCTTTCATCTCCATTCTCATCGTTAGCAATACGACATGTATAACAAGTGGGAGATGAACCTATCGGTGAGGTGGATCCATCGCTTGGTGTCCATCTCTCTCATTCTTCTCCCTTGGACAAGTAAGTACTACCAGCAGTAGAGGGAGCAGAAGCAGTGCATATGGACTTAAAAAATTTTAAATTAATTTTGGTCCATAGATCATGAGCATCAACATATAAATCACTATCACTACTCATGATTGCAAAATAGGCACTTCTAGAAAGTGAGTCAACTAAGATGTTGCAAGCATGGTGATTGAGAGACAGACATCTTAGTTCATCATTAGAAGGTTTTTGACTAAAATTGGAGGGAAAAATACTTCTACTAAAGATCTGTCTCAAATCAGGATCAACACGCATGAAGGCATTATAAATAGAGACAGACCAAGATTTATAATTAGAGCCATCGCCTAGAAGAAGTTCTACAGTTACCCCTTGTGACAACATCATCATCTCCGGACGGCTAAGCCCACACTGGAGAGGCCTAGCTCCAATACCAATTGAAAGTTCCCTTTGCCCGGAAACAGGATCTGGATGTCGCCTAGAGGGGGGTGAATAGGCGAATAAAAATTATCACTTTAAAACTTTAGTTCTTACTCTACTCGAAGACCAGATCGCAGTGGAATGAAAGACCCTTCGAGTAGGTTGCAGCGAAATAGAAGTTCCTGTCTCAAAATGTCCTGCACTTCAAATATAACTTGTACCACAGATAAGTGTTGAAGTGTAGATATAAAAAGTGAATAAGACAGAGAGACAGCACACAATACAGAGCGAAGCACACAGACACAGGGATTTATCCCGAGGTTTGGCCAAGCCTGAAATGCTTGCCTAGTCCTTGTTGGAGTTAGCCACACCTGGGCTTGGAGTCTATTTCAACTCCTTCCTCCGTTTGCTCAAATCTGTCAGTATGACAGATAGAGCCTTCCACTATGTTGAGTTGGTTACAACGAAACTGCGGCTGCTTACAATCTTCTTGGCAGCACTCCGACAGAGTAACGATATGCTCAAGACTATGTTCTAGCTCGTAGCAGCACTTCTCCACTCTCTAAAGGCTTATAGCTTTGCCTTCTACACAAACTAGAGAGATTCACACAAGAAGGAGAGAGAGAATTGATCCGAGTGATGTCTACACTTGTTGGCTGCACTTGTGTTCTGTTTGAGGCGCCTAGAGGTCCCTTTTATAGGCCCAAATGGCCTAGAAGCCGTTGGAAGCAATCCAGGAAGGCAATTCTTGCCTTCAGTCGAGTGGCGCACCGGACAGTCCGGTGAACCACCGGACATCCACTGTTCACTGTCCGGTGCGGATCTCTTTCCTAAATTCGCGCAGTCGACCGTTGCAGACTTGGAGCCGTTGGCGCACCGGACACTGTCCGGTGCCCACCGGACAGTCCGGTGCACCCATCAGACCGTTGGCTCGTCCACGCGTCACACGCGGATTGCGCGGCCGACCGTTGGCGTGGCCGACCGTTGGCTCACCGGACAGTCCGGTGCACCACCGGACAGTCCGGTGATTTTTAGCCGAATGCCGTCGACGAATTCCCGAGAGCGGCCAGTTGACCAGACGCCAGCCTGGCGCACCGGACACTGTCCGGTGCACCCAGACTGCGTAGAGTCTTGGCTGCTCCAGCCAAGTCTTTTTCCTTTTGTAGTTTCTCTTCTTTTCTTCTTATTTCTATTTCTAACACTTAGACAAATACGTTAGTACACAAAAACCAATGTACTAAGTCTAGAAACATACCTTCTCTTTGATTTTCACTTCTTTAGCATTTGGCATGACTGAGATTGATGTTGGACTCATAAATCATCAAGTCAGCTTGACTTGATCTAGATTGTCATTTCTGAGCTCCAACATCCTGCAAAGGTCACATAGAATATCTCCAAACATAGGAACAACCCAAACTAAAGGTCAAGGTGCACTTAGCTCTTTTGGGCTGCTTCCGGTTCTGATTTGGACATTTGTTCTCCTTCCAGTGACCTTGTTCCCTTTTGAGCTTGGTCTTGAGCCTTATGACTTACACCACATAATTGTAGATGTTACCTCATTGGTTGTAAGTCATGTCCTTATGTAATGTTCCTTGATGCACCATAACTCTTCTTAACTCGATCAACCCTGATTCCGCAAGTCTCCTTCTTCACCCCTGGCTTTGGGTTACTGGTCTCCTTGACTTTCTCCCATGCACTCAGTACCTCGAAGCTCTTCTTGTTTCCATCCTTGGTTTGATCAGTTGTTTCCAAGTTATGCACATCAAGTCTCACTTAAGCATTGTCCACCTTTCCTATGATGTCCATTATCTATAGATAATTCCGTCTTTGGACCATCACACCTGTTTACTTGAGTTGAACCCTGTTAGCTTTGCATTCAACACCTGTTCAACACTTAACACACTTGTTAGTCCTTTAATTGGGTTGTCATCCCAAACACCAAAACCCACAAGAGAGCTTTCAATTATAAATTGACCATAGATCATATTTTAGTAGATAATGATGAGCACATTAACAAGACTAACCAACATAATTTAAGTAAAGACCTAATCATAAAATAATGATATATGGTATAATAAATGTTGTTATTGCATAGTAAATATTCATACGAGACTAACGCAACTTGAACGGATCAACTCGGAGTTAAAACGAATGAGTTATGATTTTCCTAAGGTTTTATATATTTGATATGGGTTTAATTAGGAAATAAATTTTAAAGTGGCTTCCATGTCAAATCAGTGGCACTATTAGATAAACAATAATATTATAAAATTATAGGAACAGGAATTGACTAATTTGGACTTAGTATGAATTTTCTAGGGATTAAACATGTTTTAATAATTATTTTCACATTAAAATCATTTCTGAAATTAATTCCTCTGCCTCTGGTCTGCGCGCATAATACACAGAGAACCCAGGGACGTCTGCGCAAGAATTCCTAAGACTCAGCCCAACCCTAGGGTGGACAGCGGGTTAATTCCTACTTTAATCAGGGGCTCATGTGCAAAAAGGCTTGGGTGAAGGGGTACGAGAGGACATCAGCCATACGATCCAGAATCGAGGGCTCTGATTAGATCCGATCTTAAGTGAAGCGGTATGAAACTGTAGCCATCCGATCCCACACGGACGGACATGATTTAATTACACCATGGGTCACTCCTGGCCACCCGATCAAACCGACGGCCCAGATCAACTACTCGAAGCGGTAGGCAAACAACATAATCGTGACCGTTGGTGTAAGATCCAACGGTCCGAAGACCTTTCCCAGCCCACCACCGAGCCACGGCGACACGCCATTGCCCCCCGCGACGGACCATCGTCGGAGCCGGCCAACCCGCACGCGAGGCCCCCAAAACATGCTACACAGGTGGTTACACGAGGAGAAGGTGAAGGCGAGTTGATTGGAAGGGTCCTTACCACAGTTTGCCACACCAGTGATGCCACCCACGACACAGCGGCGGATCCAAAGCGAGGAAACACTCCGACGAGCAATTTGAGCTTTAACGATCCCCGATTGCGCCCGGTGATCCCATGTGCACCCACCAGGGGACGCGATGTAACCCTTGTGCTGTCAATCGGGCCCAAAATGAGGACGTATGCCACAGTTGATGATGGTGGCGGATCTCAGCGATTTCTCATGGCTAGCACCGATGAGGATTATACGCTGCTCGGTGAGAGGCGCACCCAACTTCCCAGGCGATGTGAGGGAGGTGGCAGAGGGTCGCGACTAGCTTATATAGGGGTAGGTAGTTGCGCTAGCTCTGGCGGAATAGGGGTCTCCTTCGTCCGCGCGCGGAATCTGCTGCGACCGGAGCATCACGCGGTGGAGAAGACGGACTCGGGACCCGTGGGTTATGGGCCCACCTAGCGGTGATTGATGAAGGGGCGAGCGAAAGAGCAGAGTGGCTAGCTAGGGGAAAAGCCGAGTCCGCGCGGGTGGCGAGAAACACGGCTGGGATCCGTTCTTGCCGCGTGCAGAGATCGGCGGGTTGATAGGGATAGTGCTGATGGAGTGGCCCCACATGCAGGGAGACAAGAGTGCGCGTGGCTCTGCGGAACGGGGCCCACGGGTAGTGGCCTGGTGAGCGCGCGCGTGAGCCAGGAGACTGGCGACGCGGCCCACATGGCAGGGACACCGCGGAGTGGAGATGAGGGGTGGGCTGTGCAGGCTTGGGAGTAGAGTGGGTCGAATTTAGGTCTTGGCCCACGCAGCTTTCACCCCCTTTTCTTTTTATTTTCTTATTTCTTTTTATTTTCTATTCTCCTTATCTAATCTTTTTGATTCAAATTTTGAATTCAAATTTAAATGTGAACTTGCACTCAAATTAAAATTACAAAATAAACATACTAGTATGGTATTATTTTATTTAACCATATATTTTGTTTTATCTTGTATAGTTTTATTTTTGTTTCCTTCATTTCTCATTTATTTCCTTTTTGACTTTCAAAATTCAGATTCCAAATTCTAATTTAGGATATAGTTTAATAATTCAAACTTAATACATACTCAATCAATTATGGAGCAATATATATATATATATATATATTAATGATTTATTTATTTGATAAATGTTTGAAATATGGGTCACACTCATAAGGTTCCTTTCTTTTTAGGAAAATGGTATTTTCATTATGGGACATGAATTTAAAATTACTTAAAAATTAAATATTCATGAAAGTGATTGCTTATGGTGCATTATTTCATGAAATGCATAGTTATTTAGTTGATTAGAAAAAAATTCCTTTTACTCTTTTTCTAAAATAGTTCTTGGTTTTCAAAATTCACTCCTCACATTCATTGCTCAAGTATAAGTTTAGATACCCGAATTTGCTATTTTATTTCTTCATATATTTATTTTATTATTTTTTCTTATATAAATTTTGGGGCCTTACAGTCTGGGAGTCTTAGAATGCTTAGAGAATGCTTCGTATTTTGCTCCATGCGCCTAGGGGTCCCTTTTATAGCCTCAAGGCAGCTAGGAGCCGTTGAAGATCAACTTGGAAGGCAATTCCTGCCTTCTGTCGAGTGGTGCACCGGACAGTCCGGTGCACCACCGGACAGGTACTGTAGTTGTCCGGTGCGCGATCTCTTCCGTTTTCTGGTGTATCCGACCGTTGAGCCGGCGGTCCCGTTGGCGCACCGGACACTGTTCGGTGCACACCGGACAGTCCAGTGTGCCCAACCGACCGTTGGCTCGGCCACGTGTCGGCCCGCAGATTTCGTTGTTGACCGTTGGCTCGGACGGTTCTGACTCACCGGATAGTCCGGTGCACCACCGGACAGTCCGGTGAATTATAGCCGTGGCGTCCTCGGTGAATTCCCGAGAGCGACGAGTTCGTCGCCGAAGACTTGGGCGCGAGCGCTGATGACGCACCGGACAGTCCGGTGCTCCACCGGACAGTCCGGTGATTTTTAACAAAGTCGCCCGGTGATTTTCCCGAGAGCAGCCAGTTCACCGTCGACTAGCCTGGTGCACCGGACACTGTCTGGTGCACCATCGGACAGTCCGGTGTGCCAGGCCCGAGCTAGTTTTGGCTTTACTCAGCCAACTCTTCTCTAATTCAAGTCTCCTTTTCTTGTCACTGTTTCTAGCACTTAGATAAACACATTAGTATTCAAAAACAATTTACTAAGTCTAGAAACATACCTTGTTGTTCGATTTGCACTTCTCACTCAGAAGATCTCAATCACTATGTGTTGGGCATCTAATCACCAAAACACTTATAGAAATGGCCCAAGGGCACATTTCCCTTTCAATCTCCCCCTTTTTGGTGATTCATGCCAACACATTAAAAAGCAACAAGAAAAGTGCAACATCAATGCAAATGAAGACCGAATTCTTTGTACTTAAGATTTGGCATATTTGTATCGCTCTTTGCCACCACTTGGTTTGTTTTTTGCAAATCAAATTCTTTTCCCTATTTCTAAGTCAAACACGCTTGTTTGGGCAAATAGAGATATTTTCCAAGAGTGAAATAGAACAAGTGCCAAAACTCCCCCTTGTTCTTGTAATCAAATTTCTCCCTCCGAAGAGTCCACATTTTGCAATAGAAGTCATTTTGGCAAAATACAAATTCTAACTCTACTATTTTCAAAATTCACAAGTGATTGGCTGATCCATTTGCTTTGGCCTTAATTTCTACCTGAAAGGGAAATAGGGTCAAACCTTTTCCAATATGAATTTTGGTGGTTGAATTGCCCAACACAAATTATTGGACTAACTAGTTTGCTCTAGAAATTATGTTCTACAGGTGCACATTTCCCTTTCATATACCCCCCGACTCTTGCGCGAGCCGTTGTAATATTGTACCTTGTGGGGTGAAAGTCTTGTGAGACCGTGTTAATTGTGTTTGTGACATGGCCACCACTGTGTACCAGGGGGATCGAAGCCCGCGACTTTTCAGCCGGAAGCTCGATAGTGGAGACAACGGGGAGCGTCTGAGAGGAGCCAAAAGCGAAGCACCACTTGCACGTGGAGATCTGTGATTCTCTACGGAGTTACTCGACCATGGTGCTTGGCCTTGGTGTGGGCTACCCTTTGTGTAGGGGAACCAACGAGGATTAGTCGGGACCTTGCGTGGTTCTGATACTTCGGTAAAAATACCGGCGACGTCCACGAGAGTTTGCTTTCTCTACTAGTTCTTTAATGTTCCGCATTTACTCTCTCTACTTAAGTTGTAATCTTTACTATTCTTAGTGTAGATCATATAGGATTGGAACTTAGGTTGAATGACTCCTTTTGCGGTAGATATAACAACACATAGACAAAACCTAGTTTGCACAATCTAGTTAAGTTATTTGCATAGGGTTTGTTCTAGGGATTTATTTGTGTCTAGTTTAGAGAGATAGTTTTTAGAAGTCCTAATTCACCCCACCCCTCTTAGGCGTCATTGTTTCCTTCATCTTCGATGATGGATGGGAGATAGATTGTTGAAGAAGACTTGCCCCACACCGACATGAACCTCGAGACAATACGGATGTTGAGTCTCTACGTGAATCCTTATGCTACAAGCCTCGATTTGTATCTCACCACCACATTGTCTGCATCCCTATTTCAGATGAATACCTATTTGAACCCGACTAGGGTAATTCTAGGGGACATGCGACCGATAGGCCCAAATACTTGCCTCTTTGAAAGCAGCACAATTTTGTCTCTTTTGCTTCTTTCCATTTGATCTAATCTAAGCGCTTCTGGCACTCTACCATGGACTTTGGTTCAGGATCCTCTATAATCATGGCAACAACCAGAGAGATGAAATCATTGTCAACATATTTAGTCTTTTGGTTATATAATTCTCACAATTCTACGTACTTTGTGGCAATTTATTCAATTGAATCATCTGGTTCTTTGTTATTTCTTAAATTATTTGAAACTAGTTGTTCCAAAGTCCTTGTGCTATTGTGTGCATGCACATTTGCACTAGGATGTTTACTTTTAGGGTGTGTTAGTTCTAGAAAATCTAAAAGGAACAATGATGCATTCTCTTCCGTAACTTCTTGTTGTAGGTACCCCCGCTTGTCTATACTGAATCATTCGATTTCCTCCTCCTTTTCCTAGGATGGGGAGTACGAGCAGAATCCATACCCTATAGGGGTATATCCACTCTATGTGTTGCATTTGCCATAGAAATATGCAACTTCAACACTCCTCTTATATTAGTAATGATATCTGGTAGATTATTTGCTAAGTTTTGCAGGTGCATTATTCTGTGAACTTCAAGTTTAGTTTCTCTAGTGTGTGGGTCAAGCAATTGGATGCTACTAGCACTCCACTCAATTTCTCGGCATTCTTTATGATAATGTACAATCCTCCCCTAATGTTAGGAAATGCTCTTCATCGAAGATGCTATCAGTGACCGAGCCATGGACATATTTCTAGTTCTAGGCTCTAGATATTTGATTATGGATAGAGATTCAAAACTAACATATTCCCCAACTTCAGGTGAGGTCCCATAGATGTACAATGGGGGTGGTGATGTCGGTATGTATACATCACAACTGAATTTATGCAGATGGGAAACCACTAATTGTTAACCACTCATTAACTCGTGAGGATAAGTAGAATGGTAAATATATATTGGATCAAGGTCGCAACATGCAAAATTGTGTGTCCCCAACAGTTGGTTGGGAGTCTACTATATTGTCGAAGAGGCCAAACAATAAATTTTATTCTTTTAATTAATGACGCCATGAGCTCGTTCTATGTGTGCACATGGGGGTTCTCTTACTCCTTGTTGTCCTCCAAGGCAACTTTACCTAGCTACCTCTTCCTAGGGTCTAGATCTATTTCTTCCTCATACACCTTTCTTGGATTGCATTTACCCTGTCTAAATACTATTGTGTGTATACATACCCAATTTACAATTCAATTCAAGTTTGAGTTGGTCGGTGTATTTTTAGCTTGTCATTTCCCTATGGAAATTATGATACTTGGAATACTCCCATGGAAAGGCTAGAATAGTCTCCATGTGCTTGCAGAGTGGCATAAGAATCACTAACACTATCATAGTTCATCCTCCATTCATCACATGTTTGGTGTGGATGGTAAGGGCAATCGTTCTACGTCTGCAAGCACAACTTCATCTTCACTTTTGATGCCTACATTTGGGGTGGTAGGGTTGTGGACTCTAACAACTTCGCTGTATTGTATGGACACCTTATCGTTCCAATCTGCAAGCTCAATGATATGTTTGAATATATCCTGGGTACAAAGACTTGTGCTGCTAACTTGACTTGGTTTCAACACAATTTTTTGAATATCAGTATTGTGGTCTTCCATCTCCTCGGCGGGCCTATAAAGGGTTTCGAACGGAGTGTTAGACATCATAGTTGATGCCCTACAATTCACTAATAACTTAAGTTGTTGTCAACTCAAATGATACGAAGACAACAAACTAGTTTAAAGAAGAAATATATCGTTTTATGCAGGATTGTTGAGAAAACAAAGAAGGAACACCATAAGATCCATACAACTAACAAGTCTGTTAAATAAACATTAATTTAAATATATACACACACATATATATATATACAAATTATGATATAAGTATTAAAAACAGAATATATTGACGACATACCGAGTCACAACATGCACAAAATCTAGCAGAGCTTCGCCACTATAAAGCTCTCTCAACCCTTTTCTCTCCCTAGACTCCTGTATGGATGAAAAATCGCTCAAATGAGAGCCAAACTCTTAGAAAAGTTTTGTATATGTAGAGGACGACCTACCATTAGGCTAATCACAGTGAGGATTTCATGCCACTATTTCCAAAAATGCCACATCAGCTTTATGGATGAATGAAACACCCTCTCTTAATAGAGAGTTTCATCTCACTATTTCATATATCAACATACTTATTAAATACTGCATATAAATAATCAATAGGATTTACTCAATTATATGAAGATGAAACAAAACACTCTCAGTGGATGTTTCACACAGTTTCCAAGACCTTGGAAACGAGTTAACATGGTTTCATCCCCATGAAACTTCATAAAACTCTTCCTTCTTAAATGATGTGACATGTCATCTAAATAGCTGATGTGGCAGGCTAATTAATACATCAAATACCTCATAAAACCTCCATTGTGACTAGCCTTAGGACGCCAAAGAGCCTCCCTCTTCCCTGAGCGGTATGGGGCTTGTTGCCTCCTTCTTTGAACGACATAGACTAATTTATAAAAATATAAACCTGGTACTGCAGCACTGGCGACAGGCACCTAATAGTTTTGAAATTTTTTTAATTAGATTAATTTTTTGAAATTTTGAGTTTTTAAATATAAAAACCAAATACTTACGTGACACATGAGGCGCGTGCAGGGGAGCTACAACATGCCAGGCGATCAGGAGGTCACTGACACTATTGATCAGGAATTAGCAAGCAAATCAACGAAGCAGTACTAGTACTTCAGGATGAAAACAAACAGAAATGGTCGAATAAAAACCTTCTTCCATTTTCGTTGCCATTTTTTTACCAAAATTGGAGTGAGAACGGTTTAGGCAGAAACGGCTGCGGCATATATAATTTATAGGGTGTTTAAATGTACTAGAGTTAATAATTAGTGGCTAAAATTAGTTGAAACATTCAAACAACCCTATCTAATAGTTCAGCTATTAGCTATTTTTAGTAAATTAGTTAATAGTTAAGAAGTTATTTGTTAGCTGGCTAATTTCACTAACAAATTTTAGCCAACTAAATATTAATTCTAGTACATTAAAACATCTCTTAGAGCATTTTTCCCACATATAGTACGGAAACCATCACCACAACGGATGAAATGGTTTGGTTGATTGCACGCGATCCAAACCTCATTATATGAACATCCTAGTAGAGTGGGAAAACAATACCGTTGGATTTGGTGATGGCCGTAAGCTTAGATTGTAATAACCCAGTCGGCTTCTTACACACAAAACAAACACATGACATAGCAGGCGTGCCGATCTCTGATTGGGTGCAGTACCCTCAATGTCAATCGACGTCCGGCCGGCCACCACCGCCTCTTCTCCCCGCGACAACCCGGAAACTACGGCGCCGCGCATCCAAGGCGCGGCATGTAGCGCTTGTGGATATGGAAGACGACGGACGGGCTGATCAAGCCTTGCCTGCTCCTGCTGCCGTGATGAGGTGATGTACACCCGGCAGCCGCCGAGCTGGACAAGCTCACGCATCGCTTTCAGATTAAACCGGTTTTAAATGTTGAATTTTTACGTAGGATATTGGGGGTGTTTTCAACTTTATTGAGACAGGGATCATGTAAAATAGATGACGCGGAATTATAGATGATAATATTTAACACTGTTTGTATAGTGAAATTTAAAATAAAAGATGAGATAGAAGATCTGTTGGACATAGACTAAGGGCCTGTTTGTTTACCCCCCAGATTATATAATCTAGATTAAATAATCCTAAAAGGCAAACAAACAGTCCAGCTTATTTGCCTAGATTATATAATCTAACCCCTTGGATTATAATAATCCATAAGCAAGTGAGGAGGTGCTTATTTCAGATTATTTTTTTCCTACTTCCCCACTACCCTTTGAAGTTTCTTAGAAATTACCCACCATTGCCATTATAATCTACTGAAACCTGCCGCGAGCCGCCGCCTGGGATCACGCCGCCTGCAACTCCCCGTACCGCGCGCACACGTCGCCTGCAAATCCCCGTCCCGCGCCGCCGAAGCCGTCCATCGCACGGGCGCAGAAGCCGTCCGCCTGCAAATCCCCGTCCGCCTGCAACTCCGACGCGCGGGCGCAGAAGCCGTCCAGCGCGCCGCGCCGTCGCTGCCGAAGCCGTGCAGCGCACACGTCGCCTGCAAATCCCCGTCCCGCGCCGCCGAAGCCGTCCATCGCACGGGCGCAGAAGCCGTCCGCCTGCAAATCCCCGTCCGCCTGCAACTCCGACGCGCGGGCGGCTTCTGCGACTTCGACGAACACACGTCCTGCGACGCGCGGGCGGCTTCTGCAAATCCCCGTCCGACGCGCGGGCGGCTTCTGCAAATCCCCGTCCGCCTGCAACTCCGCCTGCAACTTCGACGAACACACGTCCTGCGACCGGCACAGGATCCCGCCGCGCCGTCGTCGCACGGCACAGCATTCCGCCGCCAGAAGCCTTCGCGCCGTCGTCGTGGTGATGGATCCTCCGTCGGAACCCGCAGACATTGACTCAGCAGTTGGTGATGTTACGGCACCTGAACGAGGCAGACCAACCATGGTACGTGGTTCCATGACGGCAGGTCGTCGTGGCGCAGGATTTACACTGGCAGGGCGTAGTGCCGGTCGTGGCACTAGTGGCGTGATACGCGGTAGTAGGAGTGCCGGAAGGAGCATTCGTGGTGGCCGAAGTGTTGGTATTGACATCGATTTAAATGCTCAAGGTCGGGAAGATGATGAACCAATTGAAGTTGAAGCTGAAATTACTGCAAATAATTCGGTGAGTAATTTTCTAACACATGGCCATTGCTAATTTGTAGACATTTGTAATGTTCACATGTGATATGCTTGTACATATATTTTCGTATAGAAGGAGAAATATGACAAGGCAGATTGGTCATCCATGAATACTACAACTTTTTGTGAAATATGTGTTGAAGAGGTTGAAGCTGGTAACAGACCAAATGGAACACTAACTACTGCAGCGTATAAAAATATTTGTGTTAAGTATCGACAAAGAACTGGTTTGCTTCACAGCAAAACTCAATTGAAGAATAAGTGGGATTTACTGAAAGGGCTTTACAGTTTTTGGTTTGGTCTAAACAAAGATACAGGACTTGGATGGGATTCTAAACTAGGGACTGTGATTGCAAGTGATGAATACTGGAAGAAAATACAAAGGTAATAACATATTAGTTAAAGTTATATTGTACTTGTTTTAATTTCTTTCATCTATGATGTCGTACTAAATATTGTAATTGTTATGCAGGGGCATCCTGATTGGAAGAAGCTGAAATATGACCCTCCAGAAAATGAAGATTTCATGACACAAATGTTTGAACATATTGCAGTGGATGGATCTACATCATGCGCTCCAGGTGAATTTTATGATGTGGAAAATCATGAGACTGAGGTTGATGGTATTGATGGAGTTGATTTTGGCACATTTGGGGCAGACTGTGATGCTCAATATGATGAATTTGCGTCTCCTTTTGCTAGTGGCAGCAAGTCAACTCAGTCGAAGAGAGGTGACTCAACTCATTCAAAGAAAAGAGCTAGTCCTACTGTTGTTAATAGCCCACTGAAGCGCTCAAAGAATCCCATGGTTAAGATCATGAATAAGATTCATAATACTTTGGAGATCAATTGCAATATTTCAAACAAAGTAATGCTTGGTGAGTATAGGTATGAATCAATCAAGCAATGCATGGAATGGGCTGTTGAGTGTGGAGCAACTGAAGGATCACTTGAGCATTTCATGGCTACTCAGCTTTTTGTTAAGGCGGAGCACAGGGATGTATTTAAGTCATTCAAAACAAATGAAGGAAGACTTCTATGGTTGAAGAGGCACTGCGCTAAGGATGGCTTATGTTAGGAACATCTATTTATTTTCGTGTGTTAGGACCATCTATTTACTTTCATGTGTGGAACATCTATTTATTGTTTATGTGTGGAACATCTATTTATTTTTATGTGTGGCTTCTGGTACTTTCTATTACTTAATTTGCATGAATATTATTTGTAGCTTGATGTAGATGTGAATGAGGATGAGGAGGAGGACGAGGCTTTTGTAGCTGCGCGAGATCGAGGCCAAATGTTGAAAAGAGTTGGATCTATGCTCAATGCATTTGGTACGTATTATGGTGAAACTTTTCTTAACAAGTCAGTGAGAAGAAAACCTAGTTCAACTGGCTATGATTGGGTGATGACAACAATTAGTAATCCAAACGATTGCTATGATATGTTTCGGATGAGTAGACCTCTTATTGAAAAGTTGCATGACTTGTTGATTTCATCATATGGACTGAAGACAACTGAAAATATGTGTTCTTTGGAAGCACTTTGTATGTTTTTATGGACTATTGGTGCCCCTCAATCTGTCGTTCAAGTAAAAAATAGATTTCAGAGGTCAAAAGAAACTATCAGTAGAAAGTTCTCACAAGTGTTGAATTGCATATTTCTCCTATCAAAAGATATTGTGAAGCCAAGAGATCCTCAATTTACTGCTGTCCATGAAAGATTACTAGGCGACCGATTTCACCCTCATTTCAATGATTGTATTGGTGCAATTGATGGAACTCATATAAGGGTAGTTGTGCCATCCTCTAAATTGGTTCAACATGTTGGTCGACATGGATATCCCACCCAAAATGTACTGGCCATATGTGATTTCGACATGAGGTTCACTTTTATTGTTGCGGGATGGCCGGGTTCTGCACATGATATGAGGGTGTTCAATAATGCTCTAACAAAATATGCCACTCTTTTTCCACATCCTCCACCAGGTATCATATTGTTTATCATATAATTTCAATTTATAAATTATTATGGTCTACTCTCATATGTCGGTGTATTTGTAGGTAAATATTATCTTGTTGACTCAGGATACCCTAATCGATCTGGATATCTAGCACCATACAAAGGAACAAAATATCATTTACCTGAGTATCGAGCGGGTCCCCGACCTAGCGGAAAAAAGGAGACATTTAACTATTTGCATTCATCTCTGCGTAATGTGATTGAACGCTCATTTGGTGTTTTGAAGATGAAGTGGAGAATTCTGTTACACCTACCCAGTTATCCTATGGCCAAACAATCCAAAATAATACATGCATGTATGGCTCTTCATAATTTTATTCGTGACAGTTCTTTGGCAGATAAAGAATTTGACCGTTGTGATGAAGATGAAGATTATATGCCAATGGCATCATCTCAGCCTAGTACTAGTCAATTTGGGGATGAAGAAGGTGACATGAATGCCTTCCGTGATAATATTGCTAATGCAATATTTGCCAATGTCAATTGAATTATTTATTTTCAAATTATTTATGTAATAAATTATGAATACTCAGAAACGTTTGTTACATTGTTCATCTCATATATGAGTTTCAACTTAGTACAAATATAGAGGGCATTCTTGTCTTCCTCATACAAAAGAATCCTATTAACAACTCAAATAATCTGGGTAAACAAACAGGACTACTCAGATTATATAATCCAGATTATATAATCTAGATTATATAATCCTCCAAAAATAATCCAGATTATATAATCCATAGGGGTAAACAAACAGGCCCTAAGAACATGTACACTCTATCAATTGAGGAGGCTCTTGGATAGATGAGTTATTCGCGAATAGACCGTCTCTTTATGACTTTCTATACGTATTGTCTCTTAACTGCATTAGTGATCTAGAGGCTCAGAATTATATCATACAATCTCTTGTACCTAGAAAACCGATCCAAGAGCTCTAGGCTGTACATGACCTAATATTAAGTCTTTAATATCGATTAAATACACCAGTCAGTACTAAAAAAATGTAAAGATATCTTTAGTGCCAGTTTAAAAAACGAACTGCTACTAAAGTTTAACTCTTTAGTGTTGGTTGAAAATACAAATCGATACTAAAGATTTTCAAGTTGGCGCAAAAATTAGAGAGCCTTTAGTATTAAAAGGCTATTTTTTATTCCCACTAGAAGTTTTGGGTCACGCAAAAAATAAAAAACAATATTAAGAGTCAAGGGTTTAGTATAGAATTGGTACTGAAGATATTCTAGTTCTCGTCCAAAAAATTTACTCTCTTGCTAGATCTGCCAGAACGCCTTTAGTACCAGTTATTAGTTAGAAACAGTAATAAAGTTAGTTTCTCACAATAAGTTCAGCATTCTCAAGCCTCTCATTCGCGAGTTTGAGAGTCTAAATTTAAGGACATTGCATCAGTAGTGATGCCCATCCCTCCGGATGAGCACATCTGAAACACTTATGCATTATTCTTATGTAACTTCGATATATAGAGCTTACATGTTTCATATGTTTGTCCATGTTTTTCTTCTTCTTTTTTGTCCATAATACTTACACCATTTTAATCTCTATTTTTTGTTTCATGTGTTTTTATTGGGATCATGCTAATATTGATCTCTTTGAAATGAAGAAGAACTTGAATGATGGACTAGCACTTAGACAAGAAGTAAGAAAATACTTCGAACTACTAAACTAGCTCTTATTTGAATACAGTTTTTATTTTCTGCGCTAAGTACTAGTTGACAGCTAGCGCAACTTCATCCATCGTCAGAGGTCTCTGGCGAGACGAAGAAGGAAATGCACCAAAACAGAAAGTAGGGTCGAAAGAAGAAGAAACTGAAACAAAAAAAAAGGTCTAGGGAAGAAACATAGACGAAAAAGACTTTCTTAACTATTTATACTAAAAAATGTAATACTATTTTCGGATTTAATAAAATTTCTTGACTTTAGAAGAAAAAAAAGAAACTATTTGTATATTCGTATGTGCACGCAAAAAGGCGACTAAATTTCTTTAATTTAGTCCTAAACGATCGATAAGTTTAGTCATTGGAAAGAATTTCTTGTATATGTGTATATTGATTAATATTTCTATCTTTGGAAATTAAAAATTCATCATAGTACGGGTCCATACCACCGAGACTAAGGATTGATGTCTAATCTTAGTTGCCCAATGGTATTATGTTCTCGACCGGTAGTGATTTTTTTTGTTTCCGAGTAGTGGAGCCCTTCGGCACCCGGCAAAGGTCTACTTTGATGTTATCACCACGCTTGCCGCTTGTACTGTACCTAGCGCATCTCTGGATCTACATGGGCGCCCGCCAGGACGTATTTATAATCACTCGCACAGCTCGATATCGGCACCGCACAAGCTACCAGTTGCGCCAGCGCCAGCAACGGTACTGAAGAGGTACGTACGTGTCATCGGGGCTGCGCGCGTGCGACCATGAGCAAGTCGCCACGGACACTGCAGGAGGTGATGGCCGCCGTGGACGCCCGCCATGCAGTGGACGGCAGGACGGACAGCGCGTCGTCGGACAGTAGTAAGCTCCTGGGGCCCCGCCGGCGCTCTACCCGCTACTACGGCCGCGGCGCCCGGAAGAGCGCGCCGCCGGTAGCGGTGGCGATGGTGGAGGCGTCATCGGACGCCAGCTTCGAGTTCAGCGCCGCCGCCAGCTACAGCTCGGCCTCGCCAGCCAGCATGGTGTTCTCCGACGGCCAGCTGTGCGCTCACCAGTTCCCCGCCGTGCGGTCCTCCGCCTCGACGGGCAGCAGCCAGAGCCAGGCGACGTCGCAGGCGCGGAGCCCGTCCGCTGGAAGCTGTAGCACCAAGCGGCAGCAGGCAGGCGTGACCGGGAGCATGAAGCGCGTCAGCTTCGCGATGGACGGCGAGGACAAGGCGGCGGCAGCGGTCCAGGCCGCCGGCGGCAGGCAGGGGAAGAAGAGCGGTGGCCTGCTCGGGTGCATGGGGTCGACCTGCGCGCCGTCGCGGAACCAAGCGGTGGAGCCGGTGGCCAGGAACCCTAACCGCAAGATGATGGCTGTTTGATCGGTAAATTATTTGGATCTACTATAGTATATAGCGGATAAATATATATGTAGTATTTCCATGGGGGAACTTGGATATTGGCAGAATCAATTATGGTATTATTACTCTACTTCCAAAAATTAAAAAGACTACCAAAATTCAGCAATATAGACTCATCTGTCTGTTGAATGGCTTGTACAAACTTATTACTAAGGTTTTAACCTCAAGAATTGCACCTTATGCTTAGAAGTTGATTAGTGAGCATCAAACTGCATTTATTAAAGGCAGAAACATTATGACTGGAGTGATTATTCTTCATGAAATCCTTCGTGAGACTAAAAATAGAAAAGAAATTGGGGTTATTCTAAAACTGGATTTTGAGAAAGCCTTTGATAAAGTCAATTGGGAATTTATGTTTCTTTACCTCCAAAATAAAGGCTTTTGTAAGAAATGGTTGAGGTGGATGCACATGGTGGTAGAAGGTGACACTGTCATTTTTAGAATCAATAATCAAACTGGTAAATATATTAGAAGTGCCAAAGGTGTGAGACAGGGAGATCGGAGATCTCTCCCATTCTTTTCAATTTTCGTGCTGATAGTCTTGCTAGAATGATGAATAAAGCCATTGAAAATAATGTCTTAAAAGGTTTGGGCAATCACTTGATCCCCAATGGGGTATCATTGTTGCAGTATGCTGATGACACTATCATCTGTTTGGGAAATGACCTCACTAAAGCCAGAAACCTGAAAATGTTGTTGTATATCTATGAAATGATGGTAGGCCTAAAAATTAATTTTATGAAGACTGAAATTTTTGTGATTAATGGAGATGAGGATATTACTATGCAGTATGCTAATCTCTTTGACTGTCAAATTGGTACCTCCCCAGTGTTGTACCTTGGTGTTCCTGTGAGTCCATATCGTTTGCACATTGCTGATTGGAGAACACTTGAGGATAAGTTGGATAAAAGAATTGATTGCTGGAAGGGTAGCTCATTATCTGTTGTTGGGAGGATTACTTTGATCAATGCTTGTTTACGCAATTCTCCAATATACCATATGTCAATGTATTTGCTCCCCAAGACAACTATTGGTAATCTGGATAAAAAAGGAAGAAGTTTCTTAGGCAAGGTGGTGGAGACAAAAAAATATCATCTTGTTAGATGGGATAAAGTTTGTACTAGCAACAAAAAAGGTGGGCTTGGAATTAATAACTTAAGAGTGATAAATATCCGTTTAATGTGCAAATGCTGGTGGAAACTTAAAAGTGAAAAGGGGATTTGGCAAGAAATTGTGAATAATAAATATATTGATGGAAACAATATCCTTAATATTGGGTCCAGGGTGGGTGATTCTCATGTTTGGAGTGATATGCTTAAAGTCAGAGATTATTATATTCAAGGGAGACAAATTATTACTCGGTCTGGTGATAAAATTAGATTCTGGGAAGATTCTTGGCTCCTTGAAATTCCTCTTGGTATATCTGAACCAAACTTGTAAAAATAATTTTGTGAGTGATGTCATTGAGAAAAATGCCCAGCTTGATTTCAAAAGATGGTTAAGAGATGATGATAATAAAAACTGGGACAAAGTTCTTGAAAAACATCAGAATTTTGAGTTTCAGGAGTTAAGTGATGATATTAAATGAAAATGGGGTAAGAAGAAAGAGTTTACTGTGAAAATTCTTTATGATAACATTGCCGGTAACAATTATGGCCTATGTTTGAATCATATTTGGTAAGAGAAAATTCCTCCAAAAATTAAAATTTTCATGTGGTTTCTTGAGAACAATGTGTTGTTAACTAAGGAGAATTTGGTTAGCAGAAATCGGATAGGAGATACTTCTTGTAGCTTTTGTTCAAAATTCGAGTCGACTAATCATCTCTTTTTACTTGTCACACTGCTAGATCAGTGTTGGGTGTGTGTGTGTGGCTAAATGCATTAACTCTGATAATGTCCCAAAAAATCTGGAGCAGTGCTGGACATAGCTTAACTGTAATCTCTATGATGGTAAAGAAATTGGAATTATTGGAGTCTCCTCCATTTGTTGGGCTTTATGGAAAGTCGGGAACAAAGTGTGCTTTGAAAACATAGTGATTAAATCCCATGTGGAAATTGTGTGTCATGCGTGTACATTGATGATGAAATGGATAGGTTTAAGCAAGAAGAAGCTTCAGGACTTGCTTCATGATGGCGCAAAGGTGCTATTGAAGGCGGCTAATGCTAGGATCACTCCTCAGACGCCACAAGAGGATGGTGGAAACAGGGAAGCAAACGAGATGGATGGTCTTTGATTCCTTGTTGGGCTGGTGATTCTCGGTGTCTTTTGTACCTGGCTATGTTTGAACTGCTTTTGTGAACTTTGTCGTCAATTCTTTTCGTTTCTCAAACAGTTTATAGTTGTGTTGTGGCCTGGATCAGGTCGTTTTCTGTGATGTATCGCTCCTAGTCTAAGCCCTGATGCTTATCTAGATGTGAATAACATGTTTGTATTTCTGTTATGCAAGTAATAGAAATGAATTGATCTCAGTTCGAAAAAAATGTAGTATTTCAAAGCATGATGTGCATGCACGATCGATCATGCAAGCATGCGTGCTTCTGTACTTCAATAACTTCATCATGTGCTCTGGCCTATTTAGGGTGTGTTTGGCATGGCTCTGCTCCACCACAGAGCAGCTCTACTCTAAAACTCTGGGTGGAGCAGCTCTGCTCCAGAGTTTAGATTGTTTCTCATAACCAGTGGCAATGGCGGGTAAATAACTCAAAACTCCATGACTAGGTTGCTTTTTTGGAGTTTTCAAAGCAGCAAAAGAGGTACTCCAAAAAATTGTACTGCAGCTCCAAAAACTCCATAGAGTTTACAACTCTGGAGTTAGGGTGTTTGGCATGCTCTGGCCAGCTCCTCCTTGGAGTTTTGCTCTGGAGCCATGCCAAACAGGCCCTTATTATCATATTTGTTTGTTGTTTTTCCACCTGCCACTAACGCTCGATGCCTCAATCGATCAGACTGAAGCTCATCATCAACCCTGTTTCTGGTGAAAAATACATTTCGCCACATGTTTTTCTGCATTTTCGTCAAAAAAAAGGAGTTAGGATACATACTTACTTCTACTGTCCACCTTTTAAATTATAAGATATTTAATTTTTAAATAGAAAATTATTTTATATATTTATTTATTTATCACGCCTAGATATATAATAAAATAATAAATTTCGAAAATTCAAAATATTTTATAATTTAAAATAAAGTAAATGATAAATATTGGAGCATTAGTTTTTAAGTGAGAGCTGAGTTTGAACCATGGTTTTTTACTCTACATTCACAACACCTAACCTATAGAATATAATCAATATATATATATTGTATTTTATTAAAACAAAATATATACATATAATATATATATAAACCATAACAATGTATGAACATTTGATTAATAATATTATTATATTTGTTCGTTGTTTTTCCACCCGCCACTAACGCTCGATCAATCAGGTGAACTAAAGTTCATTACCATGAACCTATATTGTCAGATATTATTTATTTCCAGCAGCATTAGGTCTGTTGGTTTTGAAATATTGGAAATAAGTTTATGTCTGACGATAGTTGTCGTACATAGCCTATTTCCGACGGTCACTAGCGGGTGTTGGCATTTTGAAAGTCGCCTAGAGAGGGTGAATAGGGCGAAACTGAAATTTACAAAATTAATCACAACTACAAGCCGGGTTAGCGTTAGAAATAGAAACAAGTCCGAGAGAGGGGGCGCAAAACAAATCGCAAGCAAATGAAAAGTGTGACACACGGATTTGTTTTACCGAGGTTCGGTTCTTGCAAACCTACTCCCCGTTGAGGTGGTCACAAAGACCGGGTCTCTTTCAACTCTTTCCCTCTCTCAAATGGCCCCTCGGACCGAGTGAGTTTTTCTTCTCAATCACTTAGAACACAAAGTTCCTACAAGGATCACCACACGATTGGTGTCTCTTGCCTCAATTACAAGTGAGTTTGATCTCAAGGAAGAATGAGAAAGAAAGCAATCCAAGCGCAAGAGCTCAAAAGAACACAACAAATCACTCTCACTTAACACTAATGCTTTTGTGGAATTGGGAGAGGATTTGATCACTTGGGTGTGTCTTGTATTGAATGCCTAGCTCTTGTAAGTGGTTGGAAGTGTGAAAACTTGGATGACTTGAATGTGGGGTGGTTGGGGGTATTTATAACCCCAACCACCAAACTAGCCGTTTGGTGGAGGCTGCTGTCGCATGGCGTACCGGACAGTCCGGTGCGCCAGCCACGTCACCAGGCCGTTGGGTTCCGACCGTTGGAGCTCTGACGTGTGGGCCCGCCTGGCTGTCCGGTGGCGCACCGGACAAGTCCTGTAGACTGTCCGGTGTGCCACCCGCGCGTGCTCTGCTCCTCTGCGCGCGCTGGCGCACATTTAATGTGTTGCAGTCGACCGTTGGCGCGAAGTAGTCGTTGCTCCGCTGGCTCACCGGACAGTCCGGTGTGCACCGGACATGTCCGGTGAATTATAGCGGAGCGGAAATCCGAAGCTGGCGAGTTCAGAGTCGCTCTCCTCTGGAGCACCGGACACTGTCCGGTGTGCATCAGACATGTCCGGTGAATTATAGCGAAGCGCCTCTGAAAATTCCCGAAGGTGCGAAGTTTGGCTTGGAGTACCCTGGTCTACCGGACACTGTCCGGTGGTGCACTGGACAGTCCGGTGCGCCAGACCAGGGCAGCCTTCGGTTGTCCCTTGCTCTCTTTGTTGAACCCTTTTCTTGGTCTTTTTATTGGCTTAGTGCGAACATTTGGCACCTGTATAACTTATAGACTAGAGCAAACTAGTTAGGCCAATTATTTGTGTTGGGCAATTCAACCACCAAAATCAATAAGGAAAATAGGTGTAAGCCTAATTCCCTTTCAATCTCCCCCTTTTTGGTGATTGATGCCAACACAAACCAAAGCAAGTATAGAAGTGCACAATTGAACTAGTTTGCATAATGTAAGTGCAAAGTTTACTTAGAATTGAGCCAATATAAATACTTATAAGATATGCATGGATTGTTTCTTTAATTTTTGACATTTTGGACCACGTTTGCACCACTTGCTTTGTTTTTGAAAATTCTTTTGTAAATCCTTTTCAAAGTCTCTTTGCAAATAGCCAAAGGTAAATGAATAAGATTTTGCGAAGCATTTTCAAGATTTGAAATTTTCTCCCCTTGATTCAAATGCTTTTCCCTTGACTAAACAAAACTCCCCCTTGATAAATTCCTCCTCTTAGTGTTCAAGAGGTTTTTGAGATATCAATTTTGAAAATACTACTTTCTCCTCCTTTTGAACATAATAAGATACCAATTTGAAACTTATCAATTGAAAATCATTAGTTTTAAAATTAGGTGGGTGGTGCGGTCCTTTTGCTTTGGGGCTCATGCTCTCTCCCCCTTTGGCATAAATCACCAAAAACGGAATCATTAGAGCCCTTGCTACTACTTTCTCCCCTTTGGCAAATAAAATACGAGTGAAGATTATACCAATGTTGGAGAAATGGCTTGGAGAGACGGCAAAGGATGAGTTATGGAGCGGAGTGGAAGCCTTTGTCTTCGCCGAATACTCCAATTCCCTTTCAATATACCTATGACTTGGTTTGAATATTCACTTGAACGCACATTAGTCATAGGATATGAAAGAGATATGATCAAAGGTAATTTTATGAGCTATGTATGCAAGACATTAAAAGAAATTCCTAGAATCAAGAATATTTAGCTCATGCCTAAGTTTGTTAAAAGTTTGTTCATCAAGTGGCTTGGTAAAGATATCGGCTAATTGATCTTTAGTGTTAATTTATGCAATCTTGATATCTCCCTTTTGTTGGTGATCCCTTAAGAAATGATACCGAATGGCTATGTGTTTAGTGCGGCTATGCTCAACGGGATTATCCGCCATGCGTATTGCACTCTCATTAGCACATAGAAGAGGAACTTTGGTTAATTTGTAACCATAGTCCCTAAGGGTTTGCCTCATCCAAAGTAGTTGCGCGCAACAATGTCCTGCGGCAATATACTCGGCTTCGGCGGTAGAAAGAGCTACGGAATTTTGCTTCATTGAAGCCCAAGACACCAAGGATCTTCCCAAGAACTAGCAAGTCCCCGATGTGCTCTTTCTATTAATCTTACACCCCGCCCAATCGGCATCGAAATAACCAATCAAATCAAATGTGGATCCCCTAGGATACCAAAGCCCAAACTTAGGAGTATAAACTAAATATCTCAAGATTCGTTTTACGACCGTAAGGTGAGATTCCTTAGGGTCGGCTTGGAATCTTGCACACATGCATACGGAAAGCATAATATCCGGTCGAGATGCACATAAATAGAGTAAATAACCTATCATCGACCGGTATACCTTTTGATCCACGGACTTACCTTCCGTGTCGAGGTCGAGATGCCCATTGGTTCCCATGGGTGTCTTGATGGGTTTGGCATCCTTCATCCCAAACTTGCTTAGAATATCTTGAGTATACTTTGTTTGGCTAAGGAATGTGCCCTCTTGGAGTTGCTTTACTTGAAATCCCAAGAAAAACTTCAACTCCCCCATCATTGACATCTCGAATTTTTGTGTCATGATCCTACTAAATTCTTCACATGTAGACTCGTTAGTAGACCCAAATATAATATCATCAACATAAATTTGGCATACAAACAAGTCATTTTTAAGAGTTTTAGTGAATAAAGTAGGATCGGCCTTTCCGACTTTGAATCCATTAGTGATAAGGAAATCTCTAAGGCATTCATATCATGCTCTTGGGGCTTGCTTAAGCCCATAAAGCGCCTTAGAGAGTTTATAAACATGGTTAGGGTACTCACTATCTTCAAAGCCGGGAGGTTGCTCAACATAGACCTCTTCTTTGATTGGTCCATTGAGGAAGGCACTCTTCACGTCCATTTGATAAAGCTTGAAGCCATGGTAAGTAGCATAGGCTAATAATATACGAATTGACTCAAGCCTAGCTACGGGTGCATAGGTTTCACCGAAATCCAAACCTTCGACTTGGGAGTATCCCTTGGCCACGAGTCGAGCTTTGTTCCTTGTCACCACACCATGCTCGTCTTGCTTGTTGCGGAAGACCCATTTGGTTCCTACAACATTTTGATTAGGACGTGGAACTAAATGCCATACCTCATTCCTTGTGAAATTGTTGAGCTCCTCTTGCATTGCCATCACCCAATCCGAATCTTGGAGTGCTTCCTCTACCCTGTGTGGCTCAATATAGGAAACAAAAGAGTAATGCTCACAAAAATGTGCAACACGAGATCTCGTGGTTACCCCCTTATGGATGTCGCCGAGGATGGTGTCGACGGGGTGATCGCATTGGATTGCTTGGTGGACTCTTGGGTGTGGCGGCCTTGGTTCTTCATCCTCCTTGTCTTGATCATTTGCATCTCCCCCTTGATCATTGCCATCATCTTGAGGTGGCTCATTTGCTTGATCTTCTCCTTCATCAACTTGAGCCTCATCCTCATTTAGAGTTGGTGGAGATGCTTGCGTGGAGGAGGATGGTTGATCTTGTGCATTTGGAGGCTCTTCGAATTCCTTAGGACACACATCCCCAACGGACATGTTCCTTAGCGCGATGCACGGAGCCTCTTCATCACCTATCTCATCAAGATCAACTTGCTCTACTTGAGAGCCATTAGTCTCATCAAACACAACGTCACAAGAAACTTCAACTTGTCCAGAGGACTTGTTAAAGACTCTATATGCCTTTGTGTTTGAATCATATCCTAGTAAAAAGCCTTCTACAATCTTAGGTGCAAATTTAGATTTTCTACCTCTTTTAACAAGTATAAAGCATTTGCTACCAAAGACTCTAAAATATGAAATATTGGGCCGTTTACCGGTTAGGAGTTCATATGATGTCTTCTTGAGGATTCGGTGTAGATATAACCGGTTGATGGCGTAGCAAGCGGTGTTAACCGCCTCGGCCCAAAACCGATCCGAAGTCTTGTACTCATCAAGCATGGTTCTTGCCATGTCCAATAGAGTTCTATTCTTCCTCTCCACTACACCATTTTGTTGTGGCGTGTAGGGAGACGAGAACTCATGTTTGATGCCCTCTTCCTCAAGAAAGCCTTCAATTTGTGAGTTCTTGAACTCCGTCCCGTTGTCGCTTCTAATTTTCTTGATCCTTAAGTCGAACTCGTTTTGAGCTCGTCTCAAGAATCCTTTTAAAGTCTCTTGGGTTTGAGATTTTTCCTGCAAAAAGAATACCCAAGTGAAGCGAGAATGATCATCCACAATAACTAGACAGTACTTACTCCCGCCGATGCTTATATAAGCTATCGGGCCGAATAGATCCATGTGTAGGAGCTCCAGTGGCCTGTCAGTTGTCATGATGTTCTTGTGTGGATGATGGGTACCAACTTGCTTCCCTGCTTGGCATGCGCTACAAATCCTGTCTTTCTCAAAATGAACATTTGTTAATCCTAAAATGTGCTCTCCCTTTAAAAGCTTATGAAGATTCTTCATCCCAACATGGGCTAGTCGGCGGTGCTAGAGCCAACCCATGTTAGTCTTAGCAATTAAGCATGTGTCGAGTTCAGCTCTATCAAAATCTACCAAGTATATCTGACCCTCTAACACACCCTTAAATGCTATTGAATCATCACTTCTTCTAAAGACAGTGACACCTACATCAGTAAAAAGACAGTTGTAGCCCATTTTGCATAATTGAGAAACGGAAAGCAAATTGTAATCTAATGAATCTACAAGAAAAACATTGGAAATAGAATTGTCAGGAGATATAGCAATTTTACCCAATCCTTTGACCAAACCTTGATTTCCATCCCCGAATGTGATCGCTCTTTGGGGATCTTGGTTTTTCTCGTAGGAGGAGAACATCTTCTTCTCCCCTGTCATGTGGTTTGTGCACCCGCTGTCAATTATCCAACTTGAGCCCCCGGATGCATAAACCTACAAAACAATTTTAGTTCTTGACTTTAGGTACCCAAATGGTTTTGGGTCCTTTGGCATTAGACACAAGAACTTTGGGTACCCAAACACAAGTCTTTGACCCCTTGTGCTTGCCCCCAACATACTTGGCAACTACCTTGCCGGATTTGTTAGTTAACACATATGATGCATCAAAAGTTTTAAATGAAATGTCATGATCATTTGATGCACTAGGAGTTTTCTTCTTAGGCAACTTAGCACGGGTTGGTTGCCTAGAACTAGATGTCTCACCCTTATACATAAAAGCATGGTTAGGGCCAGAGTGAGACTTCCTAGAATGAGTTCTCCTAATTTTGCTCTCAAGATAACCGGCAGAGTACAAAATGTAACCCTCATTATCCTGAGGCATGGGAGCCTTGCCCTTAACAAAATTAGACAATTTCTTAGGAGGGGCATTAAGTTTGACATTGTCCCCCTTTTGGAAGCCAATGCCATCCTTGATGCTAGGGCGTCTCCCACTATAAAGCATACTACGAGCAAATTTAAATTTTTCATTTTCAAGTTCATGCTCGGCAATTTTAGCATCTAATTTTGCTATATGATCATTTTGTTGTTTAATTAAAGCCATGTGATCATGAATAGCATTAATATCAGCATATCTACATCTAGTACAAATAGAAGTGTGCTCAACGGTAGATGTAGATGGTTTGCAAGATTTTAATTCTACAACCTTAGCATGCAATATATCATTTTTACTTCTAAGGTCGGAAATGGTAGTATTGCAAACATCAAAATCTTTAGCCTTAGCAAGCAATTTTTTATTTTTATCTCTAAGGCTAGCAAGAGAAATGTTCAATTCTTCAATCTTAGCAAGCAAATCATCATTATCATCTCTAGAATTGGGAATTGAAACATTACAAACATTTGAATCAACCTTAGCTAACAAATTAGCATTTTCATTTCTAAGGTTGTCAATAGTCTCATGGCAAGTGCTTAGCTCACTAGATAATTTTTCGCATTTTTCTACTTCTAGAGCATAAGCATTTTTAACATTAACATGCTTCTTGTTTTCTTTAATAAGGAAGTCCTCTTGGGAGTCCAAGAGATCATCCTTTTCATGGATAGCACTAATCAATTCATTTAATTTTTCCTTTTGTTGCATGTTTAGGTTGGCAAAAAGAGTACGCAAATTATCTTCCTCATCACTAGCATTATCATCGCTAGAAGACTCATATCTAGTGGAGGATTTGGATTTAACCTTCTTTTTGCCATCCTTTGTCATGAGGCACTTGTGGCCGACGTTGGGGAAGAGAAGGCCTTTGTTGATGGCGATGTTGGCGGCGTCCTCGTCGGAGGAGGAGTCGGATGAGCTCTCGTCCGAGTCCCACTCGCGGCATACATGGGCGTCGCCACCCTTCTTCTTGTAGTATTTCTTCTTCTCCTTTCTTCTCCCCTTCTTGTCGTCGCCCCTGTCACTGTCACTAGAAATAGGACATTTTGCTATAAAGTGACGGGGCTTACCACACTTGTAGCAAACCTTCTTGGAGTGGGGCTTGTAATCTTTCCCCCTCCTTTGCTTGAGAATTTGGCGGAAGCTCTTGATGACGAGCGCCATTTCCTCGTCGTCGAGCTTTGAGGCGTCGATTGGTTGTCTACTTGGTGTAGACTCCTCCTTCTTCTCCTCCGTCGCCTTAAATGCCACCGGTTGTGCTTCGGACGTGGAGGGATCATCTAGCTCATTGATTTTCTTTGAGCCCTTGATCATATACTCAAAGCTCACAAAATTCCCGATTACTTCCTTGGGAGTCATTAGTGTATATCTAGGATTACCACGAATTAATTGAACTTGAGTAGGGTTAAGGAAAATGAGTGATCTAAGAATAACCTTAACCATCTCGTGGTCATCCCACTTTTTGCTCCCGAGGTTGCGCACTTGGTTCACCAAGGTTTTGAGCCGGTTGTACATGTCTTGTGGCTCTTCCCCTTTGCGAAGCCGGAAGCAACCGAGCTCCCCCTTGATCGTCTCCCGCTTGGTGATCTTGGTTAGCTCATCTCCCTCGTGCGCGGTCTTGAGCACGTCCCAAACTTCCTTGGCGCTCTTTAATCCTTGCACCTTGTTGTACTCCTCCCTACTTAGAGAGGCGAGGAGTATGGTTGTGGCTTGGGAGTTGAAGTGCTCGATTTGGGCCACCTCGTCCTCATCATAATCCTCATCCCCTACGGATGGTACCTGTGCTCCAAACTCAACAACATTCCATATACTTTTGTGGAGTGAGGTTAGATGAAATTTCATTAAATCACTCCACCTAGCATAATCTTCACCGTCAAAGGTTGGCGGTTTGCCTAATGGAACGGAAAGTAATGGAGTATGTCTAGAAGTGCGAGGATAGTGTAAGGGGATCTTACTAAACTTCTTGCGCTCGTGGCGCTTATAAGTCACGAACGGCGCGTCGGAGCCGGAGGTAGGTGGCGATGAGGTGTCGGTCTCGTAGTAGACCACCTTCCTCATCTTCTTTTTCTTGTCCCCACTCCGATATGACTTGTGGGAAGAGGCTTTCTTCTCCTTCCCCTTCCCCTTGTTGTGGGACTCTTCCGATGTAGCCTTCTCGTGGCTTGTAGTGGGCTTTTCACCGGTATCCATCTCCTTCTTGGCGTGATCTCCGGACATCACTTCGAGCGGTTAGGCTCTAATGAAGCACCGGGCTCTGATACCAATTGAAAGTCGCCTAGAGGGGGGTGAATAGGGCGAAACTAAAATTTACAAAATTAATCACAACTACAAGCCGGGTTAGCGTTAGAAATAGAAACAAGTCTGAGAGAGGGGGCGCAAAACAAATCACAAGCAAATGAAAAGTGTGACACGCGGATTTGTTTTACCGAGGTTCGGTTCTTGCAAACCTACTCCCCATTGAGGTGGTCACAAAGACTGGGTCTCTTTCAACCCTTTCCCTCTCTCAAACGGTCCCTCGGACCGAGTGAGCTTTTCTTCTCAATCACTTGGAACACAAAGTTCCTACAAGGATCACCACACGATTGGTGTCTCTTGCCTCAATTACAAGTGAGTTTGATCTCAAGGAAGAATGAGAAAGAAAGCAATCCAAGCGCAAGAGCTCAAAAGAACACAACAAATCACTCTCACTTAACACTAATGCTTTTGTGGAATTGGGAGAGGATTTGATCACTTGGGTGTGTCTTGTATTGAATGCCTAGCTCTTGTAAGTGGTTGGAAGTGTGAAAACTTGGATGACTTGAATGTGTGGTGGTTGGGGGTATTTATAACCCCAACCACCAAACTAGCCGTTTGGTGGAGGCTGCTGTCGCATGGCGCACCGGACAGTCCGGTGCGCCAGCCACGTCACCTGGCCGTTGGGTTCCGACCATTGGAGCTCTGACGTGTGGGCCTGCCTGGCTGTCCAGTGGCGCACCGGACAAGTCCGGTAGACTGTCCGGTGTGCCACCCGCGCGTGCTCTGCTCCTCTGCGCGCGCTGGCGCGCATTTAATGCGTTGCAGTCGACCATTGGCGCGAAGTAGTCGTTGCTCCGCTGGCTCACCGGACAGTCCGGTGTGCACCGGACATGTCCGGTGAATTATAGCGGAGCGGAAATCCGAAGCTGGCGAGTTCAGAGTCGCTCTCCTCTGGAGCACCGGACACTGTCCGGTGTGCATCGGACATGTCCGGTGAATTATAGCGAAGCGCCTCTGAAAATTCCCGAAGGTGCGAAGTTTGGCTTGGAGTACCCTGGTCCACCGGACACTGTCCGGTGGTGCACCGGACACTGTCCGGTGCGCCAGACCAGGGCAGCCTTCGGTTGTCCCTTGCTCTCTTTGTTGAACCCTTTTCTTGGTCTTTTTATTGGCTTAGTGTGAACCTTTGGCACCTGTATAACTTATAGACTAGAGCAAACTAGTTAGTCTAATTATTTGTGTTGGGCAATTCAACCACCAAAATCAATAAGGAAAATAGGTGTAAGCCTAATTCCCTTTCACATTTAAACTTCGTAACGATCGTGATAGCATCGTTGGGCTCCACACTCTTATGTCTGACAGTCTGTATGACAGCCATCAGCCATCAAACATAAATTAGTTATATCTGACGACCACATATAGGCCGTCGAACATTATTAGGTTTTGAGAGCACCTAGAGGGGGGTGAATAGGTGATCCTGTAAAAACTTAAAACTTAAAGCCACAAAACTTGATTAAGTGTTAGCACAATTAAATCAAGTGGCTAAGGACCAAGCTCTTGTGAAACACAATAGACACAGTGAGAACAAGCACAAGAGACACGATGATTTATCCCGTGGTTCGGCCAAGTATAATACTTGCCTACTCCACGTTGTGGCGTCCCAATGGACGAGAGTTGCACTCAACTCCTCTCAAGTGATCCAATGACCAACTTGAATACCACGGTATTCTTCTTTCTTTACTGTTTCCCGTTTGCGAGGAATCTCCACAACTTGGAGTCTCTCGCCCTTACAATAAGGATCAAAGTGAAAGTACTAGAGTAAGGGAGGGAAGCAACACACACAAATCCGCAGCAATACACACACACACAGCCAAGACTTGAGCTCAAATGAGTAGCACAAAGTTCACCACTAAAACGGAGCTCAAATCACTAAGAAAGTCAATCGAGTGCGCAAAGACGGAGTGTGAATGATTAAGAATGCTCAAAGTATGCTCGGATGACTCTTCCATGCGCCTAGGGGTCCCTTTTATAGCCCTAAGGTAGCTAGGAGCCGTTGGAGGCATTCTTGGTAGGCAATACTTGCCTTCTGTCGGGTGGTGCACCGGACAGTCCGGTGCACCAACGGACATCCCCTGTTCACTGTTCGGTGCAGATCGCCTTCCTAATTTGGCGCAGCCGACCGTTGAAGATTTGGAGCCGTTGGCGCACCGGACACTATCCGGTGCACACCGGATAGTCCGGTGCCCCATTCAGACCATTGACTTGGCCACGCGTCACGCGCGGATTGCGCGGCCGACCGTTGGCGCAGTCGACCGTTGGCTCACCGGACAGTCCGGTGCACCACCGGACAGTCTGGTGAATTATAGCCGTACGCCGTTGATCGCTTCCCGAGAGCGACGACTTCGTCGTGGATGGCTCACTGGACAGTCCGGTGCACCACTGGACAGTACGGTGATTTATAGCCGTACACCACCGTCGAGTCCCGAGAGCAGACTGTTCACCGAGACTGGCCTGGCACACCGGACAGTCCGGTGCACCCAGACCGAAGCTGTATTTGGTTGTACACAGCCAATTCTTTTCCTTATCGATTTCTCCTGTTTCTAGCACTTAGACACATATGTTAGTACACAAAAACAATGTACTAAGTCTAGAATCATACCTTCTTGATGTTTTGCACTTCATCCATCATTTTGCACACTTTGCACTTAAACCATTTGTGTTGGACACTTAATCACCAAAATACTTAGAAATGGCCCAAGGGCATATTTCCCTTTCAATCTCCCCCTTTTTGGTGATTTATGCCAACACAACAAAAAGCAACTAAAAGAAGTGCAACTTTAATGCAATATTGAACAAGAATTGTTTTTTATTCAAATTTGGCATATTTGGATCATCCTTTGTCACCACTTGGTTTGTTTTTTTTTTGCAAATCAACTTCAATTCCTATCTCTAAGTCAAACACACTTGTTGAGGCATAAAGGTAGGCATTCCAAGAGAGATTGATCAAGGATTCAAAAACTCCCCCTTTTCTCGTACTCAAACATTCTCCCCACACGAGACCAACTTTTGACAAAAAGAGACAATAAGAGTATTTTGACAAAACAAAAGCTCTAACTCTACTATTTTCAAAATTCTCAAGTGGTAGCTGATCCATTTCTTGCTTTGACCTTAATTTCTCCCCCTTTGGCATTAAGCACCAAAACGGGATCATTTTTGGCCCTTTAACCTCATTGCCTCACCAAAATCTTCAATTAAGAGCAAAAAGGCAATAAGAACATAGAGATGAACTTGGAGTAAATTACCCTCTCATCGGAGTGCAGTGGAAGTCTTTCATGGTCCAAGTCCACCTTTCCCTTTCAATCCACTTTTGAGACTAGAACAAGTAAACCCAAACACAAGGTTAGTCTCGAAGTGTCAAGTTGTAACATGCCTCCCCCTAAATAAGTGCATCACTTGCAAATGGACTTGTGAGGTTCGGGGATCATGCGTACAACTTGAGCACCATAAATAGGCAACAAAATGCATAAGGAACATGATCAAGGCATAAAACACATGTATGCTATGAATCAATCCAAGTTACGCGAATCTAAGACATTTAGCTCACTACGCAGTCTGGAAAAGGTCTTCTCATCTAAAGGCTTGGTATAGATATCGGCTAGCTGGTTCTCGGTGCTAACATAAAAGACTTCGATATCTCCCTTTTGCTGGTGGTCTCTCAAAAAGTGATGCCGGATGTCTATGTGCTTAGTGCGGCTGTGTTCAACAGGATTATCCGCCATGCGGATTGCACTCTCATTGTCACATAGGAGTGGGACTTTTCTCAGATTGTAGCCAAAGTCCCTGAGGGTTTGCCTCATCCAAAGTAGTTGCGCGCAACACTGTCCTGCGGCAACGTACTCGGCCTCAGCAGTGGATAGGGCAACAGAAGTTTGTTTTTTAGAACTCCACGACACCAGGGACCTTCCTAAGAATTGGCACGTCCCTGATGTACTCTTCCTATCGACCTTGCATCCAGCATAATCGGAGTCTGAGTATCCAATCAAGTCAAAGGTTGACCCCTTTGGATACCAGATCCCGAAGCAAGGCGTAGCAACTAAATATCTAAGTATTCGCTTAACGGCCACAAGGTGACACTCCCTTGGGTCGGATTGAAATCTAGCACACATGCATACGCTTAGCATAATATCCGGTCTACTAGCACATAAGTAAAGCAAGGAACCTATCATAGACCGGTATGCCTTTTGATCAATGGACTTACCTCCCTTGTTGAGGTCGACATGTCCGTCGGTTCCCATTGGAGTCTTTGCGGGCTTGGCGTCCTTCATCCCAAACCGCTTGATCAAATCTTGTGTGTACTTCGTTTGGGATATGAAAGTGCCGTCCTTGAGTTGCTTCACTTGGAACCCAAGGAAGTAGTTCAACTCGCCCATCATTGACATCTCAAATTTTTGAGTCATCACCCTGCTAAACTCTTCACAAGACTTTTGGTTAGTAGAACCAAATATTATGTCATCGACATAAATTTGGCACACAAATAAGTCACCATCACAAGTCTTAGTGAATAAAGTTGGATCGGCTTTCCCAATCTTGAAAGCATTAGCAATTAGAAAGTCTCTAAGGCATTCATACCATGCTCTTGGGGCTTGCTTAACTCCATAGAGCGCCTTAGAGAGCTTACACACGTGGTCGGGGTACCGTTCATCCTCAAAGCCAGGGGGTTGCTCTACGTACACCTCCTCCTTTATTAGCCCGTTGAGGAAAGCGCTCTTCACATCCATTTGGAACAACCTGAAAGAATGGTGAGTGGCATAGGCTAACAAAATGCGAATAGACTCTAGCCTAGCCACAGGAGCAAAAGTCTCCTCAAAGTCCAAACCTGCGACTTGGGCATAACCTTTTGCCACAAGTCTAGCCTTGTTCCTTGTCACCACTCCGTGCTCGTCTTGTTTGTTGCGAAACACCCACTTGGTTCCCACAACGTTTTGCTTTGGACGTGGCACCAGGGTCCAAACTTCATTTCGCTTGAAGTTATTAAGCTCTTCCTGCATGGCCAACACCCAGTCCGGATCTAGCAAGGCCTTTTCTACCCTGAAAGGCTCAATAGAAGAGACACAAGAGTAATGCTCACAAAAATTAACTAGTCTAGAGCGAGTAGTTACTCCCTTGCTTATATCACCCAATATCTGGTCGACGGGATGATTCCTTTGAATCATCGCTCGGACTTGAGTTGGAGGGGCCTGTGGTGCTTCTTCCTCCATAACATGATCATCTTGTGCTCCCCCTTGATCATACGCCTCCTCTTGATGAACCTATTCATCAGTTTGAGTTGGGGAATGCACCATTGTTGAGGAAGAAGGTTGATCTTGCTCCTTTTGTTCCTGTGGTCGCACATCTCCAATCGTCATGGTGCGTATTGCGGCCATTGGAACATCTTCTTCATCTACATCATCAAGATCAACTTGCTCTCTTGGAGAGCCATTAGTCTCATCAAATACAACATCGCTAGAGACTTCAACCAAACCCGATGATTTGTTGAAGACTCTATACGCCTTTGTATTTGAGTCATAACCTAACAAAACCCTTCTACAGCTTTGAGAGTAAATTTAGAATTTCTACCTTTCTTCACTAGAATATAACATTTACTCCCAAATACACAAAAGTATGACACGCTGGGTTTGTTACCGGTTAGGAGTTCGTATGACGTCTTCTTGAGGAGGCGATGAAGATAGACCCGGTTTATGGCGTGGCAAGCCGTGTTCACAGCTTCCGTACAAAACCGTTTGGGCGTCTTGAATTCACCAAGCATCGTCCTTGCCATGTCTAAAAGCGTCATGTTCTTCCTCTCTACCACACTGTTTTGCTGTGGTGTGTAGGGAGCGGAGAACTCGTGCTTGATTCCTTACTCCTCAAGGTACTTTTCTACTTGAAGGTTCTTGAACTCGGACCCGTTGTCGCTCCTTATCTTCTTCACCTTGAGTTCAAATTCATTTTGAGCTCTCCTTAGGAAGCGCTTGAGGGTCCCTTGGGTTTCAGACTTATCCTGCAAAAAGAATACCCAAGTGAAGCGGGAAAAATCATCAACAATAACAAGACCATACTTACTTCCCCCGATGCTGAGGTAGGCGACGGGTCCGAAGAGATCCATATGAAGTAGCTCCAAAGGTCTTGATGTGGTCATCACATTTTTGCTATGATGAGTACTTCCCACCTGTTTACCTGCTTGACAAGCTGCACAAGGTCTATCTTTTTCGAAAGTTACATTTGTTAGACCTAACACATGTTCTCCCTTTAGAAGTTTGTGAAGGTTCTTCATCCCCACATGTGCTAGACGACGATGCCACAGCCAGCCCATGCTAGTCTTAGCGATTAAGCATGCATTTAGATCGGCCTCCTCCTTCGAGAAATCAACTAAATAGAGTTTGTCGTCTAGTACACCCTTAAAAGTTAATGAACCATCACTTCTTCTAAAGATAGACACATCTACATTTGTAAATAAGCAATTGTAACCCATATTACATAATTGACTAACGGACAACAAGTTATATCCGAGCGATTCAACTAAGAACACATTAGAAATGGAATGCTCGGATGAAATAGCAATCTTTCCTAGTCCTTTAACCTTTCCTTGATTCCCGTCACCAAATATGATTGAATCTTGGGAATCTTTGTTCTTGACGTAGGAGGTGAACATCTCCTTCTCCCCCGTCACGTGGTTTGTGCATCCGTTGTCGATAATCCAGCTTGAGTCCCCGGATGCATAAACCTGCAAGGCAAATTAGGCTTGGGTTTTAGGTACCCAACTCTTGTTGGGTCCTACAAGGTTAGTAACAATAGCCTTAGGGACCCAAATGCAAGTTTTGTCTCCCTTGCATTTTGCCCCTAATTTCCTAGTAACCACTTTCTTATTTTTACATGTGAGTACAAAATCAATGTTGCAAGCATGTATAATAGTAGCATTTTCATTATGCATTTTCCTAGGCACATGAACAACATTTCTCCTAGGCATATGATGAATAATACTTTTCCTAGGCAAATCTCTACCATGCATAGAGGAAGAACTTGAGGCAATCATGGTATGTGAATCATAAGCATCACAACTCCTATTATGATAAGCACTTCTAGAAAATTTTCTATCATAAATAAATACATGATTCTTTTGACTACTATTAGCCATAGGAGCCTTCCCCTTTTCCTTGTTGAAAATGGGAGCTCTTTGGCTTGTTAAGTTCTTGGCTTCCCTCTTGAAGCCAAGCCCATCCTTAATTGAGGGGTGTCTACCAATAGTGTAGGCATCCCTTGCAAATTTTAGTTTATCAAAATCACTCTTGCTAGTCTTAAGTTGAGCATTAAGACTAGCCGCTTCATCATTTAATTTAGAAATGGAAATTAAGTGTTCACTACAGGCATCAACATTAAAATCCTTACACCTATTGCAAATCACAACATGTTCTACACAGGAGCTTGATTTATTAGCTATTTCTAACTTAGTATTTAAATCATCATTAACACTTCTTAAAGTAGAAATAGTCTCATGGAAAGCAGAAATTTCAGAAGATAATACTTCATTTCTCTTAACCTCTAAAGCAAGGGAATTTTGCACACTAACAAATTTATCATGCTCTTCATACAAAATATCTTCTTGCTTCTCTAACAATCTATTCTTCTCATTCAAAGCATCAATTAATTCATTGATCTTGTCAATTTTAGTTCTATCTAAGCCTTTGAATAAACTTGCGTAGTCTACTTCATCATCACTAGATTCATCATCACTTGAAGAAGCATACATAATAGTATTTCGAGTGCTTACCTTCTTCTCCTTTGCCATGAGGCAGGTGTGACGCTCGTTGGGGGAAGAGAGATGATATGTTGAAGGCCGTGGCGGCGAGTCCTTCATCGTCGGAGTCGGACGAAGAACAATCCGAGTCCCATTCTTTTCCAAGGTGAGCCTCGCCCTTAGCCTTCTTGTAAACCTTCTTGTTCTCTCTGTTCCCATTCTTTCCTTGTTCCTGGTCACTATCATTATCGGGACAGTTAGCAATAAAGTGACCAATCTTACCACACTTGAAGCAGGAGCGCTTCCCTTCGTCTTGCTCTTGTTGGAATGCTCCTTGCGACCTTTTAGCGCCGTCTTGAAGCGCTTGATGATGAGGGCCATTTCATCCTCATTCAGCCCGGCCGCCTCAACTTGCGCCACCTTGCTAGGTAGCATCTCTCTGCTACTTGTTGCTTTGAGAGCAACCTTTTGAGGCTCGTAGATGGGCATTGGGCCATTCAACGCCTCATCAACATATCTTGCCTCCTTGATCATCATTCGCCTGCTTACAAACTTTCTGAGTATTTCCTCGGGCGTCATCTTGGTGTACCTAGGATTTTCACGAATAGAGTTTACAAGATGAGGATCAAGGACAGTGAAGGACCTTAGCATAAGTCGGACGACGTCGTGGTCCGTCCATCTCGTGCTTCCATAGCTCCTGATTTTGTTGACTAGGGTCTTGAGCCTGTTGTACGTTTGGGTTGGCTCCTCCCCCCTGATCATTGCGAACCTTTCTAGTTCGCCCTCCACCAATTCCATCTTGGTGATCATGGTGGCATCGTTCCCCTCATGTGAGATCTTGAGGGTGTCCCAAATCTGCTTGGCGTTATCCAAGCCGCTCACCTTATTGTACTCTTCCCTGCACAAGGATGCTAATAGAACAGTGGTAGCTTGTGCATTTTTGTGAATTTGTTCATTAATAAACATGGAATTATCCGTACTATCAAATTGCATTCCATTTTCTACTATCTCCCATATACTTGGATGAGAAAACAAGTGGCTACACATTTTGTGACTCCAAAATCCGTAGTCCTCTCCATCAAAGTGATGAGGTTTACCAAGAGGAATGGAAAGCAAATGAGTATTCAAATTATGCGGAATACGAGAATAATCATAAGAAAAGTTTGAGTTGATCGTTTCTTTTTCTCGTCGTTGTCGTCTCTTTGGGAAGAAGAGGACTCGCCACTGTCGTAGTAGACTATCTTCTTGATGCGCCTCTTCTTCTTTCCATCCTTCTTCTTATGACTTGATCCCGAGTCAGTGGGCTTGTCGTCTTTTGGCTCATTGAGGAAGGACTCCTTCTCCTTGTCATCGATCACCATCCCCTTTCCCTTAGGATCCATCTCTTCGGGCGATTAGTCCCTTTCTTGAAGAGAACGACTCTGATACCAATTGAGAGCACCTAGAGGGGGAGGGGGTGAATAGGTGATCCTGTAAAAACTTAAAACTTAAAGCCACAAAACTTGATTAAGTGTTAGCACAATTAAATCAAGTGGATAAGGACCAAGCTCTTGTGAAACACAATAGACACAGTGAGAACAAGCACAAGAGACACGTCGATTTATCCCGTGGTTCGGCCAAGTATAATACTTGCCTACTCCACGTTGTGGCGTCCCAATGGACGAGAGTTGCACTCAACTCCTCTCAAGTGATCCAATGATCAACTTGAATACCACGATACTCTTCTTTCTTTACTCTTTCCCGTTTGCGAGGAATCTCCACAACTTGGAGTCTCTCGCCCTTACAATAAGGATCAAAGTGAAAGTACTAGAGTAAGGGAGGGAAGCAACACACACAAATCTGTAGCAATACGCACACACACAGCCAAGACTTGAGCTCAAATGAGTAGCACAAAGTTCACCACTAGAACGGAGCTCAAATCACTAAGAAAGTCAATCGAGTGCGCAAAGACGGAGTGTGAATGATTAAGAATGCTCAAAGTATGCTCGGATGACTCCTCCATGCGCCTAGGGGTCCCTTTTATAGCCCCAAGGCAGCTAGGAGCCGTTGGAGGCATTCTTGGTAGGCAATACTTGCCTTCTGTCGGGTGGTGCACCGGACAGTCCGGTGCACCAACGGACATCCCCTGTTCACTATCCGGTGCAGATCGCCTTCCTAATTTGGCACAGCCGACCGTTGAATATTTGGAGTCGTTGGCGCACCGGACACTGCCCGGTGCACACCAGACAGTCCGATGTCCCATTCAGACCGTTGGCTTGGTCACGCGTCACACGCGGATTGCGCGGCCGACCGTTGGCGCAGTCGACCGTTGGCTCACCGGACAGTCCGGTGCACCACCGGACAGTCCGGTGAATTATAGTCGTACGCCGTTGATCGCTTCCCGAGAGCGACGACTTCGCCGTGGATGGCTCACCGGACAGTCCGGTGATTTATAGTCGTACACCGCCGTCGAGTCCCGAGAGCGGACTGTTCACCGAGACTGGTCCTGGCGCACCGGACACTGTCCGGTGCACCACCGGACTGTCCGGTGCACCCAGACCGAAGCTGTATTTGGCTGTACACAGCCAATTCTTTTCCTTATCGGTTTCTCCTGTTTCTAGCGCTTAGACACATATGTTAGTACACAAAAACAATGTGCTAAGTCTAGAATCATACCTTCTTGATGTTTTGCACTTCATCCATCATTTTGCACACTTTGCACTTAAACCATTTGTGTTGGGCACTTAATCACCAAAATACTTAGAAATGGCCCAAGGGCATATTTCCCTTTCAGGTTTTTTTATGGCCCACAGGTAGACGTCAGACCTTACATTGTTATATCCGACAGCCTCGTACAAGCCATTGAACATTAATGGGTACTATTTCTAACGGCCTATGGGCAGTTGTCGAATCTTACATCGTTATATCCTACCCTACGACTCTTGTGAAAAATCATGCCCCCTACACCTATAAGGGTATATCCTAAATCCACCCAAAAGTGATCGAAAGAGCACATATTTATAAGCTGGTTACGAGGGGAGGATCCCCCACCACCATGGCATAGAGGAATTACAGTGATTACAAGGGTCATTTCGAAGCAAAGCAAAGCAGGGGTAGAGAGGATAGGTTTTAGCAGAAGTTACAACGAGATTATACACTGAAGATGTTACACTAGGCCTCCATCTGCCTTAGCTTGTGTGGGGGAGGCACTATGCCCATAACCAGGAATCAGCTTTGCATGACTGAATCACTTATCGAAGGAGGGTGAGTTCGTGGAAGCCATTGAAGCCCTGTCCTTGAAGCCATTGAATCACTTGTCTTTGAATACTTTAGCGTTCTGACTTTTTCAAAGGTGCCAACAACATATAGGAGGATGAAGCCATTGAAGCCCTGTCCTTGAAGAGCATGGGCAGGCAAGTTCGTGGAGGTTGACGTTGTCTCAGATTCTAATGTGCAAACTTCACAGGTGTCACTATCCAGGATTTTATTTTTGTCTAAATTCACTCAAGTTTGGAGTCTGTCTTTAGATGCTAGACTGGCGAAAAAACGAACTCTTAGGGGCGCCTTGCTTTACGAGATGAAGGTGGACAATGGGTGGGGGACTCCCCATAAATTTTCAACATTTTTAGAGGAGCCATGAGTGGATGGAGACGTCTTTTTTGGCAAGCATGCACTGTCTGCTGTCCGACACATCCAAAAGCCTGATGCCCTGAAGAAGGGTGTTGAGGCTATCAAGCTCACTCATGGCCTGGTCCGAGAGGCGGGGGACAAAAACCATAGCAAGACACGACCACAAGTGAAAATGGATGTAAACAAAAGACTTTGATGTATATAAATGAATGATAGAATTTAATTCCACGTTGTTTTCAATATGAATATATATATGTGTGTGTAAATATATATATAATTTAGTTTTGTTTTGAATATTTGAAAAAATGGGGGGGAAACTACCACTAGCTGGCGACCAAAATAAGAAAACGGTTAGTGGAAAGTGCATTTCTACTGTCGGTTCTAAAATAACCACCAGTGGAAGGCCCTTAGCTCTAGCGGTACCAAAAAGCGCCAGTATAAATACGTTTTCAATCGTCACTACATAGTTTCTCTGTACTAGTGCAGTTCCTAGACTACTAAATAAGTGGCTAAAGGAGGCCTCCTAAACTTTAGTCCTTCAGTCACCAAGAAAATGACTAAAGGTGACTAAATTTTCCCTTTTACAGGGTGTGTCCCTTTGCTAGTTCCCTCCACTTCTTCTAGAACTGGGCCACCTGCATTAATTAGGTGCAATCATGTTCTTATACATAATAGTTAATACTCTTTAGTCAATTTTGGTCCCTAGAACCAAACATGATAGTTTAGGGACTAAAGTTTAGGAGGGTGGCTAAAGAAACCAAACAAAACCTAAATAACGAAATCATAGTGGTATGAAATAATAAATTCATAATTAAACAACATATAGGGACAAACTTAGTACCTCCTTTTTTTAGTCTCTTTCAGTCCCTAAATTGCCAAACACTGTGATTAAACTAGACTGCTTAGTCCCTTTTAGTCTCTATGTTTGGTAATTTAGAGACTAAAAGGGACTAAAGTTTAGTCACATGGAACCAAGCAGTCCCTAAAGTCCAAAACCAAATATCTATTCTCTGCCAGTGCTTTAACACTACACCAAAATCATACACTTCCTACGGTTTTTAACTTCCTATAGCTTTTATAACAAACCATAGGAAATAAATAACTTCCAAGAGGCAACTGGTAGCTCTAGGAAATAAACATAACTTCCTACGATATTTTATAAAAGTTGTCGGAAGTTAGCTTTCACATGTTGACCCGTGTGTTTGGTCAAACAAGCCGCTAACTTCCTAGAGGCAGCCATAGGAAGTTAGCATGGGCAGCTAACTTCCTACGGCCTCCTCTAGTAAGTTAGATTTCAGCTTTTGACCAGTCAAACGAAAAGCTAACTTTCTACGATGAAGTTAGCTGCCCATTTAACTTCCTACGGCCTCCTCTAGGAAGTAAGATTTCAGCTTTTGACCTGTCAAACGAAAAGCTAACTTCCTACGGCTGGCTCTAGGAACTTAGCTGCCCAGCTAACTTCCTACGGCCTCCTCTAGGAAGTTAGGTTTCAGTTGTTGACCAGTCAAACAAAAAGCTAACTTCCTACGGCTGGCTCTAGGAACTTAGCTGTCCACCTAACTTCCTACGGCCTCCTCTAGGAAGTTAGATTTCAGCTTTGGACCCATCCAACGAAAAGCTAACTTCCTAGAGCAAATGTACAAACTCTAGAAAGTTATATTTTTTATTTTAAACCTCTCCTCAACCTTATCTCTTCTCACCTTTCTCAACCCCGTCTCTCTCTCGCGTCTGTCTCTTCCCTCGGTGCCGCCTGCCACTGATCGCCCCCGCCGCGCCCCCCACGCCACCGGCCGGGCCCGCCGTGCCCGGCCCCGCCCCCGCTCGCGGCGGCAGCCACCGGCCGCCCAAGCCTGCACCCGTCGCGGCCGCCCCCGACCCCGGACCTGCCCGGCGTGCCTGTCATCGGCGCCTCTGCCCCGTCGGCGCCCTCACGCCCGGCGACCCGCTGCGACCGTTGCCCCCCGCCGTGCCCCAGCCCGCCGTCAGGTACCGTGTTTATACTTTTTTATTTTTTTATTCAATGTGCTAACTTCCGAGAGTTAACTCAAATAATGCTGTAGGTAGTTAGGTTAATTAACTTGATTGGCTAACTGTTGCATATAGTTTAACTATGTTAAACTCTTGTTTGTTATGGCTAAAATTAAGTTTATGTTCGATTAATATTATGGTGGGTGAGGTCCGTCGATGAAAATTAATCTTAGTTAGGTTAATTAAGCTTATTGTGAAAATTTATAAATCACGTGTTATTTTATTTTAGCATCAAATATGGTGTGTGAGGACCATCGATGGATGTATGAACGTTGGCGTATGAATCATCCCTCGACGAAGTGGATAAAAAAGACATAGAATTTTATTGATCGTGCTTTTGCTTTGTCAAGAGGCACGGATGTGCGATGTCCATGTAGTATGTGTCGGATTTGTAGATGTCAAGACAAGAGAACTCTGTCGGGGCACCTTTGCAAATATGGCTACATGCCTAACTATGAAGTCTGGGTGTATCACGGCGAGGAGTTTCCCCGTGAAAATGTGTCTGAAGCCCACAACAATGATGACGTGGAATATGATAGAATGGACGAGATGCTTCAAGGTTTAAGGGAGGATCCTGATTTTGTGTTTCCACCACATAATAAGGAGCTACCTCCATATGTTAAAAAGTTCTTCGACCTCCTCAAGGCTGCAGAAGAACCATTGCATGAACACACAAAAGTTTCCATCCTTGCTTTCGTGACTCGACTTATGGCTATTAAGTCTAAGTTCGTGTTCTCAAACAATTGTTACAACGAGCTCTTGATCTTAATCAGCGAAGTGTATGCACCAAATCACAAGATGCCGAAAGACGTGTACCAATTCAGTAAACTGCTCTCTAGTCTAGGTACAGACTATCAAAAATCGATGTTTGTCCAGATAATTGTATGCTTTTCTGGAAGGATCATGAGAATGATAAGAAGTGTCAGTGTGGCAAGTCGAGATATGTAGAGGTAAAAAACGATGATGGTGAAATGGTCACATCAACGATAGCTCAAAAGCAACTTTGTTACATGCCTCTTGCGCCTCGTCTTAATCGTTTGTTTCTTTCGAGAAACACAACTAGGCACATGAGGTTCATCGAGGTCTGCTGCTCGTAGCTCCCGTCGCTCCACTCAAGATCCAACAAAAGTGGAGCAACTGCGAGAAGAACTTAGGCGACATCAGGATTACTTGAAGCAACAAGTTGTGCAACATGAATATTATGCTACACAGATTCAACAACAGCAAACACTCATACAAGTAAGTTCAAAAGATAATAGCTTTCACTTTAAGATATGTATTGATTTAAAACGCTGATGTGAATGAGTTCGACAAATTTGTAGCAACTAGCACAGGCCCAAGGGATACACGTCCCGGTGCCCCCCACCACCTCCCGTTCATTATACTTGGTCTTCACCTCCACCTATACCTACATCTCCATCTACCGAACATCAGGTATGCAAATTTATCATCATTTACTTGTTGTTAGTTATATTATGATGTAACTCAGCAAATATCATTTGTACATGTATATTAGACCCCTCTAGCTACCTTGCCGACGCATAAACAAGAAGACAGGTTAGACTTTGTCGAAACCCTCTTCACTAGTGGAGGTATCGAACATCACTCGTCACTGTAACCCGATAGTGATCGGCGACTGTGAGCTTCCATGTTATTATGTTCTGATACTTGAGACTTTTATTATGACTATGTATGAGATATTGTCTCTTATTAGTACTAGATGATGAGATAATGTGTCTTATTATGACTATGAATGAGACTTTTGTGATGTAATTGATGAGACTATAGATTTAAATATTGTTATGTGATTGTGTGTGAGATGTTTTATGTGAAAATATGTTGTGATATATAGCTGTTGATATATTTGTTATGTTGTGGAATATGGTGTAAAATAAAAATAAACAGTATTTGTAATGCTGGTCAAATTAACTTCCTACAGGCTTATTCGGTCGTAGGAAGTTAGCCACCTAACTTCCTAGGGCTACAGTCAGCCGTAGGAAGTTAGTCGTAGGAAGTTAGTCAGCTGACGGCGCTAACGACGTGAAGCTACTAACTTCCGAGAATCTACTAACTTCCGAGAGGCTTCTTTGGATGTAGGGCTCTAGAAAGTTAAGCTAACTTCCGACAAAAAAATTCCGAGAGCCAAACTTCCGACGGGATGGCTTAACTTTCGAGAGTTTAGCTAACTTCCTAGAGTTTAGACCTAACTTCCTAGGGTTTAGGCTCTAGGAAGCTCACTATTTTGGTGTAGTGTAAATAGCGGACTATGTCATTTAGCGATTGACATCCTTAAACAGCTAATAGCGGGCTAAATGAGACTGTAGCGCGAGATAGCCACTAAATTGTGCACGAAAAGAAAATAGCTATTTCCCCTAAAAAAGCTATAGCGGGAGATTTAAAACCATGTTATGTCTATTCTACAGAACTTAGGATCAATGACACATCTTTAAATAGTGAGACCTAGAAGAAGACAACGGTGTTAACTTTAAAATGAATATTTATTAAACCTAATAATTACTATGTCCTCCATTCTAAATTCCAAATTATTTCAATTATTATAGAAAAATTACAAAGATTTATAATATAAAATAGGTGTACCATAAAAATATAATTAATGAAAAAATATAACGATGCTTCTTTTGGTATTATAAATGTTAGCATTTTATCATATAAATTTGGTTGAACTTAAGATATTTTCACTCTTTAAAAATGGAAAAAAAAAGTTATAGTTTTTGATGGAGTGAGCATTTTTTTCCAAAGGGACCTTAAACGTTGACTTTGTTAAAAAATAGAACAGGCTATCATTTTTTATGGAGTGAGTATTTCTTTCGAAGGGGCATACAGATGTCATATAGAGGCGGCCTTGTGTCTGTACAGTACTAAGGCTGGCTCCAACAAAACCCTCTAAAGGGTTCTGTACCCTAAATTTAGAGGACGAGGACGTCCTCTACTCGCTCCAGTAACGTCCTCTAAACGGTCCTCTAAATTTAGAGAACGCTGCTGGATCCTCTATATGTAGAGTTTCTCTAAACGGTTCTCTATCTATTTGAATACTTTAAACAACCGGTTTAATAAAACTAAAATATGTACAATACATTTGAGAGTATGACAAATACGTATGTACAAAAATTAAAAAATTAAAAATGTGTTTAATATAGGTATTTACATATAGAGGACGTGATTTAGAGGACGTTGTTGGAGAGAAAGTAAATATAGAAGATGGAATCTTTTAGAGAAGACTGTAAAGGACGGATATAGAGGATGTATATAGAGGACGTTGCTGGAGACAGTCTAACCATCACCGCTGCCCATAAAAAGGTGATAGCCGCCTTCTGTCAGGAGTGCAATTAATTTGCATGTCTTCTATCAGTTGTGTACTATCTGCCTTACGTGGAAGTCTCCACCTCTGTCAATTTTAAACAGGAGACCGCCTGCAAATGTCAGTACATATGACCGCCTGCGCTTGAGGTCATTGCGTGCGTCTTTGGTTTTTAGAGATGTATTTCGAGCGAATACTTAAATCCTGCAGATAGAGGGATTTATTTGATAGTTCCAAAATTCTACTCAATTATGTTGTATGATGTGATTTCTTACTTGCAGAGTTGCAGTATTGGGGAGGCTGAGGAATGCGTGAAGATGTGGTTGCGGAAATTCAATCTAGGCGTGTATCTCTAAAAATAAAGTAGGTGGAACGCAGAAAAAAGACCGGTGGTTGTTTGTAACGAAAAGCATGCCCTTATCATCTGTGTTCGGATGTCCTGGCTGTAAACAACCTACCTAGCAGCTGCAGCAACAATACAAGTAAAAAGGGCCACAAAATTCAATACGCTAACACAAGGTTAACTTATTTCTTTTGTTTTGGGTTGATGATGATACTGTAGAAAGACAGAAAAAAAATGTCAGCCCAACGTTCTTAACCAACTTATGAACGTCGGTTTCTGGGGGACGACATACTTAAATTTAAGAACGTTTGTCGTCACTATGGCCGATGTACTTAAATTTAAGTATATCGGTCAGGGGCAGGTCGACGTACTTAATCTATTAAGAATGCCAGTCTACTCCTGGCCGACATTCTTAACCGATTTAAAAAGTCATGCGGCTCCCTTTTTTCTCTTTCTCGTGCTCGCTCCCGCATACTGCCCTAGCGCCGCCGCCGCTGCGCTCCGACCGCCCGCCACCGGTTGCACGTTGCCTGCCCGCGCTGCCCACCCCCCACCACGCTCCGTTGTCCGCTTGCCACAGGGCGCAGATGCCGCAACCGCATGCCGCCCGCCGCCAACCATGTCCGACACTCGGTGGCCGCCTCCGCACATCACCGACGCGTTCATCGTCCTCGTCCTCGTCCACGACGACCGACGCTCGGTGGCCGCCACCGCCTCCGTCCCTCACCGACGCTCGATGGCCACGCTCTCGCTGACGCTCGCCGGCAAACTTCTACGCTTTAAAGGTTTAATTCGTTTGTGTTTAGGTAGGTTCTTTTGTGTTGCTGCAATTGCAATCACTATTTCGATATGAATTATGCTACTATTAGTATGGTAGATATATTTTGCAATCTTTATTTGGATATGAATTATGTTAATACTAGTATGCTACGTATTTTGCAATCGCTATTTGGATATGAATTATGCCAATACTAGTATGTTAGATATTTTCATGTGACACTTAATTTTAATATGATATCATTGTAGGTACTACCATTTACCTCAAGCACTTGTGTTCAAGATAAATGGCGGTACCTAAGAACATCGGCCTATTAGAGTAAGAACGTCGGTTCCTAGCTGATGTTTTTTTTCTGGTTTTCCTGTAGTTTGAGTGATTGTCAACAGGTAGCACTGTAGGGTAGTCAATAGACTGACTAGAGTGTGAGATTATGTATGTGCAACCGTGTTGGTCGATTTGTGGTGTGCAGGTGTAGATCATAGGGACGGTGGTCGACGATGAAGGTGAAGGTCATGCGGGTTCGTGCCGATGGACTAAGAGTTGTGAAAGACGAGTATTGGGACTTGACTGAGGGACCAGAGTCGCGGGGTGACCAACCATGGTTGACTAACACCTGGGACACGCACTCGCACAAGGATGTGGCGGAGCGGGCCATGTTGTCGGCATGATCGAGGACTGGTGGGACACGTGTCTAGGATGTGGGGACACGTACGTGGTGCGATACTTACAACGGTTTGGTGGTTGAGCCTCAAAACCACCCTGCGCTACATTTGACGGGTTTTGCTGAGTTTGGGCATCAAAACTCGGCGGTGGTGGTTCCGGAGGGAACCAGTGGCGGCACGTGGTGTCATAGCGAAGTGTGTGTCAAGGTGAAGCAATTTCGTGTGGAGCACATGACCGTCGGATTGAAAACCTAGAAGTTGGTCTATTTTGCCCCTAGTAGAATGTATAGACTCTATGTAGATAGGGGTAATTTAGGAAATAGAAATAACCCACTATAGTTAGAAGGGAGGTTGGTTAGTTCAGTATCGCTTGGCTGCCATTTGTTTAGTCCCTATTGTTTAGAACTCCTAGTTTTCCTCTCTAGGTAGTTACCTCTTGTGCCAAGTTATCCGCAGCGATTTTGTCTATCGACTGTGCCTGTGTTTCATTTGAGGAAGGGTCACTAGATTGGTCCATAGTTTTCTGTTGGCTTCAATTTCAGTTTGTGCAATTGCTGATTTTTTTAGTCTTTTGCTTTTGAGTTCTTCCTTTCTCTTCTATTTGTTATCTTGTGAAGAACCATCGAGTTCTTGTGTTTCAGGTGTTCTTGGGATTTGTTGGTGGGTGAGATATACTTCTAAGATCACTACTTACGCCATGTTGGTCCAGTTTGTGGTTGTGATCTTAGCTAATCGTGTTTTGAGTTCGTTATAGAAAACCCAACAAAACCTCAATCTTTTAGTATTTTCAGATTTGCGGTTTATTTACAAGTCCGATTGAGCTCAAAATTTATGGAGACCTTGGAAACATACTTGTCCAATTGTGTGTAAAATTTCATCTCAATCGAAGTTCGTTTGCTTCAGTTTCGCAAATTTGCGATCTGTTTGTTTTGCTAGTCTCGTGTGGGTATTTGGAACATTTTGAAATCATGAGATCACTTGTTTGCTTATGTGATTTTTGTTCAAGCGCTTAGTTCATTTCAATTGAAGTGAAGTGCTCATTTTCAGTGTTCGACGGTAAAATTTGATTGGCTCCCATTCACTCCTCTTATTGCCTCACCGGTCCTTCATACGGCCTCGATCGGGTACAAATGGATTGAGGGAGATTGAAAAAGATAAAATTCTCTCCTAGTCAAAATTGAATACGAGAGAATTTAATCTCCCTCAGTTCCCTTGCAAGCGAACAAGCCTGTATAATGCGCACCTTGTCCACAGCTCCTTTATTTTGATTTTTATTCCTTTTTTTATATAATGACAAAAAAATGTAGGCCACAGATACTGGGTACGGCGATGAGCCAATTATAACTGATACAGGCGCTTTAGAAACATGCTACGACTACGACATCCAAAATGTACATGTAGGAGTACATATTATTATCAACGGTGAATTCCATAATTCATTCACTAGCACGTAGTACGAGGACGCAGAGCAGCGGGCAAGGCCAAGGGACAGCAGGCTCGATAAATTACCCAGCTCTCCTTCTCGTCCTTGGGAAGAATCCAAGGCTTTTTTCCTGCCCGCCCCCCGCCTTGGTTCCGTTCCAGGCAACAGCACACACGCGGCCGGCCGGCCGCCCGGGGAGCCTATAGCTAGCTAGGTTAAGGTTGGGAGAGCATGGGCGGCGACGGGGCGGACGCGCACGGCGCGTCGGCGCAGCTGGAGAGCGTCCTGACGTCGTCGTCGTCGTCGTTCCCGTGGGCCGCGGCCGCCATCGAGCTGCGGCTGCTGACGCGGCTGGCGGCGCCGGCGGTGGTGACGTACATGATCAACTACCTCATGTCCATGTCGACGCAGATCTTCTCGGGCCACCTCGGCAACCTGGAGCTCGCCGCCGCCTCCCTCGGCAACACCGGCGTCCAGATCTTCGCCTACGGCCTTATGGTACGCACGCATGCGCAGTCAAGTCATACTGTCATACATACATATACATACATACCCCGGCCTGAACAACTGCATGTTTCTCCTGCTTTTGCTTGCTTTATTTGCTTTGATTTGTCGTCAAAATATATATAGTCGTGGATGCGCGGTATGTACATACAGCTAGCTTGTTTGTCCCGCGGAAAGACAAGATGGTTTTTACTCCGATCCGGTCGATTGGTTTGGACTTTGGAGCATTGGAATTTTTGCTAGCCGTACGTACGTGCGCTCCAGGATTAGAGACTGGTCTAGTAGCTTCTCCTAAAATTACCATCGGTTATCCGGGCCGGCGTGCGTGCATGCATGCAGGCGTTGGACGGAAGAGCGCGCTTTGCATGATTGGAAGAAGGAGCACTAGCTAGGTAGGGATGTGACGTTCCATGATTGGAAGAAGGAGCACTAGCTAGCTAGGGATGTAATAACAATTAGTAGTAATAATTAGCTGATCTATTAGTTGACTTGTTTTAAATCTTTTAGCTAATTTTAGCTAGTAACCATTAGTATATATTAGATGTTTAAAATAGGGTCTTAAAAAACAAAAGAGTGGATTCCTCCTGACTCGCTTTCACATGCCACGTTATGATGCCATTATGAGACGTACTGTTCTAGGAGTAGAATAGGAACGATCTGCCAGCTCTTGGATCCACATTATAATACTAGGCTTTGACCAAATGCAAGTACGTATATATTAGTGTATGTATAAAAATTGTCGTTTTGAATGTGTGGGAGCACGAGCACGAGCACGATTGCACTTGCACGTGCCTACCGCGCTCCGTCCACTCGTCATGTTCCTACCGCGCAACCTACGGGGTCGGACGCACGTGACGCGAGCGGGGAGGAATACAGAATACTAGACAATTGGCGAGCCCTGCCTGATCCTGAGCTGCAAGCAAAACCGCCCGAAATCCAGTGCCGCGACGATACCTTGAGAAATCCAGTGCTGCTGCATGTGCATGTGCACTTATAATATATAATTATAATCACACAATACAGATCGTACACTTATTAGTATATAATTTACGAAAATACATAGATTTTATCAGCGTTCGATGAAAGTCGTACTCTTTCTGGGGCTAGGTGTGCTCAGCTATATGGTTGAGGCCCCTCACGCTGGGAGACCCAATCCCAAAGCCCTCTAGGGTATTTGGGGCCCTTCTAGACTCCTGGCCCCTCAGACCTCTAAGGCACTTGGCCTTTGAGTCCTGTTGACTAGTGGCTAGATCGATGCTAGAGCTCTCCCGGGACCCTAAACACTTAAACTAGGAAGCAAAGCTCTTCGCTCGACCAATTATAGCACTCTCTATAGACTAAGATAGTACAACCATGCGAGATCCTATGCCTTACAACTTCAATGCCATGTATGTCCCTTCTTAAGACAACCACTCACTACTACAGCACACCTCTGTACAGGCGGTCTGGTTCGCCACTACACAGGCGGTTCCAGAAACCGCTTGTGGTGCACCGCCTGTGATGTAAAACAACATCACAGGCGGTCAATCAAAAACCGCCTGTGAAAAACACAGATTACAGGCGGTCCAGTTCAACGGAACCGCCTGTGATAGACACACATCACAGGCGGTCCAGTTCAAAGGAACCGACTGCATTCACTATAAATCACAGACGGTTTTCATTATACAGATTCATATATACAGAATTTTCAAACAGGTATAATACACAGAATTTTCAAACAGGTATAATACACAGAATTTTCAAACAGATATAAACAGATTCATATATACAGATTATACACAGATTCACACAGATTGCATAATACACAGATTGTACACATATTCATCCACATACACAGATTTACACATATTACAAGTTCCATAACAGGTATAATACACAGATTACAAGTTCCATAACAGGGATAATACACAGATTCATCCACATATCAAGTTCCATCGTCATACACAGAATTATACAACTAAACATCTCAAAATTCCATAGACAACTAAACATCTAAAGTTCCTAACTAAAGACCTAAACACTGTGTGATATTGTGTACAAACTTAGTTCTGGGAATTTTTGCAAATTTCCATTTACATTGTAGAATAGCCCTTGTTGATGAAGAACTTCACGGCGCATAAAGTAAAGCAAGTCTCTTACAACCTTAGAAACGCCGACGGAAACCATATCTCTTTCTAACCATTCAGCATTGATCTTAGATTTAGGAACCTGCAATGAAAGCAAAAAGCAATCGGTGCTAAGAGTAATGTGATGAGCAACAATATAACATAAAAAATGCAACATAGACAATGATAGCGAACTTACATCCTCACGATTGACCATGTAATGGAAGGTGACACGACACCATTCGCATACATAATAACCGCAAAGGACAGTACCCGGAGGTTGTTTGTCACCATATGGAAATAATGATATTGACAAATTAGGCTTGTCCTCTGGATGTTCGCCGCCAAGATCTTTCCAATAAAACGGTATGCACTGCATATAAGAATAGCATTGTGAGATTAAGAATACATTTGTTAAGTTGTAATAAGTACAAGTGTGCAATAATAATCATACTTCTCTAAAATCTTCAAGAAGTCATTATACGTAGTCTTTTCCATTCTCAGTGAGTCGAAGACCACGACTTTACCATCCTTTGGCCAGATCATGATACAAATGTAGTGGTCACTATATAGACATAGACGAAAACACATGTTAATATCACGATTGCCATAATTTATAGTTCAAAATTAAACCATGTTGATAACTTACTTAAAGTGGTGCGGAGCTATTATTAAGTCCTTGCCATGTTGTACATGATTATACATGGCTCGTCCAATGTATGCCACCATTACCTTCATTTTCTTTCTCTGATTCTGTTTGACGGCTTTCTCAAATTCAGCATCGTTCAAGTCTTTATATTCTTCTCCATGCCTCCGAGCAACTACTTTGTAGCGAGCTTGGGATATCATCAACGGGTCAAGAAACCCTGTCTTAAGTTGTTTCTTCTTATCATCCATGTATTGCATCCTACGTGTAATAGTGTTAATCGTTAGACTCTCGTTTATGTGTGCGTGTACAAAACTAACAAATATGAAAGTTTAGAGGTACTTACAAGCAAAAGAGGGTTAAGTAGTTGGTTTCCATCCTTTGTCGGTGGTACAACGACCAGAGATCGTCAAAGAATAAATGCCGCACAGGATCTATATGATCATTGCTCCAAAATGCATCTTCTGGCACAACAAATGTGAATTCCTCGAGCTTGTATTTGTTGCTAGCCACCATGTACCACTCATGCATTCTAATCTCCGGAGTCGACAACTTAGAAAGTTGCACCGTCGTTAAGAACGGCCTCCCATTCACAAATTTAGGAGGAACATCCTCCTTCTTGTATACCGAGATATTGGTTTTAAGACGTAATGATTCTCGAGTATGAATCATTCCATCTTCTTCCCATACTTCGAAATTGTCTATTTGGGTCGACCGTGTGCCTACTCCATGAGATGTTGATTCCGCTTTTGATTGATTAGTCATAACTCTCTGCAATTTATTCAGGTAGCGTGCCACTGATTCTGACGGTTTCTTGACATCGTCAGTGGCGATTCGCTTATGAATTTTCTTTGAAATAGTTGGCCCTTCAACATTGGTGCCAACCTTTGGTTCCTTTTTGATGTTGACGTCGACATTCTGAGGAACAATTTTGTCTACGTCCCCCTCGTCGAGTTCCTTCGCAAGAGGCGATATGATTGTTTCAACGATTTTTTTGGAGGTCGGTGTCATATTTTCCTGCACCATGGGGTGTGGAATGATCGAACTAGCTTTTTGTTGCATTGGTGTTGAATTCGGCTCATCACCAAACTTGATGTCGCGTCGATGCCAAAGGACCAACTCGTTCATTGCCTCCTGCAAAGTTATGATCCCCTCAACTGGAAAATCTATCTCCCAATCTTCACAACCACTGTCTGTGATTTCTAGAACTTGGACCACAGCATAGTGTGGCGGGATAGGATTATCCTTGTAGTTAACAAGTCCTGGTTTTACCAAACCAGTAGCAGCTTGCTTTGTTTTTGTCCCAGATCGATTGATTGGAATATGAAGAAAGCAAGGCTTGTCCTCAACAATATCGTCTACAGGGTACTTGGTCAAGTCTTGCACAGATCCAACGCTGCTAGGGACTATAGGGTTTAGGATTTGCAAATGTTTGCGTGGGGTCAAAGTGCCCACAGGTTTCTCATCCAATATCAGCAGACTAGTCAGGATGAAGGACTTGTCTCTATTTGGCTACAACTCTCATGACTGCCATGTGATGATGACGGTGTTCCTCCCAATTGCGGTAAGAGCCCTCGAAACAGAGCATGTCAAAGTTGTCATCACACGCTTGTGTTACTTTTTCAATGCGGTTTCACAAAAAGTAATAGCTTTAGAAGACTTGGACTATCTAAAGGCATACATCATCGAGACTATGTGCAAGCTTGAAATGTGTTTTCCTCCATCATTTTTTGATATGCAAGTACACCTAATCATACATCTCGTGGATCAGATAAAAATATTAGGGCCACTATATTTACATCATATGTTTCAGTTGGAGCGATACCTGGGAGTATTAAAAGGGTATGTGCGAAATCGCGCTCACCCAGAGGGTTCAATCATGGAGGGATACACTACAGAAGAAGTGATTGAGAGCTGTATAGATTACATCAGTGACGGAACAATGATAGGTGTGCCTGTACCTAAACATGAGGGTAAACTATGTGGGAGAGGGAGAATGGGCAAGAAAACTTTTCGCGTTGAGGATTACAAGCTAGTACATTGTGCTCATGGTAGTGTACTACAACATCTCACGATAGCCGAGCCTTACATAGAGGAACACCTGGATGAGCTTCGTAAAGAAAATCAGAACCGCACAGAGGACTGGATCATGAGGGAGCACAAACATCGTTTCAGCGAATGGTTAATGGACAAAAACATCCCATTCGGAGACTCTTTGGAAGAGAAAACAATGAAGAATTTGGCTTCTGGGCCATCGTGTTTTGTGACATCATGGCAAGCATATGACATCAATGGGTACACATTCTACACTAAATCAAAAGACATGAAAAGTGTTGCACAAAATAGCGGTGTTCGTATCGATGCTTTTGACCTACATGGACAGAAGACCACATATTTTGGATTCATAGAGGAAATATGGGAACTTGATTATGACCCAAGCATGAAAATACCCTTATTTAAGTGCCAATGGGTACAACATCCCGTGGGGGTGATAGTGGATAACTACGGACTCACACTGGTAGACTTAAAGAAAGTAGGATATAAAGATGACCCGTGGGTTCTCGCCGAATGTGTTGCACAAGTGTTCTATGTACTCGATCCAGCAGATGAGAAGATGCATGTAGTTATTTCTGGAAAGCAAAAAATTGTTGGAGTTGAGAATGTGGGAGACCAAGATGAGGAATACAATAAGTATGAAGAGATGTTCGTCTTTAACCGTCCAGAGAGAATCAAGCGTGTGGAAAAGAAAATTGATAAGAACTTAAAGCCATACATGCGGAAAAATGGTAGTTCATGAAAAATTGTATGAATCAAATTGTATTTGTTATCATGTATGATCGACTATGAATTGTGGTTGCCAATTAATTTAAAATCTCTCTAGTTATCTATGTGTGCTATTATAATTCATTTAAATTGTATTTGCATATTATTGTTAAAAATTAAATATTAATTCATTTAAATTGTATTTGCATATTTCTGTTAAAAATTAAAATTATTTTCATATTTAAATTGTATTTTCATATTTTCACAATCACAGGCAGTTTTTCCTTAGGGTCCGTTTGTGAAAAGGATAGAGCAACACAGGCGGTCCTAAACAAAAACCGCTTGTGATACTATTACATCACAGGCGTACCGAACCGCCTGGGACATCACAGGCGGTTTTCTAACCGAACCGCCTGTGATGTAAAAAGCCTACCGCTTGTATAGAGCCAAATTGTACTAGTGACTTGATACTTATAATATAGATAAGGATCCATCCATGGTATTAAATGTGATAGATGATATTATGGTCAAGAAGCCACGTTGTAGCCACAATGACAGTATACATACTCAAGACCACAATGCAGTGCCTGCCGCCATCCTTGTGCCCACTACAAATGGCAGCAGGCGGCCAGGTGCACCCAAGACCACTATGCAGGGTGTTCCATCATTCCTGTGGCTACACCTAGATGTACTAACCTACTTGCAAGCATTATAAGATACAACCAACTACACCATTTAGCAACTACACCATACCTGACAGCGTGGACTCTAGTACCTGCCTACACTACATGAAATATCTACCATTACAACAAGACATGCTCAACACTGTGGTACGTCCAAGATGTGTCATACGACTAGACAACTGCGACAAGGAGTAGTTGAGCCTTTACTGGGTAGGACCTTTTGTTCATTAGGCATGTAACTCTTTTCTGCCTTAGGCTATACAAGATAAGGATATAGCAACATAGAAAGGGCTTCGACATTTGGCATTGAATACTTGCCTTTATCTTCGAGCTCATAACTTTGGCTTTAGGGTATTGGGATTGATCTCTTAATTCTAAGCAACACAAATAGAGGTGAACTAGAGACCAATAGTCTAGAACTCCTACCAAAAACAAGTGAGAGCTAGACGGCCATGATGCTCAATAGTTATATGAATTTGTAATCTTCTTCATATTGATAAGCACCATTCCACCTTACGTGAAGAGGACGTAGGGTATTACACATCATATATAAATCACATGTGTGATGGTAGCTAGGTAGTACCCAGGATCATCGTGCCTCTACTCTGAGCGCCTAGCTCTATCCTATCATGATCAACCTTTTTTGGGTATCTATGTGTTGGTGTTTTGACCCGATGGTCCTAACCAAAAAGTGAATTTGTGTTGTGTGCCCCTATCCAGATGGGTGATGCAAGAAGACATAAGATTTATCCTGGTTCGGGCAAGAGAAGGTCCCACTTCCAGCGAGGAGGGATGAGACCTATATTATCTTGCACCTAGGTGCTCATAGTAGGGGATACAAGCTAGTCGAGAGGGGGAATAGGTCCCAAGTCTTTAAGTGTGATTGAGGTCGTAGCCCCCGAGGCCTTGGAGGAGTGGTTACTCCTACGAGGTCTTTATGTTTCCCTCCGCGGACTTCGTTGATCTATCAATTCCACGTTACTTGCCCGCAGCCTAGGTGCAAGGGCAGCCCCCGAGCCTCTGCATTGGTTTGTTGATGCTATCAACAATCTAATCGCGGCATTGGTGCAGGGGCAACCCGCAAGCCTCTGCAGTGGGTGAGAGTACGACCAGGGTCCGTCTTGACTTTTGATGATATGCCTCTTCGTCGTCTTTTCGCAAGGAGGAAGTGGGGGAAGATGCCATGTTCGTGCCGGTCTCGGATATGTCCTAAGACGACGCTAGGAGGTGTTGTCAGGTGGAAGGTCTCTGTATAAAAAAACGATATGACCCTATAATAGTGGCAGATGGATAATATTTTAGAAAACTTGGATCACAAGAATCTGAAAATTTTGGGGTAGAAGAAGATTTTGAATTTGATTAGAGAAATGTGTACTTAGATTTTTTTAGAATAATCTATCCAGCTCTAGTATATCATTGCTTTAGTTAGAATTCTTGTTTTTTGTTGTTGTGAATCTTGCTTAGAAAGCTGGTCAAAGGCTCCTAATAGAAGATTGTTATATTATTGTTACATTGACTTACATTTTCAAATTTATAAAACAGATAAAATATAAATAGATATGCAACATTAATGTCACCCCATTTTGTTTGAATGGTTTTTGCAGCTGGGCATGGGCAGCGCGGTGGAGACACTGTGCGGGCAGGCCTATGGCGCCCACAAGTACGAGATGCTGGGCATCTACCTGCAACGCTCGGCCGTGCTCCTGTGCGCCACGGGAGTTCCACTGGCCGTCATCTATGCCTTCTCCGAGCCGATCCTGGTCTTTCTAGGGCAGTCGCCGGAGATCGCCCGCGCCGCAGCCATCTTCGTGTACGGTCTCATCCCGCAGATCTTCGCGTACGCCATCAACTTCCCGATCCAGAAGTTCATGCAGGCGCAGAGCATCGTGCTCCCGAGCGCCTACATCTCCACCGCAACCCTGGCGCTGCACGTGCTGCTCAGCTGGGTCGTCGTCTACAAGGTCGGTCTGGGCTTACTGGGGGCTTCCCTGCTGCTCAGCCTCAGCTGGTGGCTCATCGTCGCCGCGCAGTTCGCGTACATCGTGGTGAGCCCCAGGTGCCGCCACACCTGGACCGGCTTCAGCTTCCAGGCCTTCTCGGGCCTGTGGGGCTTCCTCAAGCTCTCCGCCGCGTCCGCGGTCATGCTCTGTCTCGAGGCCTGGTACTACCAGGTCCTGGTGCTCATTGCCGGGTTGCTCCCCAACCCTGAACTTGCATTGGATGCGTTGTCTGTATGGTGAGCAGTACATTACCATCGATCCATCGTTGTCCCTAAGTTAGCTATGATCTATTTGCACTGGTGCAGCTACAAATTAATCAGAAACATTAATTGGTTTTGATTGTTAACTTGGTTCGTGTTGTCATTATCTGATCTGCAGCATGACTATTAATGGGTTGGTGTTCATGATCTCAGTAGGGTTCAATGCTGCTGCCAGGTAGGTTTGCAACTCAACTACTACAACAGCTGCCATGTTTAGTTTCTTACTGAGTAGCTTCTGAATGGTTTCCAGCGTGAGAGTGAGCAATGAGCTCGGTGCCGGCCACCCGAAATCTGCCTACTTCTCGGTGTGGGTAGTGACTGCGATCTCTACGATAATATCTATCATGCTTGCCATTGTGATCCTCTGCCTCCGCAACTACATCAGCTACATCTTCACGGAGGGTGAGGTGGTGTCAAACGCGGTGGCGGATCTCTGCCCGTTGCTTGCCATCACGCTCATCCTCAACGGCATCCAACCAGTTCTGTCAGGTTAGATTTCAGAGACCTTCTCTCAATCTCTCATGCGAACATTTCTAACAAGCAGATGTGTCACACAGGTGTCGCCGTTGGGTGTGGGTGGCAAGAATTCGTAGCCTACGTGAACATTGGCTGCTACTACATAGTTGGTGTTCCCCTCGGCGCCATCCTCGGGTTTGTCTTCAAGTTCGGTGTAAAGGTAATGAAATCAAGCTGTGCATAGTTAACAATGTTTCCCTTTAATTTTCTGTCCACCGAATGTTCAACTCTAATGGCATACTCATGTGATCATGTCTCTCCTGACAGGGCATTTGGAGTGGCATGATTGGAGGAACTTTCATGCAGACGGCTATCTTACTGTGGGCCACCTTGAGAACTGATTGGAACAAAGAGGTAGAAATTCCTATTCTTTGCAGAATAAAAGATTAAAAAAATGTTTTAGTTTTTTTATTTAGGTCCGTTCGATAAACTACGATTGCAAATTTGATCTACCCTCCGTTCCAAATATTTTTATGAGCTACAAATCTGTGGCATGAGCATATAGTAGTATTACTAGTTATCTACAGAAATTTTGCTGTACCCATTATACAGCTTGCATATAATGTAATATATAGGTGACCTGTATCTGTTAGAATTTTTGCAGTGCCCTACTTTACTTGCATCTGTAGTAGAGTAGGTGACCTGTATCTGTTAGAAATATCACTGATGCAACGTACATTACATGTATGTATGTTGGACTAAAAAGTTTGGACGTGCTAGAGAAAAAAAAAAGTAGGAGTAGGTGCAATATAAACATCTTCTCATTCTGAACATTACGTAGAAGATGAATCACGCAGTCGCGGTTTAGAACGGACTGTTCCATGTTGAGATAACCGATCATGTTTCAGGTAGAGGAAGCACAGAAAAGGCTACACAAATGGGAGGATCAGAAGACGACGACGACGGAGCCCCTCCTTGCGGGGGTCGTCGGCAATGGCAATGCCAATTAGTTTACTGGATGGACATCATTCTCCCAGACGGCTTCACCAGCGTCACCGTCAGGATATGGACCCGGCCTGCAAAGTGTTTCTCCGGAGTGTTTAGGTTTTCTTTCCCGTATCAAAATTTGCGAAACAGAGAAGGAAGGTTTTTTTTTGGAAACAGAACTGACGTCTATCTTTTGAGTTAAAGAATTCGGAGCATACATGTGGATTTTTTTGAAAGGAGATTTTACTCAGCTTTTAAGAAAGCAATAACAGAGTAGCTACATAGAGCACACCCCACAACGTTGAACTGGGAATACCAATTAACCAGGGAAGCTTCACACTGACATCCCATGACTACCAGAAAAAAAACAGACCCTCCACTAAACTAAGGACTGAGACATCAAAGCTCCAAATTGATAGCAATAATCTGACAAAGTTCAATTATCATCAACCAGAGCGCTGCGAGGACACACCACCTAATAGCAGAAAGCTTCACTCGATTAAACCACCTAACAGAGCTAGAAACAAGCCAAGCACTAAAAAATCCTCATACGACATCCATATCAGCATCAATTCCACGCCTGGGACAAAAATTATGCGGCCACGGCTTCATGGATCCTAGCAGAGCCTCTTCATTGTTTTGTAACATCTTTCAATTCAAACAAAAAGAAGGGATATCTTCCACTTCAGACCACTCCAATGTCACTGCAAATTTTCTCAACCGAATGTTGTTCCCGTAACCACTTCTTCACTGAGTCCAGTATATCTTCCAACATCGCTTGTTCCCTTGTCTTGAGTAGCACGCTCCAGCTCTGCAAGAAAGACATGATCTCATATATGATCGTTGTCGTACTGTTAGGGAATTTTTCATAATCGCCATCTTATTTCTGTTACACCAAAGGGACCAAACCAGCCCGGCAACAATAAAGAGATGGAAAGTACAAGCATCATGGGAGGTTCCCACTCCCCAATTGCTAAACAGACTAGCTACAGACCTGGGAACACGGTCCCAACCAGCAATATTTTTCAGTCTTCCCCAAACATATTTCGGAAGGACATAATGAATAAAGATGTGATCAACTGTCTCTGTGTCCCCACATAGAGAGCACAACGTACTACCCTTCCACCCTTTTTTCTAGCACTGCAGCCGCTTGGATTTTCCCATTGTAAATTTGCCATAGAAAAACCTTGATCTTCAAAGGCACCTTGCAATTCCAATTTTTTTTGTAAACGGGGGTTTTGACAACACCATCGGTCCTAAATATGTAAAGGGATTTCGTAGTGAATCTGCGGGAGTTGTCTAGAGCCCAAAACACTAAATCTCTCCCTTGAGAGTTATTATGCTCCCTAAGCTCAGTATGAAGCTCTTCCCATAAGCAACAATCAGAATCATTAAGAGGCCTCACCAGATCTATATTCCACTCTCCTCTCTCACAGCATTCAGACACAGGCACATCCTTGTCCCTGCATATATCAAAAAATCTAGGATACTTGATTTTAATAGGCACCTTTCCCATCCAGATGTCTTTCCAAAACAGGGTCCCTTCCCCATTTTTTATCTTGTTCATCGCACCCCATTGAAACAAATGCTTGACCTGATGAAGGCCTTGCCAAAATTGAGAAATTCCCTTGTTCTTAGAGAGAAAGAAATTATTCCTGTGCATATTTAGCTTGCAGCAGCTTGTACCATCTCATCTGATCCTTGGCATAATTTCCATATCCATTTCACAATCAAGCATTCGTTCATCATGAGAGTATTTGTGATTCCAAGACCGCCTTGGTCTTTTGGTCTGGTTAAACTATCCCATTTCGCCATGTGGTATTTTCTTGAGTCTTCGGCCCCTTGCCAAAAGAAGTTAGCTCTAATCGAACTCATTTTCTTGTGAATCTTATTAGGTAGGAGGTAGAACCCCATAGTATAGATTGGTAGACTACTTAAACAAGAATTAGTCAGAATGAGTCTTCCCCCAGAAGACAGGTGTTTACCTTTCCATGGGTCTAGCCTTTTTTCCATCTTTCCAACAATATGGTCAAACGCAGATGGTTTCAGACGACCATCCGAAATAGGAATGCCTAGGTATTTCATCGGCCAAGTTCCAAGAGAACAATTAAGCATATTGGCCATCCTTTCCCTTTCTTGTTGAACTGCCCCCAAAGACAAAGACCTCGCTTTTGTGGAAGTTTATTTTTAATCCAGACATCCATTCGAAACAGTAAAGGATTAATTTCAGGTTTAAGATTGACCTATCAGACCCATCTATCGTGATCACCGTATCATCTGCATATTGGATGTGGGAAATGCCACTAGGAACAAGGTCGCCTAAAACACCAGAAATGTGGCCCTTTTGGACCCCTTTATCTAATAGGACACTTAAGGCATCCGCTACCAAGTTGAATAACAGAGGCGAAATGTGGATTTTTTTTTTTGTTCACGTCTTTTTTATATGAGCAGAAGAAATTAATTATGTGCGCAGCAAACAACGAAACATGTCTCTCCTGCATCTGCATGCGTCAACGGAAATCTGCTCGTCAATCATGCTGCTCTCCATCTAATAAACCGATGTGGCACCATCGTCTCGCGTACGATCAGTAGGAGAGGAGGAGAAAACAATGGCAAACAGGCAAAGAATCGCCATCTCCTGATGTGGACTGTGGAGTATTGGATTGGGACGTCGCGCGCGGCTGGCTTCAACTCGAAGACGCCGGGCGCCGTGTGCGCGAGCGAGCAGCTTCATATATATCTATCTATACATATAACTACACTATATAATCTATCAGTTTAAACATTATAAAACTCACCCAATTAAATCACCCTCACACACACAACCTCCACTAAATTCACCAAATAAATTGCACCTAAACTTAACACACTATAAAAAACAACGGTTCAGATCGCTTAATAATCCTCTCTTTCTTACCTACTCAAATCCAATATACAATATTATTTGCATCATCTATCATCCCTCCCTCTTCTTCTCCCGTGAACCCGCCGCCCTAGGGTCCCCCTCCCCTATCCCCGTGTCGCCACTGTCGACCTCTCTCCTCTTCTCCTACGTTCACGTCGTCGACCTCTCTCCTCTTCTATTCAAGATTATAGCTTTAGTACGGGCTATATGCTAGTTATAAAAAAGTGATGACACCGGTAGTGTTCGAGAGCGGGCAACAACACTTGAATTCATAAAAAAAATCTTAAAAGCAGCGCGTGGCTCGCCACGTAAGCAAACAAAAAAAATTCTCCTACAAAGCAACCCATCATATGTATATATGACGTATGATTGCCGGTAGGCGTCAGAAGCGCAGACATGATCGCGATAGTATCCGAGCCACGTAACAAGATCATAGTAGGCAGCATGAATGGCTGAATGCGGACCTTGACAGGTAGAGCGACTCTTTTTTTGTGCTTCATCCATGAGGTTGTCTTCAGCACATGGTGTATATAATCGTGTAAACCCTGCTTTCCACCATAGATTATACCATTTAAGTTTGAAATAAAAGATGTGATGAGAGATAAAATGAGTAAGCTATTGGAGACAGACCGATGGCTCCGCTCGCTCGGTTTCTCCCTCCGAACCGGCGTCCTGTTCCTCGCAACACAACATCATTGCGGCGACAGTGCAGAGTGTAGTCTAGAGTTTCCAACCATGGGCCATGGCTCGCTTCAAGTGTACTCCATCGGGTCCAGAGTTTCCAACCATGATTCACTTTTTAGGTATATATTTGGCCGAGAGGTGATTTTTTTTAAAAAAGGTGATGTCAGCTATGGTTTCTAAAAAAACTTTTTTTTGAAAGGAAGCGGCAAAAGACTTGCCTCTTCAATATATTAGAAGAGAAATAGATAACAGTCTTCAGAAGACGGAGCAAAAGAAAAAACAAAAAAAGGAGAAAAACATACACTAACTCAATATAACATACACTGAAACTCCCAATTTGATCTTTCACCAATTGCGTAACCTGGATAGCAGATCTTTGAAGTCTCTGAAAGATTATATTATTTCTTTCCAACCATATATTCCACCAAAAAGAGATGAGGAGCCCATCGAAAATCTTCTTTGACTCCTTGCAGCAACGATTCCTTAATCTCTTCCACCAATCATACAACGACCCGAGGTTAGAAACGCCACCACTTAGAAAGGACAGATTGGCCCAAGATAGGATCATGTTCCAAACCTCTACAGAAAACGGGCAGTCTTTGCCTAAATGAGGCATAGTTTCTTGTGATAAGTTGCAAAGACAACAAATTGGACTGCAAGGCCATCCCCGCTTTTGTAGGTTGTCCGTAGTCAGAATTCTGTTATGCAACATGGTCCATGCGAAAAACGACATTTTGGCTCAATTCTCGCTTTCCAGATAGGAGAAATTTTGATTTTACAAAAATTCGTTGTGAACTGAATTTTGTATGCACTACTTGAACTATAACTCCCATTTGTCGTCCACCTCCATAAAATAGTATTGTCGAGATCATTGAGTTCATGAGTGTTGTTGATACCTTGCCAGAGGGAAATGAATTCTTTTATCTTATCCTTATATGTGTAAGAGAACAAAAGTGCATCCAGCGATTGTTTCTTTTAACTCAGTAGAAATCTAAAAAAACTTTTAACTCGGTAGAAATCGGAAGCCATTTAGTCGAATAATTGTTTCTTTAAAAAACCATGTTCAATCTAATTTTACATATACTTAACTTTTTTATTTCTCATCTACCAAGAGATCATGTTTTTAGAATCACAACTTTATTTTCTATCTCTTGCAGCGATAGTGCGGATGTGTCGTTGAAATTGCACCGAAATCGAAGCCACTACCACGTTCGGGCAGGGTCATGCGCCAAGGGCACCACTAGTAGGCGCATGCCCATGCTAGGACAGGGCCGCCGCTAGAGCCACACTAGCACTAGTTGCACGTTTACTATGGGGGCTAGGGTCGTGCCCGCAAACCAGCTGTGCACCGTCATCATGTTCCTAGTGGAGGAGAGTGGTGGAGGGGATTGCACTCTTGTTGGGGCCACACCCATGCTGTAGGATTAAGAGGAGGCTACACACTACATACTAACGTAAAATAAAATTTTCGACTCCATAAAGCCAGAAACTGTTGTAGTTATAGATCACGGGATTACCACTAAACGCGTAGAGGTGGTTTAGTTGACGCGTTGAGCGATGACGTTCAGTCTATGACGCCCTTTACGTCCTCACATGGTTCGCCTAAGTGATCCAGATGTAACACCTCCCAGATATCTACACGTACAGGGAGGAAGCGGTCACATATCAGTCTGCTAGGTACGTGGTCATGACGTGATGAGGACGAGGAGTGCGCGGTGCTGGTGGGTGAATCAGGTTCTACCCTAACTGCGCAAAAATGCTTCAAACAATATAAACTTGGTCTGTAAAAGGCATTAGAGTAAACTAAAACCAAGTTTGGATGATAAAAGGGGAGAAAAAAGAATCTTCACTTGATTGCTCCCTTGAGATGTATATTAAACTAGGAGCAATATGTAAGTGAAATTTAAACACTAAGGAAGATAGAAATTGCAATAAAGTAAAGTGGACAAGAGACACGATGATTTTCCCATGGTTCGGCCAAAGCCTACTCCACGTTGTGGTGACCTTCTTTAGTCAAGGGTTGCACTCAACCCCTCTCAAGTGATCCAAAGATCAAACTTTAGTGCCACAGTCACTACCAGAGTGTCTTTGCCGAGTGTGGCAAATTTTTTATCGGCAAATGGTTCTTTGTCGATTACTTTTTTCGGACACTCGGCAAATTGCCGAGTGTCGAAAAGCACTCGGCAAATTAAAAATCGAAAAAACCCAAAAAACAGCAAAACATTTTTTTAAATTATAGGGACAACTTCCGACCACTACCTATTACCATACACATCGTCTTATCATTTTCCACTATTATCTTGAATCAAACCTACATGTTTTATGAATGGTAGATTCGAACTCGCAACCTCTCTTTCGTGCATACTCTTCTCTACCACTACACTACTACATCAATTATGTCTATATTACGTTTTCATTTCTCATGTATTATAACAAACCGGGAGTAATTTGATTATTTAAGGTACTAAATGAATTCATTTGAAAATGTGACCAACTATAAAGTTGCATAACTTTTCGAGATCTACAAGTTCTATTTTGATAGTTTCTACATCCGAGGCCATTTACAAAATTTGAATTTCAAATTTGAAAACTTCACATGAATTTTTCAATGATAAGATGATTTCAAATAAAAAAATTGTCAATTACAAAGTTTCATTACATTTCATTTGAATTAATTTACTGCTTTAAAATATGATTTTTAAATTGTCTTTGCCTAGTGTTGAAAAAAAGCACTCGGTAAAGAGCTCTTTGTCGAGTATTATATTTTTAACACTCTTTGCCGAGTGTAAAAAATATAACACTCGGCAAAGAGATCTTTGCCGAGTGTCAAAAATAATAAAGAGCTATTTGCCAAGTGTTTTTTTACCAAGGGTTTTTTGCGTGGCACTCGGCAAAGAGCTTTTTTGCCGAGTGCCCGAAAAAAACACTCGGCAAAGTATTTGGTACTCAGCAAAGAGCGAAATTCCAGTAGTGAGTATTGTTTCTTATGTCTCAACCCGTTTGTGACGAATCTCCACAAGTTGGAGTCTCTCACAGCCTTATACAAATAATCACAAGCAAACTTAGAGTAGGGAGGGAATAAAGCATTCAAATCTTTTTTTTATTTCCATGCATGCAACAGTTAACAGATATAATTTCTAATTTCTCGCGTATGCAAATGGAAACAAACTGCACGCATCTAAGGAATGGACACATGCGGGAGGTGGACTGGCTATTGTGGTACATGGCTGGCTGAGGTTTCCTGTATCATATGGAAGCCCAGGGCTCAGGTATAATGGGAGCTCTGGGCTTCCAATAGTTAAAGGAAGCCCAGGCCGACCACCCCTGCAAACTGGTTCAACCAGCACGCCCAACCAGGCTGTCGGGTGCGCCACCTGCCCCACGTCTGTTAGCGCAAAAAAAAGGAATGCATGCATGAGTCAAACACGATCCAATGCATGCGCATAAATTTAGGAAAGATATGTACGACAGTTTCTATTTTTAAATCCTTTATTTCCTCCATAAATTTAGGATCACTGCAACAGCCATGCAGCTAGACACGTAAGGACCATTTTATAATATATACTGAGACTAAATATGCTACACTGTGTAAATAATTATGCAATTCGATATACTGCGTAAAAATCTGTTACCAGCTGCATGCACACGAATTTATGATGAAAATAATGTGCAATGAAAGGAAATGAATTACACGCATAGAAACAAAAAATCGTATTTAATGTTTTATTTCCTTCATAAATATAAGATCCCTCCAATAGCCATGCAGCTAAACACATTAAATCTAGTTTATGATATATACTGATACAAATTATACTACATGATGTAGGTATTTGTTGGGTCTATGCTTCGTCGCCGAAGGTCTTATAAAGAGAAGTGATCCTCGGATGAAGCTGTTCGTACAAGATAGCCGAAGGTGCCTCTTCGCAGAGCTTCGGCATTACAAACCGACTTAAAGATAGAATGACCTTTTAGTCCATAAAGGTCTGAGTCAACGTTGTAAGTTCTTATAAGGGGCATACTTGTAATTCCTCACAGGCTGCGTCCTGTGCCTATAAATAGTGAACAGTATTCCGTTACTGTTCACGCATTCTGATTTTTGCAATCGCATTTCTCGGAATACAACCTTTGTCAAGGCATAGGTATCATTGTATTTTATGATTCAATACATTAAGTGAATATTATATTATGCATCTGTGAATCATTTATCCATTCTTACCTTTTTTACTTTGCATTATTCTATAACGTTTATTGAAAGTTTATTACGAAGGTTCAACTTCGTAATAAGACGCTTATCAACCTTCGTCTAAGATCCATTATCCCAAAAGGTATAATGCTTCACGGACGAAGAACAAAATCATTTAACATTTTATGTTGCCTTGTTCTTAATTCATAGCATTTGAGAACAAGTCCCCAACATTGGCGCCCACCTCCGGTGAACTCACTTCCACTTTTTGAGCTGATGGCTTCGTTCAACAACCAAGCTGGAGTTACTTCGGACCCGAAGCTGGTGCTCCCGATCACAGGTGGCTCGTCCTCAGAGCCAGCTAACAAGAAGCAGAAGAAGGAAGCACAGAGAAGAGTACAGCATGTCGGGGTGCAAGGACCCTTCATCAAATCAAGATGGTCTCACATTCCTATTACCTTCTCTCAAGAGGACCTTCAGCTCAAAGATTACCCACACAACGATGCCATGGTTATCTCTTGTGTTATCAAAGGATTTCTGGTTCACAATGTCTTGGTCGATACAGGCAGTGCAGCTGACATCATATTTGCTAAAGCCTTCAGACAAATGCAAGAGCCAGAAGATAAGATTCATGATGCTACACATCCTCTTTGTGGCTTCGGAGGAAGACAGATTGTAGCACTGGGCAAGATCACCATGTCAGTCACCTTCGGATTCATCAACAACACTAGAACTGAGCAAGTTGTGTTTGACATTGTTGACATGGAATATCCTTACAATGCAATTATTGGTCGTGGTACTCTTAATGCCTTCGAAGCAATCCTTCATCCTGCCTATCTTTGCATGAAGATACCTTCGGATCAGGGACCCATTGCTATCCATGGAAGTCAAGAAGCTGCAAGAAGGGCCGAAGGCAATTGGACTGACTCAAAAGCAATCCATAACATAGATGGAGCTGAAGCTTGTGAACAGTACAAGTTCAGGAGGGAGAAAGCAGCTTCAGCAGACCAGCCGAAGCCTATGCTCTTATGTGAGGACATAGCAGAGCAGAAGGTGCTGTTAGGATCTCAGTTATCCGAAGAGCAAGAGAAAACCTTGATAAGGTTTTTGTTCAATAACAAGGATGTTTTTGCATGGTCAGCCAATGATCTTTGTGGAGTTAATAGAGATGTTATCGAACACTCGCTCAATGTTGATCCATCCTTCAGACCCAGAAAGCAAAGGCTTCGGAAAATGTCAGATGATAAGGCCGAAGGTGCTCGTAACGAAGTCAAAAGACTCCTCAGTGCAGGAGTTATTAGAGAGGTGAAGTACCCAGAATGGCTGGCTAACACTGTTATGGTAAAAAAGGCCAATGGCAAGTGGCGAATGTGCATCGATTTTACAGATCTTAACAAGGCTTGTCCGAAGGATGAATTCCCTCTACCAAGGATAGACTCTTTAGTTGATGCAGCAGCTTCGTCAGAGCTCATGAGTCTGTTAGACTGCTATTCAGGCTATCACCAAATTTGGATGAAGAAGGAAGATGAGCCGAAGACTAGCTTCATCACTCCAAGTGGCACATATTGCTATCTTCGGATGCCTGAGGGGCTCAAAAACGCTGGAGGAAGTTTCAGCCGAATGACTGCGAAGGTTCTTCAATCTCAAATAGGCAAAAATGTGCTAACCTATGTTGATGACATCATTGTCAAAAGCACGAAGCAGGAAAATCATATTGCCGATTTGCAGGAGACCTTTGCCAGTTTCAGGCAAGCTGGTTTAAAGTTAAATCCAGAAAAATGTGTCTTCGGAGTGAAGAAGGGAAAATTTCTTGGATGCTTAGTTTCAACAAAGGGAATTGAAGCCAATCCAAGTAAAATTGAAGCTATACTTCGGATGGAGCCACCAACTACAAAGAAGGGGGCTCAAAGATTGACAAGAAGATTGGCATCTCTCAATAGATTCATATCTAGATCAGCAGAGAGAAATTTACCATTCTTCGAAGTGCTGAAGTCGGCCGAAGTCTTTCAATGGGGCTCAATCCAGCAGAAGGCTTTCGAAGAACTGAAACAGTATTTGATAGATCTAACAACACTGACTCCACCAATGCCAGGGGCTCCTTTATTATTATATGTGGCAGCTTCGCACTCAGCGGTAAGTGCAGCGCTTGTCCAAGAGAAGCTTGATGGTCAAGTCAGAAGGCAGGCCCCAATATATTTTGTTTCCGAAGTCCTTAGTTTATCAAAGAAAAATTATACAGAGTTGGAGAAGATACTGTATGCTGTCTTGATGGCCTCCAGGAAGCTTCGGCACTATTTCCAAGCTTACAACATAATTGTTCCTTCTTCGCAACCTCTGAAGGATATTATGAGGAACCGAGAAGCTACTGGAAGGATTGGAAAATGGGCTGCAGAGCTCAATGAATTTTGTATTGAATATGTTCATAGATCTTCGATTCAGTCACAGGCACTGGCAGACTTTATTGCTGATTGGACGCCAGGGGCTCAGGAGGAGGAAACAAATAAAGACAACGAAGCCTGGACAGTGTTTTGTGATGGATCTTGGGGAACCTTCGGAGCAGGAGCGGCTGCTGTGTTGGTTTCACCTTCCAAAGTCAAAACTTGTTATGCAGCAAAGCTTGATTTTAATTGCACAAACAACATTGCTGAGTACGAAGCATTGATTCTAGGTCTTCGAAAGTTAAAAGCAATGGGAATCAGAAGAGCCATACTTAAAACTGATTCCCAGGTTGTTTCGGGTCATGTTGACAAAAGTTGCAAGGCTAAGGATCCGAAGCTTGAAAAATATCTGGATATGGTTCGAAGAGTTGAAGCTTCCTTCGAAGGGTTTTCTGTCAAAAATATCCCTAGAGGACAAAATGAGCATGCTAATTTGCTAGCTAAGTCAGCAGCACAGGGGCTGCCTTTACCTTCGGATGTATTTTTCGAAACAATAAAAGCACCTTCGGTGGAACTTCTTGAAAGAGCAGTTCTTAATATATCTCCTGTTTTTAGCGAAGATTGGAGAACCGAGATCATCTCTTACCTTCAGGGTAAGTTTCTTTCAGATGACGAAGCTTATAACAAGAGGATAGAAGCAAGAGCTCGCCCATATGTCATGATAGAAGGGGAGTTGTATAAACATGGAGTTTGTGCTCCGCTGCTTAAATGCTTATCTAGAACCGAAGGTATAGAGTTAATGAAAGAAATACATGCAGGCCTGTGTGGATCTCACATTGGATCTAGGCCGTTACTCGGAAAAATTTTCCGTCAAGGGTTTTATTGGCCGAAGGCAGCTTCAGATGCAGCAGAATTGGTTCAAAAGTGCGAAGGTTGTCAGAAATGTGCAAGAGATCAAAAACAACCTTCGTCCTTGACACAGCTCATACAACCCACTTGGCCATTGCAAAGGTGGGGCCTTGACTTGTTAGGTCCGTTACCACCAGCCCAAGGGAACCTGAGATATGTTGTGGTAGCTGTGGAATATTTTTCTAAATGGATTGAGGCGAAGCCTTTAGCCACAATAACTTCGGCTACCATCCAAAAATTTTTCTGGCAGAATATTGTTTGTCGTTTTGGGGTGCCAAAGGCTATCACTGTGGACAATGGAACACAGTTTGACTCCGAAGCTTTCAGGGATTTCTGTGACCAAATTGGTACGAAGATCCATTTCGCATCAGTCAGGCACCCGGAATCAAATGGACTCGTTGAAAGAGCCAACGGCATTATAATGACAGGAATAATGAAGCTAATCTTCAATCAACCTAGAGGAAAATGGCCAGATCAGCTAACCAAAGTGGTGTGGAGCCACAACACGACAACATCAAGATCTACAGGCTTCACTCCATTCAAGTTGTTATTCGGTGACGAAGCAATAACTCCAGAAGAAGCTAAAGCCGGATCAATAAGGATAGTAGCTTCGGCAGAATCAGATTCCGAAGCTGCTTATTCTATAGAAAAAGATGCTTTAGAAGGGATCAGACTGCAAGCCGTGGAGAATATTAATAAATATCAAGCTGAAACAGTCAAATGGCGGGATAGAAAGGTTCGGCTAAAAAATATTGAGCCAGGGCACTTGGTGCTTCGGAGGGTGGCCAACCCGGAAACAGTGGGCAAATTGCAGTTGAAATGAGATGGGCCTTTCTTAGTAGCATCTTCGTCAAGGCCCGGTTCATACAGATTGAAAGATATGGACGGCAATGACATTCCTAGATCTTGGAATGCGGATGAGCTTCGGCGATATTATGTATAATTCGATGTAATTTTTCATATTTTTTATTTTTTCTTTCATGGCACCCTTTTCCTTTCCAAAGGGGGAGAAAGGTTTTTAATGGGGCCAGCATATGTAATTTCCTTTTCTAGTCTTATAAGAGTAAAATCCCCCAAAGAATGTAAATGTAAAAGCTGAGAGCGCACCATCGAGTGCCAAAAAAGTAAAAACGAAGAAGCTCCAAAGACGTTCCTAAGGGAATGCAGAGCTTATACCGCCTAAGTAAAAGGCGAAGAAGCTCCAAAGACGTTCCTAAGGGAATGCAGAGCTTACAGCGAAAAGTCAACGCTGATTCCGCCAAAAGTAAAGGCGAAGAAGCTCCAAAGACGTTCCTAAGGGAATGCAGAGCTTATACCGCCTAAGTAAAAGGCGAAGAAGCTCCAAAGTCGTTCCTAAGGGAATGCAGAGCTGAGGTGTGAATGTTTTTAAGAAAATAATGGCTATGAGTATGGCTTCGGATACGTGTTTGGCCATTCATTTGCACATCACATTACATCATAGCATTTGCATTCATAAACATTCATCTAGGCATATGTAGGATAATCATCTTCATCGCATAAAATGGTTGCTTCGGCAAGAAGAGAAAAAAGAAAGGGAAAAATTTCTACGAAGGAGAGCTTCGGAAAAAAGGAAAATGTTGTTTTCTATGCTTCGTTGCGTACGAAAAGAAGGGAAGGTGTTTTTTCGCCTTCGGCTCAAAAAAGAAAATTTCGTCCACATCGAAGCATTTATCATACATCAGTGAAAGGTTAAGGATATATTACAAGGTATGAACAGCATACATTAAAAACAAGTTTTTGTTTACATTTATAAAAGTTATCTCAAAAAGTTTTTCAAGTATTGTCTGCAGTCTACTATCTAAATCTCCAAGGAGCTTCGGCTTCGGCGTTATTTTTGATCATCAGCTTCGGCTTCGTCATTCTACATGAATAAGGTCGTTGGAAGTCAGAATCAAGTTTACAAGAAAAGGTAAGCACAAGGTATGATTTCTTACTGGATCAAGGTGGCTACGAGCTTCGTCTCCAGCTTTCTCTCGACCACCTTTTGTCCATATCATTTTTATGAATCGATTTGAGATGCTTCGGGCGAGATCAGGGATGTCATCCAGGATTGATGGTGACAAAGTGAAATTTGGCCTGTTGACAATTCTCCCATGATCACAGCCAGCCTTCAGGAATGCTGCAGCTGTCCCTCGAGAAGCTACCCAGGCACAGAAGTCACCATGCCCAGCTATGACTTCGACGAGCTCGTCAATCTCCCCCTCAATGTGTTCGAAGGTTTTTGGTAGATCTTCAGCTGATGGGGTAAATTTTTCGCTGCTGGCTCCAACTGAGTGAAAAATCTTTCTTAGTCGTTGAATACAATTATTGCTAAATTCAAGGCATTTTTCTTGAAGATTTGTCAGTAGTTTTCTCAAATCCGAATTTTGCTGAGCTTCGGCTTCAAGTTTTGCCTTGAGATCTTGTTTTTCTTGTTCGAACTGCTCAGACTGGCGGAGAAGCTTCGTGTTCAGTTCTGATATTTTTGCTTCAGCTTCCGCCAGTAAACCTTCGGCTGCCTGGAGCTCAAAGTTCTTTTTCTCAAAAGCATCTGATTGCTCTTTTATTTTGTTTTCCAAATTTCCAATTATAACTTCATGCTTTTTATCTTCAAGATCTTGCTGCATCTGCAAGGCTTTGCTCAATAGCATACTCTACATAAACATAACCTTCGTCAGACATGTTTTTATTAGAAGTAATAAAAGTTAAGGGACAAGTCATTCACCTTGAAGTTGGAGTAAAATAAACTACCAACGACGTGTTGTCATCGGTAACGGCTGATGTCCGTCTCTAGCTTCGGGAATCCAATATTCCTGGACAGAGTGCTGATGATTTTGGCCCCTGTTTGGTCTCGAATACACTCTAATTTCTCATCATCAACACCTCCGAAGAGGAGTGCCCCAGGTTTGTATCCACAGGATTGGGCATACTCTTTAAGCTCTTCTATTTCAGCTTTTGTTAAATGTTCTCCAATTAAGTTTTGGAATGTAAAGGCTTTGTTTTCCGAAGTTTCATCAGCAATTTCTTTTCCTTTCTTTGACGCTGCGGTCACGGCCTCTTCGGCAGCGGTGGTAGCTTCTTCTGCAGCCATGTTTAGTAACATTTGGTCAATGTTGGGGACTTGTTCTCAAATGCTAAAAATTAAGAACAAGGCAACACAAAAAATGTTAAGCGTTAAGATCCTTCGTCCTCCATGACTATTTATCCCTTCGGGATATAAAGCATCTCGGACGAAGGTTACGAAGGACATACCTTCGTAAACATAACAACGAAGAATGAAGTATTCACATAAATCATAGAATAAACATTTAAATATTGTCATAGAATTATTTATATTTGTATCAATGAATATAAATGACTTTGATTTACAAATGTACCTTCGGTCCTGCGGAAGGCAGAAGTACAAGCGTGATGCAAAAGCAAATGACAGGTTCCCGTGAACAGTACAGAGGTACTGTTCATCTATTTATAGGCACAGGTCGCAGCCTGTGACAAATTACAATTATGTCCCTTGCGAAAGTTTACAGCATTGACTCAGACCTATATGTATAAAAAGGTCATTCTATCTCTATGTCGGTTTAAAACGCCGAAGCTCCATGAAAAGGGACCTTCGGCCATATCTTGGAGACGACTTCAGCCGAAGCTGCTTCTTCGTGTGAGACCTTCGGCGCACCGAAGCACGACCCCAACAGTAGCCCCTTTCGCGGTGCTAGATCGTTCTTCGTAACGAGCTTGACCCGTGAAAAAAGCCTCTTCAGCTTCGGGAAGCCGAAGGTCCAAAAAACACCTTCCCTGAGCTCGTTGCGGAGAAACGATCCGACTTCCGAGCGCGTGTCGGTCCCACCTTGCAGAGTTACTGTTTGATCCTTGCGGCCCACTGCGCAGCGGGTACAAGTTACTGCGCGCCTGGTGTAACAATTCCGCCGCTTCGCCTTCTTACCTGCAGCACTATATAAACTGACAAGTAGTTGTGAAGTTACCACAGCATTCATTGCTATTTGCACTGTTTTGCTGCCAAAATTTTTAACCATCGCCGAAGCTTGTTTGTCAGAATTGAACGAAGCTCCATCTTGAAACCTGCTTCGGAGAAAAAAGTATTAAAGTTTCACAAGTTCATAGTTAAATGGCCAGAATCCGTTCTACTGCTAGGATTGAACGCGAGGGGGAGGAAACTGAAGCTTCGGAGACCGTCCCTATCTCCGAAGCCATGCAACGGTCCGGGCTGGTGATTTCGGAAAAGATTCCTATTGATGATGCAGAACAAGCAATCGCTGAAGCAGAAGGAGAAGAAGCTGAGGAAACAGACTCCGAAGATGATTATCACCTTGCCACACCAAGCAAACCCAGCCATTTGGACTTCGGGAAATCTACTGTTTCGAAGGCTGACTTGTCCAAGATGGTAAAGTCAGGCTATTTTACTGAAAATCAAAAGAAGCTACTACGCTTCGGAGGAGAAGAGACTACCCCAAAGCCGGAGAAAGATGAAATTGTTATTTTTAAAAGCTTCTTAAAGGCTGGGTTGAGATTCCCCCTTCATGGGATTATTGCAGAGATATTGAATAATTTTGGAATCTATTTTCACCAGCTAACCCCTAACGCTATCGTTAGGCTTAGTGTTTATATTTGGGCACTCCGAAGCCAGGCGGTGGAACCGTTTGCGGACAGCTTTTGCCGAGTTCATGAACTGCACTATCAGACAAAGGCTAGAAAGGATGGATTACATGACAACTTTGGTTGCTATAATTTTGCTTATCGGAAAACTACAAAGTGTCCTGTGATTAGCTACCGAAGCAAATGGGCAGCAGGGTGGAAATCGGAATGGTTCTATGTTAAGGTTGATGATGATAAAGAGAAGCTTGTGCAAAGCCCACTGGAACTGACCTTCGGAGAAACCCGCCCCCAGTGCCACATGTTACCAGAGGGTGCTACTCAAAAAGCAATGTATGAATTCAAAATAATTGCAGAAAATATCAGTACAAGGGACCTGGTCCAGGAATTCTTGGCTTTCAAAGTTTTCCCTAGTGTAAAAGAGTGGGAAATGCCGAAGCTGGAGGGGGAAAAGAAAAAGGGTGAACTTGTACGCTTGCCTTACTACTTCAAATTTAAGAAATTCTTTAAAACTCCTTGCCAAGAGTGGCTAGATACGATTGAAGTGATGTGCAACGAAATACTTGGTAATTATTCCAAGAAAGAAGATCAATTGATGACTGCAGCCTTCGGCAGCCGTCCAAAACGAAGGCTGAATCGAGTATTGGACGCCCTGGGCTTCGAATATCCAGACTACGAAGATCTGAACAAAGGTGCCAAGGGCCAAAAAAGGAAAAGAGCAACTGAAGCCTTAGATGAAGGTGAAAAAGAACCAATAAAGAAGAAAATTCAAAAGAAAAAGAAAACTTCTTCTCCGAAGCAACAAATGTCCGAAGCAGAAGAAACCCCCGCATCGCCTTCTGCTGCTGTTGTTGGGGAAATTCTGAAGGTAATGACTGAATCCTTACCTGCGAAGCTAAGTCCACTAGGTCCTCAACTGACAAAGTTTTTTCAGAAGGACAAGGAGCCCGAGAAATCAAGGAAAACAATCAAGGCAAAGAAACAAAGAATCATTACCGTGACAGAGGTAATTGACAAAACGCCGCCAAGAGCTTCGGCCCAAAAAACACAAGCGGCTGCAGAGGGAGCAGATATTGAAATTGCACCTTCGGAGGCCGCAGCCGCCGAAGGTACCTCAGCTGAAGATTTTAATTTAGAGAGCACAATTGAACATATTGACCAAATGCTGCTAGACATGGCTGCAGAAGAAGCTGCTACTGCTGTCGGAGAAACTGTGACCGTAGCGTCAAAGAAAGGAAAAGAAATTGCTGACGAAGCTTCAAAAAACGAAACCTTCGCGTTTCAAAACTTAGTTGGAGAACATCTAACAAAAGCTGAAATAGAAGAGCTTAAAGAGTATGCCCAATCCTGCGGATACAAACCTGGGGCACTCCTCTTCGGAGGTGTTGATGATGAGAAGTTAGAGTGTATTCGGGACCAAACAGGGGCCAGAGTTATTAGTACTCTGTCCAAGAGTATTGGATTTCCGAAGCTAGAAGCAGATATCAGCCGCTACCGACGACAGCATGTCGTTGGTAGTTTGTTTTACTCCAACTTCAAGGTAAATGACTTGTCCCCTAACTTTTATTGCTCCTAACAAAAACATGTCTGATGAAGGTTGTGTTTGTGTAGAGTATGCTATTGAGCAAGGCCTTGCAAATGCAGCAGGATCTTGAAGATAAAAAGCATGAAGTTATAATTGAAAATTTGGAAAACAAAATAAAGGAACAATCAGATGCTTTTGAGAAAAAGAACTTCGAACTCCAGGCAGCCGAAGGTTTACTGGCGGAAGCTGAAGCAAAAATATTAGAACTGAACACGAAGCTTCTCCGCCAGTCTGAGCAGTTCGAACAAGAAAAACAAGATCTCAATGCAAAACTTGAAGCCGAAGCTCAGCAAAATTCGGATTTGAGAAAATTACTGACAAATCTTCAAGAAAAATGCCTAGAATTTAGCAACAAGTGCATTCAGCGACTAAGAAAGATTTTTCATTCGGTTGGAGCTAGCAGCGAAAAATTTACCCCCTCAACTGAAGACCTACCACAAACCTTCGAACACATTGAGGGGGAAATTGACGAGCTCGACGAAGTCATAGCTGGGCATGGTGATTTCTGTGCCTGGGTAGCTTCTCGAGGGACTGCTGCAGCCTTCATGAAGGCTGGCTGTGAACATGGAAAAGTTGTTAACAGGCCCAACTTCGCCTTATCTCCATCAATCCTGGATGATATGCCTGACCTTGCCCGAAGTATCTCCAACAGATTTATAAAAATGATATGGACAAAAGGCGGGCGGGAGAAGGCTGGAGATGAAGCACGAAGCCATCTTGAACCAGTAAGAGATAATACTTCGTACTTACCTTTTTCTTTGCACTTGATTTTTACTCACGATTCCTTGATTTATGTAGGATGACAAAGGTGAAGATGATGCCTAAGTTATGTCGCCGAAACTGTCGCCGAAGCTGAAGCTTAATGAAGATCAGTAGAAATGTACTATAGGAAAAAACTCAGGATACTTTTGTAACAAGTTTTGTAAATACAATTGAACTGTTCTCGAGGAACTTTGTACATACCTTGTAATATATCCTTACCCTTCGATTGAGTCGCTTTGATGTGGACGAAATCAGTATTTTGAGCCGAAGGCGAAAAAACACCTTCCCTTCTTTTCGTACACAACGAAGCCTAAAAGGTCGCTTCCTCTTTTTGCCGAAGCTTTGCTTTTTTGTACATGACAAAACATAAAAGACTACTTCTCCTTTCTGCCGAAGCTTTTCTTTATAAAACATAAAAAAACCGCTTCTCTTTTCTGCCGACACTTTTCTTTGCATAACAAAACATAAAAGACTACTACTCTTTTACACAACGATTCATAAAAATCCAGTTCTCCCTTATACTGAAACTTTTCTTTGTGCCAAAGCAACGAAACTTTTCACTTTTGCACACAACATAGCGTATCAAGTCATAAAGAGGCACTTCTCCGAAGCTTTTTTGCCGAAGCAGCCACTTGGGAACACAAATGCTATGAATGAATGCTTATGTATGCAAATGTTATGATGCAATGTAATGCACGAATGAATGTCCGAAGCATATGTCCGAAGCCATATTGTCAGCCATTACTTGGAAACAACCACACGTTAGCTCTGCATTCCCTTAGGAACGACTTTGGAGCTTCTTCGCCTCTTACTTAGGCAATGTCAGCGTTGACTTTTCGCTGTAAGCTCTGCATCCCCTTAGGGACGTCTTTGGAGCTTCTTCGTCTTTTACTTAGACGGTATAAGCTCTGCATTCCCTTGGGAACGACTTTGGAGCTTCTTCGTCTTTTACTTAGACGGAATCAGCGTTGACTTTTCGCTGTAAGCTCTGCATCCCCTTAGGGACGTCTTTGGAGCTTCTTCTCTTTTTTGGTTTCGGCACTCGATGGTGCGCTCTCAGCTTTTACATGTACATCTTTGGGGGATTTTGCTCTTATAAAACTAAAAAGAAAAATTACATGTGATGGCCCCATTAAAAACCTTTCTCCCCCTTTAGAAAGGAAAAGGGTGCCATGAAAAAGAAAAGAAAAGTCAAAATTACATCGAATTATACATAAAACCGCCGAAGCTCATCCGCATTCCAAGATCTTGGAATTTCATTGCCATCCATGTCCTTCAGTCTGTACGAACCAGGCCTTGACGAAGATGCTACTAAGAAAGGCCCTTCCCATTTCAGTTGCAATTTGCCCACTGTATCTGGATTGGCCACTCTCCGAAGCACCAAGTGTCCTGGCTCAATATTTTTTAGCCGGACCTTTCTATCTCGCCATTTAACTGTTTCAGCCTGGTACTTATTGATATTCTCCACGGCCTGAAGCCTGATCCCTTCTAAGGCATCTTTTTCCACGAGACAAGTATCTTCGGGACCTGATTCTGCCGAAGCTACCACTCTTATTGATCCAGCTTTGGCTTCTTCCGGGGTTATTGCTTCGTCACCAAATAACAACTTAAATGGGGTGAAACCTGTAGATCTTGATGTTGTTGTGTTATGGCTCCATACCACTTTGGTAAGCTGATCTGGCCACTTTCCCCTTGGTTGATTGAAGATTAGCTTCATTATTCCTGTCATTATGATGCCGTTGGCCCTTTCAACAAGCCCATTTGACTCCGGGTGCCTGACTGACGCAAAGTGGATCTTCGTGCCAATTTGATCACAAAAATTCCTGAATTCTTCGGAGTCAAATTGTGTTCCGTTATCTACGGTTATAGCCTTCGGCACTCCGAAGCGACAGACAATATTCTGCCAGAAAAATTTTTGGACAGTGGCCGAAGTTATTGTAGCTAATGGCTTCGCCTCAATCCACTTGGAAAAATATTCCACAGCAACTACAACATATTTCAGATTGCCTTGAGCCGGTGGTAATGGGCCCAGCAGATCGAGGCCCCACCTTTGCAGTGGCCAGATGGGTTGTATTAGCTGTGTCAAAGACGAAGGTTGTTTTTGATCTCTTGCACATTTCTGACAACCTTCGCACTTTTGAACTAACTCAGCTGCATCCGAAGCTGCCTTCGGCCAATAAAATCCTTGACGGAACACTTTTCCAAGTAACGGCCTGGATCCGATATGGGATCCACAAAGGCCTGCATGTATCTCCTTCATCAATTCTATACCTTCGGCTCTAGACAAGCACTTGAGCAGCGGGGCACAAACTCCATGCTTGTATAACTCCCCTTCTATAATGATATATGGACGAGCTCTTGCCTCTATTCTTTTATTATAAGCTTCGTCATCTGATAGGAAGTTGCCCTGAAGGTAAGAAATTATTTCAGTTCTCCAATCTTCACTGTACACAGGAGAAATAGTAAGAACTGCTCTTTCAAGTAACTCCACTGAAGGTGCCTTTATTGTTTCAAAGAATACATCCGAAGGTAGCGGCAGCCCCTGTGCTGCAGACCTGGCTAACAAATCAGCATGTTCATTTTGCCCTCGAGGGATATTCTTAACAGAAAATCCTTCGAAGGAAGCTTCGATCCTTCGGACTGTGTCTAGGTATTTTTCAAGCTTCGGGTCTTTAGCCTTGCAACTTTTGTCAATATGACCCGAAACAATCTGAGAGTCAGTTTTAAGGATCGCCCTCCTGATCCCCATCGCCTTTAGTTTCCGAAGACCCAGGAGCAAAGCTTCGTACTCAGCAATATTATTTGTGCAGCTGAAGTCCAGTCTTGCTGCATAGCAAGTTTTAACCTTGGATGGTGAAACCAAAACAGCAGCTGCTCCTGCTCCGAAGGTTCCCCAGGAGCCATCACAAAACACTGTCCAAGCTTCGGCATCTTTATTCGCTTCTTCGCCCTGAGCCCCTGGCGTCCAGTCGGCAATAAAATCTGCCAATGCTTGAGACTGGATCGAGGATCTGTGCACATAATCAATGTAAAATTCATTAAGCTCCGCAGCCCATTTTCCAATTCGGCCAGTAGCTTCTTTATTTCTCATGATATCTTTCAACGGCTGCGAAGAAGGAACAATAATATTATATGCCTGAAAATAATGCCGAAGCTTCCTGGATGCCATTAGAACGGCATACAACACCTTCTCCAGTTCTGTATAATTTTTCTTTGAGACACTAAGGACCTCAGATACAAAATATACTGGGACCTGCTTCTTGATTTGTCCATCAAACTTCTCCTGCACAAGTGCCGCACTTACTGCTGAGTGCGAAGCTGCCACATACAACAACAGAGGAGCCCCTGGCATTGGTGGAGTTAATGTTGTTAGATCTATCAGGTATTGCTTGAGTTCTTCGAAAGCTTTTTGTTGAGCTGGGCCCCATTGAAAGACTTCAGCTGATTTTAGCACCTCGAAGAAGGGTAGATTTCTTTCCGCTGATCTGGATATAAATCTGTTAAGAGAAGCCAGTCTTCCTGTCAATCTTTGGGCCCCCTTTCTTGTGGTTGGTGGCTCCATTCGAAGTATAGCTTCGATTTTATTTGGGTTAGCTTCAATTCCCTTTGTTGAAACCAAGCATCCAAGGAACTTACCCTTCTTCACTCCGAAGACACATTTTTCTGGATTCAGCTTCAGACCAGCTTGTCTGAAGCTGGCGAAAGTCTCCTGCAGATCAGCAATATGGTCTTCTTGCTTCGTGCTTTTTACAATAATGTCATCAACATAGGTCAACACATTTCTGCCTATCTGAGATTGGAGAACCTTCGCAGTCATCCTGCTGAAACTCCCTCCAGCATTCTTAAGCCCCTCAGGCATCCGAAGATAGCAATATGTACCACTTGGGGTTATGAAACTAGTCTTCGGCTCATCCTCCTTTTTCATCCAGATTTGATGATAGCCTGAGTAACAATCCAGGAGACTCATGAGTTCCGAAGAAGCTGCTGCATCAACTAAAGAGTCTATCCTTGGCAGCGGGAACTCATCTTTCGGACAAGCCTTGTTGAGATCTGTGAAATCAATACACATTCTCCACTTTCCATTGGCCTTCTTCACCATAACAGTGTTAGCTAGCCATTCTGGATACTTGACTTCTCTGATAACTCCTGCACTTAGGAGTCTTTTTACTTCGTTGCGAGCCCCTTCGGCCTTGTCATCAGACATTTTCCGAAGCCTCTGCTTGCGGGGTCTGAAGGATGGGTCAACATTGAGCGAATGTTCAATAACATCCCGATTCACTCCACAAAGATCATTGGCTGACCATGCAAAAACATCTTTATTGTTGAATAGAAACCTTATCAAGGTTTTCTCTTGATCTTCAGATAATTGCGAGCCCAATAGCACCTTCTGCTCTGCTATATCCTCACACAGCAGCATGGGCTTCGGCTGATCAGCCGAAGCTGCTTTTTCCCTCCTGAACTTGTACTGTTCACAAGCTTCAACTCCATCTATATTATGGATTGCCTTGGAATCAGTCCAGCTTCCTTCGGCCCTTCTGGCAGCTTCCTGACTCCCATGAATAGCAATAGGCCCTTGGTCCGAAGGTATCTTCATGCAGAGATAAGCTGGGTGAAGAATTGCTTCAAAAGCATTTAGGGTACCACGACCAATGATGGCGTTGTAGGGGTATTCCATGTCAACAATATCAAACACAATTTGCTCAGTCCTTGTGTTATTAACAAATCCGAAGGTTACCGGCATGGTAATCTTCCCGAGTGCCACAATCTGCCGCCCTCCGAAGCCACAAAGAGGGTGCGTAGCATCATGAATCTTGTCTTCAGGCTCCTGCATCTGTCTGAAGGCTTTGGCAAATACAATGTCAGCTGCACTGCCTGTGTCAACTAGGACATTGTGAACCAGAAACCCTTTGATCACACAAGAAATGACCATAGCATCATTGTGAGGATAGTCCTTGAGCTGAAGATCTTCCTGAGAGAAGGTAATTGGAATGTGAGACCATTTTGACTTAATAAAGGGTCCCTGCACTCCAACATGCTGCACCCTTCTCTGAGCCTCCTTCTTCTGCTTTTTGTTGGCTGGCTCTGAGCAAGAACCGCCTGTTATCGGGAGCACCAGCTTCGAAGCCGAAGCAGCTCCAGCTTGAGTGTTGAACGAAGCCATCAGCTCAGAACGGTGGAAGTGAGTCGACCGGAGGTGGGCGCCAATGTTGGGGACTTGTTCTCAAATGCTAAAAATTAAGAACAAGGCAACACAAAAAATGTTAAGCGTTAAGATCCTTCGTCCTCCATGACTATTTATCCCTTCGGGATATAAAGCATCTCGGACGAAGGTTACGAAGGACATACCTTCGTAAACATAACAACGAAGAATGAAGTATTCACATAAATCATAGAATAAACATTTAAATATTGTCATAGAATTATTTATATTTGTATCAATGAATATAAATGACTTTGATTTACAAATGTACCTTCGGTCCTGCGGAAGGCAGAAGTACAAGCGTGATGCAAAAGCAAATGACAGGTTCCCGTGAACAGTACAGAGGTACTGTTCATCTATTTATAGGCACAGGTCGCAGCCTGTGACAAATTACAATTATGTCCCTTGCGAAAGTTTACAGCATTGACTCAGACCTATATGTATAAAAAGGTCATTCTATCTCTATGTCGGTTTAAAACGCCGAAGCTCCATGAAAAGGGACCTTCGGCCATATCTTGGAGACGACTTCAGCCGAAGCTGCTTCTTCGTGTGAGACCTTCGGCGCACCGAAGCACGACCCCAACAGTCAATATGTTCAATTGTGCTTTCCAAATTCAAATCTTCAGCTGAGGTAACTTCGGCGGCTGCGGCCTCCGAAGGTGCAATTTCAATATCTGCCCCCTCTGCTGCTGCTCGTGTTTTTTGGGCCGAAGCTCTTGGTGGTGTTTTATCAATTACCTCTGTTACGGTAATAATTCTTTGTTTCTTCCCCTTGATTGTTTTCCTCGATTTCTCAGGCTCCTTGTCCTTCTGAAAAAACTTAGTCAGTTGAGGACCCAGTGGGCTTAGCTTCGCAGGTAAGGATTCAGTCATTACCTTCAGAATTTCTTCAACAACAGCAGCAGAAGGTGATGCGGGGGTTTCTTTTGCTTCGGATATTTGTTGCTTCGGAGAAGAAGTTTTCTTTTTCTTTGGAATTTTCTTCTTTACTGGCTCTTTTTCACCTTCATCTAAGGCTTCAGTTGCCCTTTTTCTCTTTTGGCCTCCGGCACCTTTGTTCAGATCTTCGTAGTCTGGGTATTCGAAACCCAAGGCGTCCAACACTCGGTTTAGCCTTCGTTTCGGACGGGTGCCGAAGGCTGCGGTCATCAATTGATCTTCCTTTTTTGAATAATTGCCAAGTATCTCGTTGCACATCACTTCAATCGTATCCAGCCACTCTTGGCAAGGAGCTTTAAAGTATTTTTTAAATTTGAAGTAGTAAGGCAAACGTACAAGTTCACCTTTTTTCTTTTCCCCCTTCAGCTTCGGCATTTCCCACTCTTTTACACTAGGAAAAACTTGGAAAGCCAAGAACTCCTGAACCAGGTCTCTTGTACTAATATGCTCTGCAACAATTCTGAATTCATCCATTGCTTTTTGTGTGGTACCGTCTACTGACATGTTGCAGAGAGGCCGGGTTTCTCCGAAGATTAGTTCGAGTGGACTTTGCACGAGTTTTTCCTTGTCATCATCAACCTTAACATAGAACCATTCTGATTTCCACCCAGCTGCCCATTTGCTTCGGTAGCTGATCACAGGATACTTCGTAGTTTTCCGATAAGCAAAATTATAACAACCAAAGTTCTCATGTAAACCATCCTTTCTAGCCTTTGTCTGATAGTGCAGTTCGTGAACTCGGCAGAAGCTGTCAGCAAATGGTTCCATCGCCTGGCTTCGGAGTGCCCAGATATAAACATTAAGCCTAACGATAGCGTTAGGAGTTAGTTGGTGAAAATAGATTCCAAAATTTTTCAATATCTCTGCAATAATCCCATGGAGGGGGAATCTTAATCCAGCTTTTAGGAAGCTCTTAAAAATAACAATCTCATCTTTCTCCGGCTTCGGGGTAGTCTCTTCTCCCCCGAAGCGTAATAGCTTCTTTTGATTTTCAGTAAAATAGCCTGATTTTACCATCTTGGACAGAGCAGCCTTCGAAACAGTAGATTTCCCGAAGTCCAAATGACTGGGTTTGCTTGGCGTGGCAAGGTGATAATCATCTTCGGGGTCAGTTTCCCCAGCATCTTCTCCTTCTGCTTCAGCAATAGCTTGTTCCGCATCATCATCAGGAATCTTCTCCGAAGTCACTAACCCGGATCGTTGCATGGCTTCGGAGATAGGGACAGTCTCCGAAGCTTCAGTTTCGTCCCCCTCACGCTCAACCCTAGCTGTAGAGCGAACTCTGGCCATTTAATTATGAACTTGTGAAACTTTAATACTTTTTTCTCCGAAGCAGGCTTCAAGATGGAGCTTCGGGCAAATCTGACAAACAAGCTTCGGCGATGGTTAAAAATTTTGGCAGCAAAACAGTGCAAATAGCAGTAAATGCTGTGGTAACTTCACACCTACTCGTCTGTTTATATAGTGCCGCAGGTAAGAAGGTGAAGCGTCAGGAGTTTTACACCAGGCGGACACTCGCTCGCACTCGCTGTACGGTGGACCGCAGTGACCGAACAGTAGCTCTGCAAGGTGGGGCCGCTGCGCGCAGGGAAATCGAATCGTTTCTCGACAACGAGCTCAGGGAAGGTGTTTTTTGAGACCTTCGGCGCTCTGAAGCTTAAGAAACTTTTTTTTTCACGGATCAAGCTCGTTACGAAAAACGATCTAGCACCGCGAAAGGGGCTACTGTTGGGTCTATGCTTCGTCGCCGAAGGTCTTATAAAGAGAAGTGATCCTCGGATGAAGCTGTTCGTACAAGATAGCCGAAGGTGCCTCTTCGCAGAGCTTCGGCATTACAAACCGACTTAAAGATAGAATGACCTTTTAGTCCATAAAGGTCTGAGTCAACGTTGTAAGTTCTTATAAGGGGCATACTTGTAATTCCTCACAGGCTGCGTCCTGTGCCTATAAATAGTGAACAGTATTCCGTTACTGTTCACGCATTCTGATTTTTGCAATCGCATTTCTCGGAATACAACCTTTGTCAAGGCATAGGTATCATTGTATTTTATGATTCAATACATTAAGTGAATATTATATTATGCATCTGTGAATCATTTATCCATTCTTACCTTTTTTACTTTGCATTATTCTATAACGTTTATTGAAAGTTTATTACGAAGGTTCAACTTCGTAATAAGACGCTTATCAACCTTCGTCTAAGATCCATTATCCCAAAAGGTATAATGCTTCACGGACGAAGAACAAAATCATTTAACATTTTATGTTGCCTTGTTCTTAATTCATAGCATTTGAGAACAAGTCCCCAACAGTATTTATGCAATTCGTTACACTGCGTAAAAAATCTGACATGTTGTTCACTGGTGGACGCACCTCCGGGTTGGAGCGTAATAACCTTAAGTTTTGAGCATAAAATCCCTCAATTATAAGCGTATATACCGAGCCAATGTGAGAGGTTGATAGCTCTAGTAGGTTGTTATTACGATCCTATTTTTATGGCAGATCCGAAAAACATGGCAGCCGCATGCATGCGGTTATACAGATCCAAAAATTATGACAAAATGCATGCATGAGTCAAACACGTTCACTTGCATGCGCGTAAATTTAGGAAAGATATGTGTGACGGTTTCTATTTTAAATGCTTTATTTTCACCATAAATTTAGGATCGCTGCAACAGCAATGCAGCTAGACTCGTAATTATTATTTTATGATACATAGTGATACTAAATATGCTACACTGTATAGATAATTATGCAATTGGGTATACTGCGTAGAAATCTGTTACCAGCTGCATGCACACGAATTTATGATGGAAATAATATGCAATAAAAGGAAATAAATTGCATGCATAGAAACAAAAAAATCACATTTAATGTTTTATTTCCTTCATAAATATAGGATCCCTCAATAGTCATGCAGCTAAACGCATTAGAACTAGTTTATGATGTATATTGAAACAAATTATACGACACGGTGTAGGTATTTATGCAATTCCTTACACTGCGTAAAAAAACTGGCATGTTGTTCACTGGTGGACGCATATCCGGGTGAAGCGTAAAAACCTTAAGTTTTGAGCATAAAATTCCTCAATTATAAGCGTAAATACCGAGTCAATGAGAGGTTGATAGCTCTAGTAGGTTGTTATTACGATCCTATTTTTATGACAGATCCTAAAAACATGGCAGCCGCATGCATGCGGTTTCTATTTTTATACAGATCCAAAAATTATGGCAAAATCGTAGGAGTTTCCATTGCATACGCGCAAATTACGAACATCATAAATTAAGGAATTGCCTTTCCAATGTGCATGCAGTAAACTGATATACGAACTCCGTGTTCAAGCATAAAATCGTACAGTTTTTAGCGTAAATAGTACATGTGGTAGGCATAAAACACAATAATCGGAAAAAACTGCGTCGGATCGGAGGATGTCACGCGTGATCATCGCTGCGCGCATCTCGCGCCTTCCGTGACGTCGCTCGCTCGAACATCACGCCTCATGCGTCGCCGTCGCTACTCGCACGTCGACGGGTGTCGCTTGTGAAAGGGAAATGTGCCCTTGGGCCATTTCTAAGTATTTTGGTGATTGAATGCAAACACAAGTGCTTAAATGTGAAAATATGCCCATGGATGAACAAAGTGCAAATCACAAGTTAAGGTATGTTTCTAAGCCTTAGTACATTGGTTTTGCGTACTAATATCTTTTCTAAGTGTTAGAAACAGAAAGAAGAAGAGAAGACTTGGCTGTGTACAGCCAAGATGCTGTTTCGGTCTGGGGCACCGGACTGTCCGGTGGTGCACCGGACAGTGTCCGGTGCGCCAGGCTGCCTCGGCCGAAGAGGCTGCTCTCGGATTTTTCTCCGGCGACTTCGGCTAAAATTCACCGGACTGTCCGGTGTGCACCGGACTGTCCGGTGAGCCAACTGTCGGCCGGGCCAACGGTCGGCCGCGCGATCGGCGCGCGACACGTGGCCGAGCCAACGGTCGGAAGGAAGCACCGGACTGTCCGGTGTGCACCGGACTGTCCGGTGCGCCAGATCTGCAACGGTCGGCAACGGTCGGCTGTGCCTGTTAAGGAAAGAAATCGGGCACCGGACAGTGTCCGGTGTGCACCGGACTGTCCGGTGCGCCCGACGACAGAAGGCAAGGATAGCCTTCTGGATTTGTTCTCAACGGCTCCTAGCTGCCCTGGGGCTATAAAAGGGACCCCTAGGCGCATGGAGGAGAACACCAAGCATTCCTACAACCTTTCTAAGCACCAAGACATTGATCTAGCGCATTCGATTCATTGTGATAGCATATAGAGCTCTTGTGGAGTTGTGTACTCTTTGAGTTGTGTTGCGAGCTCTTATTGCTGCTTGTGTGCGTGTTGCTCTGATCTTTTGAAGTCTTGTGTGCGTCGCTCATTCCCTCCCTTGCTCCGTGATTCTCTGTGAACATCTTTTGTAAGGGCGAGAGGCTCCAAATTGTGGAGATTCCTCGCAAGCGGGATTGAGAAAAGAAAAGCAAGAACACCGTGGTATTCAAGTTGATCATTGGATCACTTGAGAGGAGTTGAGTGCAACTCTCGTCCGTTGGGACGCCACAACGTGGAAGTAGGCAAGTTTTGTACTTGGCCGAACCACGGGATAACCACCGTGTCATCTCTGTGATTGATTTCTTGTGGTTATTGTGTTTTGACTCCTCTCTAGCCACTTGGCCATAATTGTGCTAACACTTAACAAGTTTTTGTGGCTTAAGTTTTGAAGTTATTCAGGATCACCTATTCACCCCCCCTCTAGGTGCTCTCAATTGGTATCAAAGCCGTTCTCTTCAAGAAAGGGACTAACCGCCCGAAGAGATGGATCCTAAGGGGAAGGGAATTGTGATCAACGACAAGGAGAAGGAGTCCTTCGTCAACGAGCCAAGGGATGACAAGTCCAACGACTCGGGCTCGGGCCACAGGCGCAAAGATGGGAAGAAGAAGAAGACAAGGCGCATCAAGGAGATCATCTACTACGACGATAGTGATGAATCTACTTCTTCCCAAAAGGATGGTGACAACGACTACAAAAAGACGGTCAATTCGAACTTTTCATTTGATTATTCTCGTATTCAACATAGTTCGAATTCGCATTTGCTTTCCATTCCTCTTGGCAAACCCCCACACTTTGATGGGGAGGACTACGGATTTTGGAGTCACAAAATGCGTAGTCACTTATTCTCTCTCCATCCAAGCATATGGGAGATTGTGGAGAATGGAATGAAATTTGATAGCTCGGATAGTCCTATGCTTATAAATGAACAAATTCATAGAAATGCACAAGCTACTACTGTTCTCTTAGCATCTTTGTGCAGGGAAGAGTACAATAAGGTGAGCGGCTTGGACAATGCCAAGCAGATATGGGACACCCTCAAGATCTCTCACGAGGGGAACGACATCACCATGCTCACCAAGATGGAGTTGGTGGAGGGCGAGCTTGGACGATTCGCCATGATAAGGGGAGAGGAGCCAACTCAAACTTACAACCGGCTCAAGACCCTTATCAACAAAATAAGGAGCTACGGAAGCACGCGTTGGACGGACCACGACGTCGTCCGCCTACTACTCAGGTCCTTTACCGTTCTTGATCCTCATCTCGTGAACAATATTCGTGAGAATCCCAGGTACACGATGATGACGCCCGAGGAAGTACTTGGAAAATTCGTGAGCGGGCGAATGATGATCAAGGAGGCAAGGTACGTCGATGACGCGTTGAACGGTCCAATCCACGAGCCTCAACCCATTGCTCTCAAGGCATCGAGAAGCAAGGAGGCACTACCAAGCAAGGTGGCGCAAATTGAGGCGGCCGGGCTTAATGATGAAGAAATGGCTCTCATCATTAAGCGCTTCAAGACGGCGTTAAGGGGTCGCAAGGAGCATCCCAACAAGACCAAGACGAAGGGGAAGCGCTCATGCTTCAAGTGTGGTAAGATTGGTCACTTTATCGCTAATTGTCCCGATAATGATAGTGACCAGGAAAAGAAGAGTGGAAAATGGGAAAAGAAGAAGAATTACAAGAAGGCAAAGGGCGAGGCTCATATTGGAAAGGAGTGGGATTCGGATTGCTCCTCGTCCGACTCCGACAACGAAGGACTCGCCGCCACCGCCTTCAACAAGTCATCCCTCTTTCCCAACGAACATCACACTTGCCTCATGGCAAGGGAAAAGAAGGTAATCACTCGTAATGCTAATACTTATGATTCTTCTAGTGATGATGAATCTAGTGAGGATGAAGTAGATTATTCATGTTTATTCAAGGGCTTAGATAGATCTAAGATAGACAAAATTAATGAATTAATTGATGCCTTGAATGAAAAGAATATACTTTTAGAAAAGCAAGAGGATTTGTTGTATGAAGAACATGATAAGTTTGTAGAGGCTCAAAAATCCCTTGCATTAGAAATTAAGAGGAATGAAATGCTTGCTTGTGAAGTGTCATCATGCCATGATTCTATTTCTAACTTAAAGAGCATAAATGATGATTTAAATGCTAAACTCGTAGAAGCAAATAAATCCAACTCCTGTGGTGAAACTGTTGTTATTTGCAATAGATGTAAAGACTTTGATATTGATGCTTGTAGTGAACACATAGTTTCTATTGCAAAGTTAAATAATGAAGTGGCTAGTCTTAATGCCCAACTTAAGACTAGCAAAAGTGAATTTGATAAACTAAAATTTGCAAGGGATGCCTACACTATTGGTAGACACCCCTCAATTAAGGATGGACTTGGCTTCAAGAGGGAAGTCAAGAACTTAACAAGCCATAAGACTCCCATTCCCACTAAGGAGAAAGGGAAGGCTCCTATGGCTACTAGTGCTAAAAAGAACCATGCCTTTTTATATCATGATAGGAGATATTCTAGAAATGCTTTTAAAGGTCATGATGTTTTTGGTTCACATGCTTATGACTCTTATGCTATGACTGCTTCTAGTTCTCATGTTATGCCTGGTAGAAATGTGCTTAGAAGAAATGTTGTTCATCAAATGCCTAGGAGAAATGATGCTCATAGTGCTCCTAGGAAAGTAGTAAATGAATCTTCTACAATTTATTGTGCTTTAAATGCTTCCTTTGCTATTTATAGAAAGGATAAGAAAATTGTTGCTAGGAAGATAGGGGCAAAATGCAAGGGAGACAAAACTTGCATTTGGGTCCCTAAGGATATTTGCACTAACCTTGTAGGACCCAACATGAGTTGGGTACCTAAGTCCCAAGCCTAAATTTGCCTTGCAGGTTTATGCATCCGGGGGTTCAAGCTGGATTATAGACAGCGGATGCACAAACCATATGACGGGGGAGAAGAAGATGTTCACCTCCTACGTCAAGAATAAGGATTCCCAAGATTCAATTATATTCGGTGATGGGAATCAAGGCAAGGTAAAAGGGCTAGGTAAAATTGCAATTTCTAATGAGCACTCTATATCTAATGTGTTTTTAGTAGAGTCTCTTGGTTATAATTTGCTATCTGTTAGTCAATTATGCAACATGGGGTATAACTGTCTATTTACAAATGTAGATGTGTCTGTCTTTAGAAGAAGTGATGGTTCACTAGCTTTTAAGGGTGTATTAGACGGCAAACTTTATTTAGTTGATTTTGCAAAAGAAGAGGCCGGTCTAGATGCATGCTTAATAGCTAAGACTAGCATGGGCTGGCTGTGGCATCGCCGCTTAGCACATGTGGGGATGAAGAACCTTCACAAGCTTCTAAAGGGAGAACACGTGATAGGTCTAACTAATGTTCAATTCGAAAAAGATAGACCTTGTGCAGCTTGTCAAGCAGGGAAACAGGTGGGAGGCTCTCATCACACCAAAAATGTGATGACGACATCAAGACCCTTGGAGATGCTGCATATGGACCTTTTTGGACCCGTCGCCTATCTGAGCATAGGAGGAAGTAAGTATGGTTTAGTTATTGTTGATGACTTTTCCCGCTTCACTTGGGTGTTCTTTTTGCAGGAAAAGTCCGAAACCCAAGGGACCCTCAAACGCTTCCTCAGGAGATCTCAAAATGAGTTTGAGCTCAAAGTGAAGAAGATAAGGAGCGACAACGGGTCCGAGTTCAAGAATCTTCAAGTGGAGGAATTCCTTGAAGAAGAAGGGATCAAGCATGAGTTCTCCGCTCCCTACACACCACAGCAAAATGGTGTGGTAGAGAGGAAGAACAGGACGCTCATCGACATGGCGAGGACTATGCTTGGAGAGTTCAAGACCCCCGAGCGTTTTTGGTCGGAAGCCGTGAACACGGCTTGCCACGCCATCAACAGGGTCTACCTTCATCGCCTCCTCAAGAAGACGTCGTATGAGCTACTAACCGGTAACAAACCCAATGTATCTTACTTTCGTGTATTTGGGAGCAAGTGCTACATTCTAGTGAAGAAGGGTAGAAATTCTAAAGTTTGCTCCCAAAGCTGTAGAAGGGTTTTTGTTAGGTTATGACTCAAATACAAAGGCGTATAGAGTCTTCAACAAATCATCGGGTTTGGTTGAAGTCTCTAGCGACGTTGTATTTGATGAGACTAATGGCTCTCCAAGAGAGCAAGTTGTTGATTGTGATGATGTAGATGAAGAAGATGTTCCAACGGCCGCTATGCGCACCATGGCGATTGGTGATGTGCGACCACAGGAACACTTGGAGCAAGATCAGCCTTCTTCCTCAACCATAGTGCATCCCCCAACCCAAGATGACGAACAGGTACCTCAAGTGGAGGCGGGTGATCAAGGGGGAGCACAAGATGATCATGTGATGGAGGAAAAAGCGCAACCGGCACCTCCAACCCAAGTTCGAGCAATGATTCAAAGGGATCATCCCGTCGACCAAATTCTGGGTGACATCAGCAAGGGAGTAACTACTCGTTCTCGATTAGTTAATTTTTGTGAGCATTACTCTTTTGTCTCCTCTATTGAGCCTTTCAGGGTAGAGGAGGCCTTGCTAGATCCGGACTGGGTGTTGGCCATGCAGGAGGAGCTCAACAACTTCAAGAGAAATGAAGTTTGGACGCTGGTGCCTCGTCCGAAGCAAAATGTTGTGGGAACCAAGTGGGTGTTCCGCAACAAACAGGACGAGCACGGGGTGGTGACGAGAAACAAGGCTCGACTTGTGGCAAAAGGTTATGCCCAAGTCGCAGGTTTGGATTTTGAGGAGACTTTTGCTCCTGTGGCTAGGCTAGAGTCAATTCGAATCTTGCTAGCATATGCCGCTCACCATTCTTTCAGGTTGTACCAAATGGATGTGAAGAGCGCTTTCCTCAACGGGCCAATCAAGGAGGAGGTGTACGTGGAGCAACCCCCTGGCTTCGAGGATGAACGGTACCCCGACCACGTGTGTAAGCTCTCTAAGGCGCCCTATGGACTTAAGCAAGCCCCAAGAGCATGGTATGAATGCCTTAGAGATTTCTTAATTGCTAATGCTTTCAAGGTTGGGAAAGCCGATCCAACTCTTTTCACTAAGACATGTGATGGTGATTTGTTCGTGTGCCAAATTTATGTCGATGACATAATATTTGGTTCTACTAACCAAAAGTCTTGTGAAGAGTTTAGCAGGGTGATGACGCAAAAATTCGAGATGTCGATGATGGGCGAGTTGAACTACTTCCTTGGGTTCCAAGTGAAGCAACTCAAGGACGACACCTTCATCTCCCAAACGAAGTACACGCAAGATCTGCTAAAGCGGTTTGGGATGAAGGACGCCAAGCCCGCAAAGACTCCGATGGGGACCGACGGACACACCGACCTCAACAAAGGAGGTAAGTCCGTTGATCAAAAAGCATACCGGTCAATGATAGGGTCATTACTTTATTTATGTGCTAGTAGACCGGATATTATGCTTAGCGTATGCATGTGTGCTAGATTTCAATCCGATCCTAAGGAATGTCACTTAGTGGCGGTGAAGCGGATTCTTAGATATTTGGTTGCTACGCCTTGCTTCGGGCTCTGGTATCCAAAGGGGTCTACCTTTGACTTGGTTGGATACTCAGACTCCGACTATGCTGGATGTAAGGTCGATAGGAAGAGTACATCGGGGACGTGCCAATTCTTAGGAAGGTCCCTGGTGTCATGGAACTCTAAGAAACAAACATCCGTTGCCCTATCCACCGCTGAGGCCGAGTATGTTGCCGCAGGACAGTGTTGCGCGCAACTACTTTGGATGAGGCAAACTCTCCGGGACTTTGGCTACAATCTGAGCAAAGTCCCACTCCTATGTGATAATGAGAGTGCTATCCGCATGGCGGAGAATCCTGTTGAGCACAGCCGCACAAAGCACATAGACATCCGGCATCACTTTTTGAGAGACCACCAGCAAAAGGGAGATATCGAAGTGTTTCATGTTAGCACCGAGAACCAGCTAGCCGATATCTTCACTAAGCCTCTAGATGAGAAGACCTTTTGCAGGTTGCGTAGTGAGCTAAATGTCTTAGATTCGCGGAACCTGGATTGAATTGTAGCATACATGTATTTACGCTTTTGATCATGTTCCTTTTTGCATTTTGTTGCTTATTGTGGTGCTCAAGTTGTACAAACACTCCCTGGACCTCACAAGTCCGTTGCAAAGTGATGCACATGTTAAGGGGGAGATGTGTTACAACTTGACCCTTTGAGACTAACCATGTGTTTGAGTTTGATGATTTAGTCTCAAAGGAGGATTGAAAGGGAAAAGGTGGACTTGGACCATGAAAGACTTCCACTGCACTCCGATGAGAGGGTCTCATGAATTCTTATTGCCATTTGCTCTTAATTGAAGATTTTGGTGAGGCAATGGGGTTGAAGGGCCAAGATTGATCCCGTTTTGGTGCTTGATGCCAAAGGGGGAGAAAATAAAGGCCAAAGTGATAAATGGATCAGCTACCACTTGAGAGATTTTGAAAATAGTAGAATAAAGTTTTTGTTTTGTCAAAACTCTCTTATTGTCTCTTTTGTGAAAAGTTGGCTTCTTGTGGGGAGAAGTAGTGATTATGGGAAAAAGGGGGAGTTTTTGAAATATTTGATCAATCTCTTTTGGAATGACTCTCTTTATGCGTCAACATGTGTGTTTGACTTAGAGATAGAGATTTGAGTTTAATTTGCAAAAACAAACCAAGTGGTGGCAAAGGATGATCCATATATGCCAAAATTGAATCAAAACCAATTTGAGTTTTTATTTGAAGTGATTTTGCACTTGTCCTAGTTGCTTTATGTTGTGTTGGCATAAATCACCAAAAAGGGGGAGATTGAAAGGGAAATGTGCCCTTGGGCCATTTCTAAGTATTTTGGTGATTGAATGCAAACACAAGTGCTTAAATGTGAAAATATGCCCATGGATGAACAAAGTGCAAATCACAAGTTAAGGTATGTTTCTAAGCCTTAGTACATTGGTTTTGCGTACTAATATCTTTTCTAAGTGTTAGAAACAGAAAGAAGAAGAGAAGACTTGGCTGTGTACAGCCAAGATGCTGTTTCGGTCTGGGGCACCGGACTGTCCGGTGGTGCACCGGACAGTGTCCGGTGGTGCACCGGACAGTGTCCGGTGCGCCAGGCTGCCTCGGCCGAAGAGGCTGCTCTCGGATTTTTCTCCGGCGACTTCGGCTAAAATTCACCGGACTGTCCGGTGTGCACCGGACTGTCCGGTGAGCCAACTGTCGGCCGGGCCAACGGTCGGCCGCGCGATTGGCGCGCGACACGTGGCCGAGCCAACGGTCGGAAGGAAGCACCGGACTGTCCGGCGTGCACCGGACTGTCCGGTGCGCCAGATCTGCAACGGTCGGCAACGGTCGGCTGTGCCTGTTAAGGAAAGAAATCGGGCACCGGACAGTGTCCGGTGTGCACCGGACTGTCCGGTGCGCCCGACGACAGAAGGCAAGGATAGCCTTCTGGATTTGTTCTCAACGGCTCCTAGCTGCCCTGGGGCTATAAAAGGGACCCCTAGGCGCATGGAGGAGAACACCAAGCATTCCTACAACCTTTCTAAGCACCAAGACATTGATCTAGCGCATTCGATTCATTGTGATAGCATATAGAGCTCTTGTGGAGTTGTGTACTCTTTGAGTTGTGTTGCGAGCTCTTATTGCTGCTTGTGTGCGTGTTGCTCTGATCTTTTGAAGTCTTGTGTGCGTCGCTCATTCCCTCCCTTGCTCCGTGATTCTCTGTGAACATCTTTTGTAAGGGCGAGAGGCTCCAAATTGTGGAGATTCCTCGCAAGCGGGATTGAGAAAAGAAAAGCAAGAACACCGTGGTATTCAAGTTGATCATTGGATCACTTGAGAGGAGTTGAGTGCAACTCTCGTCCGTTGGGACGCCACAACGTGGAAGTAGGCAAGTTTTGTACTTGGCCGAACCACGGGATAACCACCGTGTCATCTCTGTGATTGATTTCTTGTGGTTATTGTGTTTTGACTCCTCTCTAGCCACTTGGCCATAATTGTGCTAACACTTAACAAGTTTTTGTGGCTTAAGTTTTGAAGTTATTCAGGATCACCTATTCACCCCCCCCCTCTAGGTGCTCTCAGCTTGCTCGCTGGCCTTGGAAGTGCCGCTTCCTCGGAGCTTCGGGGACGCCGCCGCTTGCCCGCACAAGGGCCCCGCTGCCACTACAAGAGAAAAGTGTATCAACGACCAGAAAATAACGACCACATGTAATATGTGGTTGTGAGGAGTCTCGGTGGCACAGTGCAAGCTCTGTCCAATCCAGCCGACGACCAAAAAACATGTCATCGTTAGCAAGCTGACCTCTGTGGTCGTTAAAAATAGAATCCAACGTTGCCTTCACGACGACCACACTGATTGGCGCCAATACCTACCTCTCCCCGCGCGTAAACAGAAAAAGAATTAACACGATCTAAAACAACCCCGCCTGAATCAAAGCAGGGGCAGCCACAACGTCTTCCTCCTCCCCTCTCGTTCCTTGTTAATAGATCAATCTGCGCAGCACGGACAGCCACATCGTCTTCCTCGTCCCCTCTGTAATTCCTAGCCAGCCACCACGTCTTCCTCCTACCCTCTATAATTCCTAGGTCAAAGGGAGCAGGGGCAGCCATCCCCCATCCCTTCCCTTCCAGGTCGCAACCATCTTCCTCCTCCCCTCTATATTTTTTAGGTCAAACAGAGCAAGGGCAGGCATCCCCCATCACGTCCCTTCCAGGTGAGCTCGTTTTCCTCCCCCTTCCTAATTCTTTTGTTCAGATATCTCCGACGGTCTTTCCTTTGCATCCAGAATCATGTAGTAAATCATGTAGTAGGGCGCTGGTTGAACTGCTCCTCCTACCAATGATAATAATCCCAGAGGCACCGACTAGATGCATTCGTGCCAATTCAAAAAGGCAGCATGTCCAGAATTGTAATGCAGTGGCCCAGAATTGTTAGAAGTGGTAGCTGCAATGATCTTCCCTCCTCCCTAGAACAACACCCCCCTCATCCGATGTGCCCCTAATTTATATTTTGGAACCACACAAGGCAGTTCGTCCAAGCAAAAGGGTGTTCCTGCTGTAATCTTCAGAGAATATATGTTAATTAGTTAGATTACACAAGTTTATATGTTAATTGTGAGGCATAGTGGCTGATATGTGAGAAGTGTATACAGAAATTACTTGTATCAAATGGGAATTCAGACCATTGTGGTTGTGGTTGAGATCAAAATCTACTACAGTATTTAGTTTAATTAGTGATGCTGCTAGAACAATTTACTTTTCAGTGTTGTGTTTCGGTTAATATTATTCATGGATATCAGTTTCAGTTTATATCATATATTTCCTGTTGATTGGCACCTTACTATTTAAAAATTGTCACTCCATTGTTTGAATTATACCTTGAGATCTCTGATTCTCTGATGCATGTGTTTTGGAGCTGAATTCTTTTATGGTGTTTGTCACCTTGGAACACAGAATCATATTGATCTTTGCTTTTCTTTGCATTGCTCAACATCATACTCATTTACTGTACCATTTTTATCAGCTTGCAGTCATACTAATCAGAATTGTTATTGTTCTTTTTCAGATTCAGATTGTAGAGCAGCTTTGTCTGTGTTTGTCATCTTGGAACACAAAATCCCTACTACTCTCCCCCCATAAGGTGTGTGCACTCCATAACAACAATCTGTTGTGAAATTACACTGATATTTGCCCGTGCGTTAGGACCAATTGCCCCATCTGTTAGGACCAAATGATTGACCCATGTTTTTGTTATTGTAGTATATTACAGCCTCACACTAAATAACTTGTTTTCTACTAGAAGCCATCACATGTCCCTCCAACAAACTACAAGTAAACACACTAACACAAATAATTGGCTCATATTTCACAAATAATGTTACTAACAAAGACGTGGGTTGGACAAGCAGCCTAATTGGCTCATATTTCACAAATAATGTTACGTTACTACCAGGAAGCAGAAATAAATCGCTATGTACTGCATATATTATGTTTTAATATTTAACATTCTCATCAACAGGACCATCTTCAGCACAATTAAGCAAAAGACGCCTTTAGGAGACATTTTATCGATGAATCATGATCATGGAATATATAGAAGCGATTGTATAAAATTTGTCTTGTAGCACACACTATCTATATTTATTTAATTTCCACTAGAGAGTGCAAAAACTCAAATATGCAAAAGTTCAGTCGTGTACAGAAGGAAAACATCAATTTTCAAGAGAAAGGAAAGGAGACTCTAGAACATACTTTCCTATGCATCCTGCTGCAACTTCTAATGCCAGGCCACTTAAGTTTCTGCTTAATTCTAATCTATGTGAGCAATTCAGCATAATTCTGCCCACATATCTCTGAAAAATTACGAGTTTCTGCTTCTTCTGATCTGCTCTATTCCATGTGGTGGAACATAATGCCTAGATATTCTCAAAAGACACTATTCCCCAGAATTGTGCTCGTGCTCTGTGGTTCAAATCCCATAATGTTGCTCCCTCTGCTCCCAGTACTGCTACTGCTGCTAGGATTAGTACCATCTGTGAATCATCTAGGCCCCTTTGGTAATGTTTTGGTAATTAATGACAACTGCTTGTGGACTAACGATTCTTGGAGAAATAAGAATGCAGGGTTGGACCACATAAAACAGGAAATGTTGAAGAATCATACGCATTGGTTGTGGATCAGATGAAGTGAAAGGTATAATATAGGTTTCTTTTTTGCCGGTCTTGAGGTGTTTAGAGAAGATACCTGACCGGATTAGTAGGCTAGATAGCCGTACTATTAAGAGGGGTCAATGGCTTAGATCTGTGTAAAACTTAATGCCTCATAGAGCATCAAGTAGTTGCATTTGCATGAGGACTAACAGCGCTTCACATTTCGTGAGTTAAAAGTTCTTTCAAAAGCATGTTTGAAAATTGCGAAGTCATGGACGTGTGGACTGTCCGGACCTCGGGGGCGGACCGTCCGCGATCCTCTAGAGGGAGTCCGAAGTCTGACCATTTGTGTGGACACTTTGTTCTATTGCACTGCGGACCGTCCGGGCCTTAGGGCCGGACCGTCCGCAGTCATGACCAGAGGAAGGTGGCTTCGGGCCAGTCCCTGAATTATAGGCGGACGGTCCGGCTGTGAAGGGCGAACGGTCCGCAAGTGTCAAACTCGTTTTTGGACAGGGACTGTGTGTTTTTGTAGATTTGTACTACGGACTGTCCGGGGGACCAGTCCGGACAGTACTGTCTCAGGTCTCGGACCGTCCGAGATTTATAGCCGGACGATCCGCGTGTGTTAACTTCTCTTGATCCGAGGCTCGGGTGTTTCAATCTGCCAGGTCGCGGACGGTCCAGCCTTGAAGGGCGGACTGTCCGGACCCACCTTTTGAGTCAGCTCTGACATGTTTTCAAACGGTCATTATAGCCGTTATATGTACGGCGGACCGTCCGGCCCTAGGGCGCGGACGGTCCGCGTGTGCGTAGAACTGCTGTCTTTTGCACATAACGGTTGGATTTTGAAGGGGGACTATAAATAGAAGGGTAGCTCGTGTGAGAGAGCTCTCTTGGCCATTCCTTGCAGACATTGAGCTCATTTGTGATCCTCCAACTCACTCTCTCACACTCTTTGCTTGAGATTGCATTCTAGTGAGAGATTGAGGGTTCCTAGTGCATTTGCATCATTTGGTGATTCTTGAGGCACTAGGTGGTACACTGAGCAAGCGTCATTGGCTTGTTACTCTTGGAGGTTGCCGCCTCCTAGACGGCTCGGGTGATTGTCTCCGTCGAGCTCTCCAAGAAGATTGTGGAGAAGTCGCGGTGTTGATTGTGAGGGGTTCGCGCCTACCTCGCCGGAGCGGCAAAGGTGACATTAGTGGAACCGAGGTATTGAGTGATTTCTTGTCCACTTGGCTCAAAGATCAAGTCGTGTCTTGATAGAGGAGCAAGTGAGAGCTTGAAGTCCACCTCAACGTGGATTAGGGGTGATCGGCAAATCACCGATACCACGGGATAAATTTCGGTGTCTCTACCTTCTCGCATTACTTATTGCCTTGCAATTGATTAGTGATTTGCTTATTGTTCTTCAAGTATTCAATCACCATAGTTGTTTTTCATACATTGTTTACTTATTGTCACTAGAGAATTTATTCCTCTTGTTGTATTGACTAAATTCATTTAGTATTTTTGATTTTAAGTCAAAACCGTCTATTCACCCCTCCTCTAGCCGGTGTTCTAGATCCTACAAGTGGTATCGGAGCCGAGGACTCCATTGTTTGTGGATCTAATCATCCCGGAGTGGGACAAAATGGCTAGTAACAACAATGTGCACATTGGGAAGCCACTGCACTTTGATGGAAACAATTATGATTATTGGAAAATAAGAATGTCAATGCATCTTAGAGCAATGGGTGGAAAAATTTGGCCAATTGTAAGGGATGGATTTGTTGTGTTGAAGGAAGATGAACCATCCGTTAGTGATAATGAGAATATCCTCACAAATGATCAAGCCATGAATGTCTTTTATGATGCTCTTGATATAAATGAGTTCAATCGTATCAAGAATCTCACAACTGCTCATGAGATTTGGATAAAACTAATGGAAATTCATGAAGGAACTACAATTGTGAAGAGTGCCAAACTATATGTGTGCAAAGGGAAGTTTGAGCAATTTATTATGAAAGAAGATGAGAGTGTATCCGATATGTTCAATCGGTTGAATGAGATAGTAAATGAACTCAAAGGACTTGGTTTTAATGTACCGGATGTGGATTTCACACACAAGTTCCTTAGATCACTTCCAGAGAAATATGAGACTATTGTGACAATGCTAGTAAGGAGTGATCTATCTACAACTTCTCCAACCGAAGTATTGGGAGAAATTCTCACTCAAGATATATTTAAGAAGTCACAAGCCGATGCTTTAAGTTTGGCAAAGAAGGTGAAAAATGAATCTATTGCTCTCAAAGCCAAGGCCTCAAAGGCAATTGAAAAAGAAGATAGCAATGATGAAGAAAATGAAAGTGAGAGTGATGGTGACATGGCTTTATTTGTAAGGAAATTCAATAAATTCATGAAGATGAAGAGAGGTCAACCTAGAAGAGGTCAAACATCTAGAAGAAATACTTTCAATGATAGAAAGTGTTTTGAGTGTGGGGAACCCGGTCACATTGCCATGAATTGCCCAAGCAAGAAGAAGAAGGGCAAAGATGAAAGTGACAAGAAGAAAAAGAAATATTATAACAAGAAGAAAGATGGCAAAGCCTACTTAGTTGAATGGGACTCGGATGATAGCTCGGATGATGATGATGATGACACCTCATCCAAGCTTAATGCCGGAATTGCCATCAAGGAAGCTCCCTCACTCTTCTCATCCCCCCATTGTCTCATGGCAAAGGGAGATGCTAAGGTAAAAATCATCACCGATTTAAATGATATAAAAGATGATGATGATATCGATGATGTTGATGATGATGGCTATTCATATGATGATCTTGTTAGAATGTTAGGTGAGGCCGATGACTACATGCACAAAGAAAAAGAAAAATTTAAGACCTTGAAGGAATTGTATAAAAACCTCCAAGTGTCTTTTGAGGAGCTCAAGACCTCTCACAATGATCTAAAAGAAAATTGTGAGAAGCTTGCGGATGCTCAAAAATCATCTATTGTGCATGAAGTTGAGGTGGTCACTAAGGATGTTGGAGTCACTTGTGACTTACTTGATAGTCTTACAAGTAAACCACTACCTACTAACTCTATTTGTGATAAATGCAAAATTTCTCTCAATGATAACATTGCTCTTGATGAATCAAAAATTATTGTTGAGAATGAAGTGTTAGTAGATAGAATAAACACTCTAACTCATGACCTAGAAAAGGCATATGGTGGTAAGGCTAAATTGGATTTCATATTGGGAAGTCAACGATGCTCTCTTAACCGTGAAGGTCTTGGATATGTTCCCAAGAAAGGAAAGAATGCTTTTGTAAAGCAAAAGACATTGTTTGTGAAAGAATGTGACAAAGTGTGTCACAAGTGTCACAAAAAGGGACACGTTAAGAAAAATTGTCCCAAGTTCAAAAATGTATCCTCCACTTGTTTTGAGCATTGTTATGTTCTTTCTCATAATGCAAAAGGTTTTCATGCTAAATTTGTTGGTACTTCAATTGTTGGAAACAAAAAGAAAGCTATTTGGGTGCCAAAGACCTTGGTCACTAACATCCGAGGACCCAAGCAAGTTTGGGTACCTAAAAGAGATTGATTTCCTTTTGTAGGTAAACTACAAGGCGGGAGGGAATCATTGGGTGTTGGATAGTGGATGTACTCAACACATGACCGGGGATATGAAAATGTTTACCCAAATGAGTGAGGAAGATTGCTCAAATTATGATAGTATCACATTTGGAGATAATCGTAAAGGAAAGGTTAAAGGTTTGGGCAAAATTGCTATCTCAAATGATCATTCTATATCAAATGTGCTATTGGTTGAGTCTTTGAATTTTAATTTACTTTCCGTAGCTCAATTATGTGATTTAGGATTTTGTTGCAATTTCACGGTTGAAGATGTTATTATCTCTAGTGTTGATGGTAGCAATCTTAAGTTTAAAGGTTTTAGACATGAAAATCTTTATCTTGTTGATTTCTCATCTAATGAGGCAAAGCTCACAACTTGCCTATTTTCAAAAGCTTCACTAGGTTGGTTATGGCATAGAAGACTTGGTCATGTTGGGATGAAGCAACTCAATTGGTTAACCAAGCATGACTTAGTTCGAGGCTTAAAAGATGTGAAGTTTGAAAAGAACAAATTATGTAGCTCTTGTCAAGCCGGTAAGCAAGTGGCAAACACTCATCCAAATAAAAGTCAAATGTCCACTCATCGACCTTTGGAATTACTTCACATGGATTTATTTGGGCCCACATCTTTTGTAAGTATTGGTGGTAATTCTTATTGTCTAGTGATTGTGGATGATTATTCAAGATTTACTTGGGTTTATTTTCTACGAGACAAATCCAATGTGTTTGAAACATTCAAGTCATTTGCTATATTGGCTCAAAATCAATTTGATTTCGACATAAAAAAGGTTAGAAGTGATAATGGGTCGGAATTCAAAAATGCAAGAATTGATCAATATTGTGATGACAAGGGTATCAAACATGAATTCTCTTCCAAATATACCCCGGAACAAAACGGTATTGTTGAAAGAAAGAATAGAACTCTTATTGATATGGCTAGGTCTATGTTAGCGGAATATAGTATATCGGATTCTTATTGGGCCGAGGCAATAAATACCGCTTGTCATTCATCAAATAGACTATATTGTCACAAGCTCTTGAAGAAAACTCCATATGAATTGCTCATTGGTAGAAAGCCAAATATCTCATATTTTAGGGTATTCGGTTGCAAATGTTATATTTTGAGAAAGGGAAGCCGGCTTTCTAAATTTGAGAAGAAATGTGATGAGGGTTTTCTTCTTGGATATTCATCAAATAGTAAGGCTTATAGAGTCTTCAACAAAACTCATGGTATTATTGAGGAAGCATATGATGTTGAATTCGATGAAACAAATGGGTCTCAAGATGAGAGTGATAATCTCGATGATGTTGGGGGAACTCAATTGATAAATGCAATGAAAACAATGGCCATTGGTGAAATAAAACCAAAGGAAGATGATGATGAAAATAGTGTGGTTGTCATTCCTTCATCCTCAACTCTAAATGAGGAAGATCACCAAAGCCAACAACTCAATGAAACCATGGATACTCATGATCAAGGTACTTCAAGACCTTCGGTTCCTCCTAATGCTTCAACAAGCAATTATCAAACGGTATCAAGAATTCATCATTCCATTGTGAAGGATCACCCGGTTGATCAAATTGTGGGTGATATTAGTAAGGGTGTTCAAACTCGCTCTCGCATAGCTTCGTTTTGTGAACATTTCTCGTTTGTATCTTGTATGGAACCTAACCGTGTAGATGAAGCTCTACTTGATGTTGATTGGGTGAATGCAATGCATGAAGAATTAAATAACTTCGCTCGAAATGAAGTTTGGGAGCTTGTTGAGAGACCAAAGAACCACAATGTTATTGGTACAAAATGGGTGTTTCGCAACAAGCACAATGAAGATGGTGTGGTAGTAAGAAACAAGGCAAGATTAGTTGCACAAGGATACACTCAAATTGAAGGATTGGATTTTGGGGAGACATTTGCTCCCGTAGCAAGATTAGAAGCAATCCGGATTCTACTTGCTTATGCTTGTGCACATAATATCAAGCTCTACCAAATGGATGTAAAGAGTGCTTTTCTAAATGGTAAGATTAGTGAACTAGTGTATGTTGAACAACCTCCCGGTTTTGAGGACCCCAAAAGACCTAACCATGTGTTCAAGCTTTCTAAAGCTCTCTATGGGCTTAAGCAAGCTCCACGCGCTTGGTATGAAAGGCTTAGGGATTTCTTGCTTTCCAAAGACTTCAAAATTGGGAAGGTTGACACTACTCTATTCACTAAAAGAATTGGCAAAGACTTATTTGTTTGTCAAATCTACGTTGATGATATTATTTTTGGATCTACTAATGAATTATTTTGTGAGGAGTTCGGAAAAATGATGTCAAAAGAATTTGAAATGTCTATGATAGGAGAATTGAGCTTCTTTCTTGGCCTTCAAATCAAACAATTGAAAGATGGAATTTTTATAAGTCAATCAAAATATTTGAAGGACATACTCAAGAAGTTTGGTTTAGAAAATGCTAAGCCTATCAAGACTCCAATGGCAACAAATGGTCATCTAGACCTAGATGAAGGAGGTACTATGGTTGATCAAAAACTTCATCGTTCAATAATTGGTAGTTTGCTTTATATTACCGCATCTAGGCCCGATGTTATGTTTAGTGTATGCATGTGTGCTCGATTTCAAGCTTCACCTAGAGAGATTCACTTGAAGGCCGCTAAAAGAATTCTAAGATATTTGAAATATACTCCCAATATTGGTCTATGGTATCCCAAAGGTGCTCACTTTGAATTAATTGGATATTCGGATTCGGACTATGCGGGGTGCAAAGTTGATAGAAAAAGCACCTCCGGTTGTTGTCAATTTCTTGGTAGATCTCTTGTTTCATGGTCTTCTAAGAAACAAAATTCGGTTGCTCTATCTACCGCCGAGGCGGAATATATATCGGCCGGAAATTGTTGTGCTCAACTATTATGGATGAAACAAACCTTATTGGATTATGGAATTATTTTCAAGAATGTGACTCTCATGTGTGATAATGAGAGTGCGGTAAAATTGGCTACCAATCCGGTCCAACACTCAAGAACTAAGCATATTGATATACGGCATCACTTCTTAAGGGATCATGTTGGCAAGGGAGATATCTCTATTTATTCCATTGGCACGGATGATCAATTAGCAGACATTTTTACAAAGCCTTTGGATGAAACAAGATTTTGTTCTCTAAGAAGTGAAATGAATGTGATCGATCTCTCAAATGTGGCTTGAAGTTGATCACACATGTGTCGTATTGTATCTCGGGTCTAAATATGCTCCTTATGCTATTTATTTGGTATTATTGGTGCATTTTTCATTCCAAATTGCTCTACATAGTTTAATTCAAAAATTTTGCACTACTCAATTACATAATATGTATATGCATGCATACTAACTCTTGGATTGGTCGAAATGTCCATATATAAGCACCAATTCGGATTCGAAATTCAAAATCAGAAAGTGGACAGCAATTGGAAAACTGAGTATCAGGCCGCGGACCGTCCGCCCATGGACCGCGGACCGTCCGCAGCATCAGGAATTGGACTGTCCGATCAGCCTCGCAGACCGTCTGAACTCATCAGGGCGTGGACCGTCCGCCGCCCCAGTGCGGACCGTCCGCGACAGGGCAGTAAAATCGGGTAGAGGCCGCAGACTTGTCATTTGTGCTCATTCGCCCTTTCTCTCTTGCTCTCCACTCGCCAAATACTCTCCTGTGTCGAGTGTGCGCGTACGGTGAAGTGAAGTTGCGCACGGACAGTCCGACAGCTTGTGGCAACATTCCATCAACATGTCTTCTTCACGGTATCTTCAAATCTTGTGGATTTCATCAAATCTCTTCAATTTTGAGATTATTTGGGTTTCTTCTCTGATCTGAAATTGAGCAGTAGTTTTCAAAATCTGATTGGTGGGATTGTTAGTTCTCCTTAATGTGAATGCTATGCAAAATTTTGAACTCGTTTGGATGAGTATTCTCTGCAAAATCATCAAATTCAACAATTGTGGCGGCTAGGGTTCCTTGGAGTCGCCCCTGGTCGGTCGCGGACCGTCCGCCTGGTGGACGCGGACCGTCCGGGCCTCTGGCGCGGACAGTCCGGCCCCCTAGCGCGGACCGTCCGGACCCTGGCAGAGCATTACAATTCCATTCCTTTTTATAATGGTGATTGGTATCAATTATTTATCTATGGATGTCTGTCACATTGTTGCAGTGGTTTTGGTGGTCTCCGCAAGAAACTTGCAGGTCGCTTTAAATCAAAGCGCCCTCGTGGAAATGATGATGACTATACACCAACCACTGATTCAGAGGCCCAATCCTCAGCTGGGGGCACTGAATCCATGGATGCTGAAGATTTTCCTCATGTTCATCCCGACTATCCCATCGATACCCAAGGATGGACATATCCAAAGCGGAGATTTTCTATGGCTGAGTACTGCTCTAGACAGACTGTGAACCAGTACACTCTGCCATCTGATACAAATATCCAGTTTTTCCACACTCAGCTGCAGTTTGATGCCTTTTGGGGCACCTTGGTAGATACAAATTTTCATAAGCATCAGGTGATTGATTGGTCCTTCTTGCTAAGTCAATCAGTCATGGAGGGACTGATCCCTAAGTTTGAAACATGTGGATTGTATCAGTTTATGGGGCAACGCACAGATTTCAATGAAATGGCTGTTAAGCAATTCCTGGCTACCTCGGAGATTGATATTGAAGAAGAATATATTACCTGGATGACTGGCTTCAAGCGCTATTCTGCTTCTTTTGCTGACTTTGCCACTGCCAACAGTCTGGATTATGGCACCATTTCTGCTGGGCTGGATCTTTATACTGAAGATAATTTTGAGGATTTTGTGCAATTTTATGAGCCAGCCAGGCTCGGAATTCCCAGGAGGTTTGGAGAGACAGCAGGACTCAGACATCATCCTGCTGTAATCAACAAGATTGCCAGAGTCACCATTCTTCCCAAGAGTGGTGATAAGAGTAAAATATGAGATAAGTTCTGGAACATCATCCAACACATTATGAATGTTGAAGTCATGAATATTGTTCTTTTCATGATGAGACAGCTTAATGACTTGAAAATGGACAAGAATCAAAATTTAGCATATGCTCCCTACATTATGGCTCTCATCAAATCCAAGACAAGATTTGAGGGCCCATGCGAGATTGTTCACACACCATTCAGACCTTTTAAGAATGAGATAGGGTTTCTCACCAGGCCTCTCACTCCCTTTCCAGATGATGAGGAAGACCCTGGCTATGAGGGTGGAGCAGCTCCTAATGTTGAGGGAGAGCAGATGCCTCCTCCTCCACCTCCTCCTCAGCCTCAGCAATATTGGGAGCCTGCTCCAGGATACTTTGACCCTTATTTTCACAATATGCAGCAGGGGCTTGAGACTCATATTGATACTCGCTTTGAGGGCTTGATGACACATGTGGATCACCGCCTCGATGACATGCAGTCTCGTTTTGACAATAACTGGGATGCGCTCAACTCTGAGTTTTCTGAGTTTCGTGATCAAATTCACACTAATGTTACTGATCCCATCATGTCCAGGCTGAATAATATGCTACAGAGTTTTCAAGATAACATGGGTGCTCTCTCCAGTCAATTTGACAATCTTTCTACAAATGACAACATGCATGATATAAGTCAGAGGCAGCAGCAGCTCCAGCAGGATTTTGGCCAGTTCTCCTCCCTGTTTGACACTTTCAGCACTCACTACTACAACATGCATCCTCCGCCTAGTGATCAGTGAGGCCTCTCCTTTGTGGCAATTGATGCCAAAGGGGGAGAGAAGTGATGAGAAGTTGTCTGGCGTCTCCTTCAGGGGGAGTTGGTGGTTCTATGTGGACACTAAGACCATGCATATGCATTTTACCTTTTTATGTCGCCTGCATTAGTTTATGTCTTATGCATTTGGAACTGGTTTGAACTGTTAACTCTATGTCGTATGTCTGTGGACTATTATCTATAATATTTTGTGGGATGAACTATGTTTTAGTTCAAATTACTCTATGTGTGGTTAATCGAGGAGTGATTATAATTGCTGCGCTCACTCTACGAATCATCTCTTGTATGCCTCGATAACCATGATTGTAGGAAAGTCTCCATCAAACTCCAATATATTATGTGTGTTATATCTTCAGCTTCAAATAATCCTGCACACACTTAGGGGGAGCCTTTCTTACATACTGAGTTTTTATTGGGATTTATCTATCTCTCGGACAGAACTTCAAATCAAGATAAGTCCTATGAAACTCATCTCCAAGATCTATCTTATACCTTAGGTATGAGGGAGATTTGGATAAACTAAACTTCTCTTTAATATATTATGTAGTGTTGTCATCAATTACCAAAAAGCGAGAGATTGTGAATCATCTAGGCCCCTTTGGTAATGTTTTGGTAATTAATGACAACTGCTTGTGGACTAACGATTCTTGGAGAAATAAGAATGCAGGGTTGGACCACATAGAACAGGAAATGTTGAAGAATCATACGCATTGGTTGTGGATCAGATGAAGTGAAAGGTATAATATAGGTTTCTTTTTTGCCGGTCTTGAGGTGTTTAGAGAAGATACCTGACCGGATTAGTAGGCTAGATAGCCGTACTATTAAGAGGGGCCAATGGCTTAGATCTGTGTAAAACTTAGTGCCTCATAGAGCATCAAGTAGTTGCATTTGCATGAGGACTAACAACGCTTCACATTTCGTGAGTTAAAAGTTCTTTCAAAAGCATGTTTGAAAATTGCGAAGTCATGGACGTGCGGACTGTCCGGACCTCGGGGGCGGACCGTTCGCGATCCTCCAGAGGGAGTCCGAAGTCTGACCATTTGTGTGGACACTTTGTTCTATTGCACTGCGGACCGTCCGGGCCTTAGGGCCGGACCGTCCGCAGTCATGACCAGAGGAAGGTGGCTTCGGGCCAGTCCCTGAATTATAGGCGGACGGTCCGGCTGTGAAGGGCGGACGGTCCGCAAGTGTCAAACTCGTTTTTGGACAGGGACTGTGTGTTTTTGTAGATTTGTACTACGGACTGTCCGGGGGACCAGTCCGGACAGTACTGTCTCAGGTCTCGGACCGTCCGGGATTTATAGCCGGACGGTCCGCGTGTGTTAACTTCTCTTGATCCGAGGCTCGGGTGTTTCAATCTGCCAGGTCGCGGACGGTCCGGCCTTGAAGGGCGGACTGTCCGGACCCACCTTTTGAGTCAGCTCTGACATGTTTTCAAACGGTCATTATAGCCGTTATATGTACGGCGGACCGTCCGGCCCTAGGGCGCGGACGGTCCGCGTGTGCGTAGAACTGCTGTCTTTTGCACATAACGGTTGGATTTTGAAGGGGGACTATAAATAGAAGGGTAGCTCGTGTGAGAGAGCTCTCTTGGCCATTCCTTGCAGACATTGAGCTCATTTGTGATCCTCCAACTCACTCTCTCACACTCTTTGCTTGAGATTGCATTCTAGTGAGAGATTGAGGGTTCCTAGTGCATTTGCATCATTTGGTGATTCTTGAGGCACTAGGTGGTACACTGAGCAAGCGTCATTGGCTTGTTACTCTTGGAGGTTGCCGCCTCCTAGACGGCTCGGGTGATTGTCTCCGTCGAGCTCTCCAAGAAGATTGTGGAGAAGCTGCGGTGTTGATTGTGAGGGGTTCGCGCCTACCTCGCCGGAGCGACAAAGGTGACATTAGTGGAACCGAGGTATTGAGTGATTTCTTGTCCACTTGGCTCAAAGATCAAGTCGTGTCTTGATAGAGGAGCAAGTGAGAGCTTGAAGTCCACCTCAACGTGGATTAGGGGTGATCGACAAATCACCGATACCACGGGATAAATTTTGGTGTCTCTACCTTCTCGCATTACTTATTGCCTTGCAATTGATTAGTGATTTGCTTATTGTTCTTCAAGTATTCAATCACCATAGTTGTTTTTCATACATTGTTTATTTATTGTCACTAGAGAATTTATTCCTCTTGTTGTATTGACTAAATTCATTTAGTATTTTTGATTTTAAGTCAAAACCGTCTATTCACCCCCCCCCTCTAGCCGATGTCCTAGATCCTACACCATCCCAGTAGAATGAATCTACTGCGGTAGTTCCAATGCCAGTTCCTCCATGTCGAGGATTATTAGGTGGAAGATTCAGCCCCATTTCTGCCTCAGCTTCTTCTTTATGCACGAGTTGTATAGATTCTTGATCTCATTAGCAGTCCTCCCTGGCAGCTGCGTTGCAAATTGAGACCACCTTCTCATGGAAAAAGTAAAGTGCTAATATCAGCTAAATTACCAATTGTTGCTTTGCACATATGCAGTCTAGAATTCTGATACTACTTCTTCAGGCTTGAAATTTACCTGTCCCCGAGGACAGCATGCAGCTCGATGATGAGGTCTTCTTAATCTTGGGCGAATGCCCCTCTCTTGAGGTCTAGCCTCAGATAGTTTATCCACCTCATCCTACAACTCTTTCCGCACCTTTGAAGCCCTGCAACAATTTGTCTTCTCGAATTTAGATAATTGAACTGACCAAGAGGTATTTGAGGGACAAGAGGGGTTTCAGCTGGCAATTGGAAATGAGAAAAATGCAGAGGGAGGAGAAGGGGAGGATTGAGAGTTGATAACTGAGGACCAAGGGAAGAAAAATTTCATTGTACATACCAGCGAGTTTGGGAACAGAGCTCCACTATATTGAAATCAACTATACCTAAAATCACTCAATAAATTCTGTGTGTATTTTAGAACTGAAAGGCAAATCTGGGTTTAGGAGGAGCTTGTTTAATTACACTGATTATTCAAACGGTGCGTGAACTTATATGATGCCATGAAATTGTAGTAGATGTAAATTAGAGTAAATGTTTAAGAGTGAATGATATATGAATCTGTTCTGACAACAAATATATTGCCACAGGTTTTATAATTAATATTTACCATATTTATGGCATCGAGTAAGGCATGGATGAATCTAGTTGATGAGCGTCTTAGTACTGAATGTTTGGATGGCCTGACTTCAAAAAAATCTTTATTTAGATGGAGTCGCCAAGTTCTTGGATTATGCATTCAGTAGGTCAGGTGATGGGGGTAAAATTAGGTGTCCCTGCATCAAGTGTTGTAATACATACAACATGTCCCGTGATGTAGTCTATTCGCATCTGACAGCCTATGGAATAATAAGAAGCTATACCTTTTGGTATCATCATGGAGAAGTTCTTGGGGAAACTGAGAATGAGTTGGAAGTGGAACATGATGATGATTCACATGATGGAATGCAGGAGCTGATGGAGGATTTGTTCCCTTCGACTAACCATCCTGGCAACGATACAATGACAGAACCAACCACTAGTGATTTTTTTGAAGATCAACCAATTGGTGAAGTTGTGAAGTTCTACAACTTGCTTAATGATTTGAACCTGCCTCTTTATCATGGCTCCAATAGTACTAAGTTATCTGCACTAGTTAAATTGCTCAATGTTAAGAATATGGGAAAGTGGAGTAACAAGTCCTTTACAGATTTACTAGATATACTCCTGAAGGACTTCCTACCTCATAACAGTAATTTACCAAGTTCTTACTATGAGGCGAAAAAGATTATTACTGAACTAGGACTAAGTTATAGAAAAATTGACTCTTGTAGAAATGATTGCATGTTGTATTGGAAAGAAGAAGCAAATGCAGATTTTTGCAAGATATGTCAAAGATCAAGATGGAAGCAGGACAAGCACTCAGGTGAAAACAAACAATCGACAAAAGGAAAAAAATCCCTGAAAAAACTTTACGTTATTTTCCTCTCAAGCCAAGACTCCAACGGTTGTATATGTCTCGAAGAATAGCTACTTTCTTGATATGGCATAATGATGGTAGAGTGGACGACGGAGTGATGCGGCACCCAGCTGATTCCAAAGCGTGGAAGAATTTTGATGAGCTCCACCCTGCTTTTGCATCTGAGCCTCGCAATATAAGGTTATGCCTTGCTGGTGATGGCTTCCAACCATTTTCTAACATCCGAGTCTCTCATACCATTTGGCCTATATTCCTTATTCCCTTGAACTTACCTCCTTGGATGTGCATGAAGCAGCATAATGTAATCCTTTCCATGTTGATTCCTGGAAAGGAAGGTCCTGGAGATGCAATTGATATTTACTTGCAACCATTAATAGAGGAACTGATTGAGCTTTGGGAGGAGGGTGTCGACACACATGATGCATCAACCAAGACTAATTTTAATCTCAAAGCAGCCATTCTTTGGATTGTCCATGACTTTCCAGCATATGCAAATCTATCAGGCTATAGCACCAAGGGAAGACTTGCATGCCCAGTTTGCCATAAAGAAACTTGTTCTTTATGGTTAACAAAGGGCCAGAAATTCTGCTACATGGGTCATCGACGCTTTCTACCAAAAGATCATAGATGGAGAAACGATAAAGCTTCTTTTGATGGAACAAGAGAGGTCCGAGGCCCAACTGAGCCATTAACTGGAGATGAGGTGCTGCAACAAGTAGATGATCTAGAGGGGATAATCTTGTCCAAGGATCAGAGTAAAAAGAGTAAGATTTCACACAGTGAGAGGGGAGATAATTGGACTAAGAAGAGCATCTTTTTTAAATTACCATATTTCAAAACACTTCTGTTGAGGCATAATCTAGATGTGATGCATATAGAGAAAAATGTATGTGACTGTATAATTGAAACAATTTTAGATATCAAAGGAAAAACAAAGGACAACAATAATTCACGTCTTGATTTGAAAGAAATGAATCTAAAGCCACATCTGCATCCAGTTGAAGATGGGGACAAGTTAGTTATGCCACAAGCACCTTATGTTTTGTCTCCAGAAGCTAAGAGGTCAGTTTTGCAACTCTTGAAGGATTTGAAGGTTCCAGATGGTTTCTCTTCTAATATTAGCAGTCATGTTAATTTGAAGGAAGGAAAGCTATCTGGAATGAAGACTCATGATTGTCATGTCATGTTAAATCATTTACTTCCTTATGTTCTACGAGGATATTTACCAAACCGTATATATGAGCCTTTATTAGAGCTTTCATATTTTTTCCGAGAACTGAACTCAAAGGCATTATCAACTGAACAGTTAGAGCAACTGCAGCCACTTATAACAACCACTTTGTGTAAACTGGAAAAGGAATTTCCACCCTCATTTTTCATTAGCATGATGCACTTGCCTATTCATTTAGCTACCGAAGCTTTAATTGGTGGACCCACCATGTATCGATGGATGTACCAATTTGAGAGATATATAAAACTTCTTAAATCTCTCATTCGCAACATGGCTCATCCAGAGGCCTCAATAGCAGAGGGTTATCTTGCATATGAATTTATAACATTGTGCTCGAGGTACTTAGATGATGTGCAGACAGTGCACAATCGTCCTGGACGAATCAATGATGAGTCAGATTATGCAAAGTTTTCTTTACCAATATTTTCTTGTGTGGGAAGATCACTTGGTGCTCGCAAGACTCGAGACCTTGAATTGCTTCAGTTAGAACAGGCTCATATATATGTTCTAAGGAATTGTGATGAGGTGCAACCATTTATTAGGTAATTCTTGCCAGTACCTTCAATTTTTACTTATGTCATATCGATTTCCTGTTCTGATATTAGTACTAATATTTTGTATTACAGTGAGTATAGCAATGGCGAGGAAGTGTCTTCATTGCCACAATATACATCCACCTGGGCCAAAAATTTCATTCCGTGGTTTAGGAATAAGGTATAAGTATTGTCAGTTAACTCATATATTGATATTTTCATATCTTATTGATTTTTTCCTATAGCTGATTAAGTAATTTATGTGCCTTCTTTGCAGATACATAATTTGTATGAACATGATAAAAGTGAGCAAATGGAAGACCTTCTGTCCTTATCTAGGGGCCCTTTGCAAAACAGTACATGTTTTGCAGGTTATGATATGAATGGATTCAGATTTCGCATAGAGAGTCGTGACAAAATCGGTGCACACAGAACGGCGGAGTTGTTGTTTCGGCAGAGGGAAGTACAATTAGTGAGAATGCAGAATATTATGGCATATTAACAGAGATAATAGAGCTTCAGTTTCTTGGGGGAAGACGTGTGCCATTATTTCGTTGCAAGTGGGTTGACGTATTCAATAAAAAAAGAGGGATAAAGAAGGATGTTTATGGACTTGTTAGTGTCAACTTTAAATGTCTACTTCGGACAAATGAGCCATTTGTATTAGCTAGCAAAGCTTCTCAAGTCTTTTTTTGTCAAAGACAATCTGATCAAAGGTTGGCACTTGGTTGTCAAAAAGCAGCCACGTGACACCTATAATGTACCTCCTAGAAATTCAGACGACGAAGATAATGAAGATGAGGATTATGATGACGAGGAAGATATAGTTGTTGATGATCCTCCAACTACATCATTTGGTGGAAAGAGGAAATAATGATTCTAGAATATTAATCATTCCCTAGGATACAAAACCTGTCACCATTGATTTATAGTATTCTGAGTGTGCTTAAACCATTCTATGTGCTTATATTTTTTTTCCTGTATTAAACATAAATATTTTATGCTATTGCTATGCTATCTGTGTAGGTTCTAACAATGCAGGGAAGGTATGGAAATGTAACAGCCTCTGCCCAGTCAAGCTTCATCAGCCCAGGATTGCTTCGTCAGCAACATGCGAGGAGGTCCTATCCAAACCCAATTACCGACATACTGATCAACAATGAGAGTATTGCTAAAAAACCAGCGAGAAGGTACTATTCACAACACAATACTACCACAACAATCAACAATGACAGCTCTATTATAAAGGCAGCCATGAATCAACATAAGAAGAGGCCTTATAGAAAACCAAATACTGCAGCAAATGGTAATTGATATTGCATTCATGTATTCCTTTACAATAATTTATTCATGCCAATTTCAATTTACTAACAATCTAGGTATTGTAGATGACTTAGAAGATGAGCATTTCGATGAAGTATTGAAAAAAATGGCAGCAAAGGTCAATGGGACTGGGACTGGTAACAATATGTTTGATTCTGATAATGAAAGTGAGAATTATCATAATGAAAGTGAGTCTGATTATGACCATGAAAGTGAATACAATTCTGAACATGAGAATGAGAACTCTGAAGGTGCTTCTGAAGATATATTATTCAAGAAAAAGCATGCATCTTTTAAAGGAGATAGACAGTCGCATCGAGTCAGGCCACAAAAGAAGCTAAAATGTGAGTATTTCCTACATTCAGTACAAGAGTAAAATGCTAGTATTTATTTGTTTTGAGTTTTATGAGGAGTTTTTCCACATGTCTTGCAGCCATGAACCATGAAGTTGACACCTTAACCAGATCTAATAATGAAGAGGGGAGGGAGAACTCTGAAGGTGCTTTTGAAGAAGAAAACACAAGAGAAAATATGGTATTGAAGAAAAAGCATGCCTCTTTTAAAGGAGATAGACAGTCGCATCGAGTCAGGCCACAAAAGAAGCTAAAATGTGAGTATTTCCTACATTCAGTACAAGAGTAAAATGCTAGTATTTATTTGTTTTGAGTTTTATGAGGAGTTTTTCCACATGTCTTGCAGCCATGAACCATGAAGTTGACACCTTAACCAGATCTAATAATGAAGAGGGGAGGGAGAACTCTGAAGGTGCTTTTGAAGAAGAAAACACAAGAGAAAATATGGTATTGAAGAAAAAGCATGCATCGTTTAAAGGAGATAGACAGTCGCATCGAGTCAGGCCACGAAAGAAGCTGAAATGTGAGTATTTCCTACCTTCAGTACAACACTAAAATGCATATATTTATTTCTTTTGAGTATTATGTGTTATTCCATATGACTTGCAGCCATGAACCATGAAGTTGGTACCTTAAATGGAGCTGATAATGAAGAGGGGAGGGACACTTGCAGGGCACATATTCAGAACAATAATATGGACACCTTAACCAGAGCTGATAATGAAGAGGAGAGGGACACTTGCAGGGCACATATTCAGAATAATAATATGGATACCTACACAAGTGCTGATAATGAAGAGCGGAGGGACTCTTGCAGGGCACATATTCAGAACAATAATATGGATGCTGCAAAAACTGGTATGATACAAATATAATTTCACACGTTCTGCATTTTTTCTCTTTTTTTGTATGGGACACAACTTATTGATGAAAGTATATATAAATGTTTCAGCTGATATAACTGAAGAGAAAAGGGGTCGTGGCAAAAACAAATGTAAGAATCTTGCTAAACTTAAATCAGGACAAAAGATTAAAGTGATGTTCTACAACAACCGTGCTCTTGGCACATCATTTGCACGACACATTGGTAGAATCGTCCGTGATCCTACTATTACCCCGGGGAGAGTGAAGAAATGGACAGACATTAGTGAGACATCTATGAAGCATATTTTTGCTGCAGTAAAGGTATACTTTCATTATATTGTTGTGTTATCTTTTATATATGGTATACTTTCATTATATTGTTGTGTTATCTTTTATATATGTATATATATCCTTTAAGATGGTACATTTATATGGGGCATCTGTTTAACAATTTTTAGGACAAGTTTGAAAACAAAGACGAAAACATTAAAATTGATGTGTATGAAAATGATATCATGGAGCATGCTAGGGATCTATGGAACAATTGGTGTGGTGACTTGTGTCGGCATTATGTTAAGCCAGCAAAGAATATGCAACAAGCTATTAAGAACTGCCCTGAAGATTTTCCACAAGCTGACTGGGAGTGGTTGGTTAAAGAACATTTCTATAGTAAGGAGTTCATTGTAAGTGCTATACTGCTGCCCATTACTGTTCTTAATTGTTTACTGCTGAGATGGTGTTGTTAACATGTATAGTAATCTAATTATTCATTTCATTCTAGGCAAGAAGCAAGAGAAATTCAAAAAATAGATCTAACTTGACAATCCTCCATCACAATGGCAGCAAACCATTTAGAAAAGTAATTTATGACAATGTAAGTATTTGACATTTTATCTAAACATGTTGATTAGTTTTCTTGTATATTACTTGTTAGTTTTGATTACATATATTCCATGCATATACTAGGGCGGAAAGGATAACAACCCTCCAAGTTTGGATGCCTTATTTTTCATGACTCACACAAAGGGTGGTAGTTTTCTAGATTCTGAATCCTCCAGCAAGCATGTGAGCTTATGAAGTCATATATATTTCTGTTTATTGGTGATATACCATAATACAACTCTCTGAAATTAAGGTATCTTTGAATGCAGGCACAACTTGAGGAACAAATATCATTAGATCCTTCTCTTTCTAATGCAGAACTTATGGATAAGTGCTTCCCTTCAAAGAGACAGGATCACATTGTTGGATATGGTGGTGGCGTGAAAGCAAGACATCTTAGAAGTCCATGCATTAGTAAGGCTAAATTGATAGAAAAGTTGAAATAGTTCGAGGATGAGAAAAGAGCAATGCAAGAAGAAAATAGAGAGCTACGAGAAGAAAATAAAGCTACAAACAGTCGTATGAGCCGTATGAAACAGGAGTGGGAAGAACTAAAGAACAGATTAAGTAGTAGTTAGACAAAAAGTTCTAGTATACGATCATCTAGCAGATTTAAACGATGGTATTCATCATAAATCTTCAGATGGTTTAGTAGATGTAAATTAGAGTAAATGTTTAAGAGTGAATGATATATGAATCTATTTTGACAACAAATATATTGCCACATGGAAAACAATGATATCTGGTTTTGCTTATAATGGACAGTTTAGAGAAGCCCTTTTGGTCTACAATGATATGTGCAGAGAAGGAGTCACACTGGATGGTTCAGTCTTTGTTGCTGCACTTGGTGCTTGTGCTCATGGAGGTTTGTTGCAAGAAGGTTGGAGCATCTTTAATCAAATGGTTGAGTACTGTCGCATTGTTCCAAGAATGGAGCACTATGGATGCATAGTGGACCTACTTGGTCGAGCTGGTAAGTTACAAGAGGCAGTTCGATTTATTGAAAGCATGCCTCTTAAGCCTGGTGCATTTCTAGAATACTTGAAGTGCTTCCTTCGGCAAAGAAACCTTTGCTTTTTGGGAAGTATAGTAGGGTTCTCAATCGCCTTCAGGTAAAACTTTCATCTTTTGTTTACTACAGTTTTTTATTTTATTTTATTGAAAACTAGTATTTTAGATCAGCGCTTTCTCCAAATTTAGATCAGAAATTTAGAATATGTGCACTCCAGCTCTACTGGTAATAGAATATGTGCCATTTTCACCCTCAATCTTATTATTTGGCCCAATATTTATTCTGACCCAATCATCATTTTATTCCAAAAAATAGATAACATGACCTCAAGGCCACCAGTCTCAGGGTCTTGTACGGCATCAGTTAATTCCAATCAAATGCAGACAATTGCAAGGTAAAGGGAGAAAAGGACCTTCTGTGATACATTCAAAGGATCTGTGCTGTTTGTTTATTTATATTTTTTTGCCGGCACACTTATGTTTACTTTAAAGCAATTTTCTGTTTTCCTTCACATAATCTTCTTGTGACTTGTGATGTATACTTTTTTTGTTACTGCTGGTGCTTTCGCCATGTTGAGTAATCAGTAAACATCCAAGGACAACTAAGTATCTTTTGTGTTAATTTCTTAGGTTTGCTATTGTCCTTTAGGTAGTTCATTTCATTTAGTTTATAACATTTTAGTTCTTGCAAAAAAGATCATTTGCAATATTGTTGGTGTTCATAATCAGCATAGTGGTCTCCAAATGTTTGAATGATGTCTATCTCTATAAAATAGAGAATTATTCTCAACTGTTAATATTTTCAGATCATTTATTTTTTATTATTATTTTTTGTTGATTGCTGATGTTAATAACCTCTTTCGTATTCTTTAGTTCCTCTGCAAACAAACATATGGTTACTGATGGACTAGCTGTATCATTGCAACTTCTGTTTGTATATATTTTTAACCATATATTTGTATATTTCTAAACCTTGGTTCTTGCATGGGCATTACAGACCAAGGGGTTTCTGCAATCTTCAGCAATTGTCCAAACATCTGCACGCTAATCGTTACAGGTTGTAGGCGTCTGTCCAGTGCTGGATTCAGAGGTTGTTCAAGTTCATTGCGTTACCTTGAAGCCGAGTCTTGCATGCTTTCTCCAGACGGTTTGTTGGATATAGCTAGTGGCAGTGGACTCAAGTATCTGAACTTGCAGAAGTTAAGAAGCTCCACTAGTCTGGATGGCCTCGGTAACCTTGCGCTCGCTAAAAGCCTCTGCATTCTGAATCTCAGGATGTGTCGCTACCTCACAGACAATTCCGTGGCAGCAATAGCCGGTGAGTGCCCGTTGCTCGAGGAGTGGAACCTTGCTCTTTGCCATGGGGTCCATCTACCTGGCTGGTCTGCGATCGCGCTGTACTGCAGTAAGCTAATTAAGAGTGCTGCATGTGAACTGCTGCCGGCTCATCTGCGACCAGAGCTTGCTGGCCCTCGGCAATGGCTGTCCGCGCCTTGAAGCTGTGCATATCAATGGCTGTGCCAAGGTCACCAACAATGGCCTGGCCTTGTTTACCCTTTCCAGGCCCCACGTGAACCTTAGGGTGTATGAAGTTATGTCCATTGGCCCTTCCATTGAGAATTTGTTCCGATTGCATTGAGGTGAAATTGTTAGTTAGGTTTTCGAAGTTTGGGATTAAAAGTTCCTCTGCAGCTATTTACATGTACATGTAACTTCTGTTTGTATATATTTTTAACAAGAGAAATTGATAGGGATCTCTCCTGCTAACATCGTCGTTAAAAATGGAGCCATATATTTTCAGCCAAACAATATTAGCATTGTGTTGGTGAATGGTGACCAGCTTACTGATTTCTACCACTGTACAGGGCATTCTGGATCCAGCATTCTTGAAGCATGTTCAACCTGTCTCCATATGCCCGTGCACCAAGAGCGTCCCAGACGTGAGACTGTCTGATGGAAGCCAACGTATCAGCATGGAAGTTGTGTTGGAGATGCTGATGGAAGTTGAGGCCACCATATACGGTGTGAGGCACGCTGGAGTCTATGGCAGGGAGAAGAAAAGTCCTAGTGTGATCATTGCTGTAAAAGATTTTTCAGATTTTATACTATATGGAAATACATCTCATATGTAATAATCAGATTTGTTTTGGTTAATACAATTTATACTTGTTTCAAATGAGGTTCATATATATATGAGCTGTGAAGTGTTTGTTGGTGCATGCTGAAATGAAATTTAGTTTCCTGACTTTGATATACTATTAATGTAATATGATTACAGTTGCAGTTTTCAATACTATTGTAAGTGGACGTTAATGTTGACATGTGGTTGTTAATAGTCATGTCTGTTATAGCTAAAACCAAGGTTGTTGATGCCTCATATGTGGTCGCTAAAAGCTGCAAATTTGGTTGTTGATGCTTTTTATGCGGTTGTTAATACCCCACAACTAACGACCATTATATATCTGGTCGTTAATCGAATAACGACCGGAATCTACATGTGGTCGTTACTACAACTAACGACGGAACATTTGACGACCATCGACGACCACATTTTTGTGGTCGTTGTTTACATTTGACGACCACATTTTGGCTATTAACGACCACATATCCTATCGTTAATACTCATTTCTCTTGTAGTGTGCGGATCGAGGAACCTCCGCCACCGCGCGTCGAGGTAATGGAGTTGCGGCTAGGGCTGGAAACGAGCCGAGCCGAGCCAGGCTCGGCTCGGCTCGGTGAGGCTCGGTAGAATAGCGAGCCGAGCCAGGCTCGACTCGGTCACTTAGCGAGCTCGGTAATGAGGCTCGGCTCGGCTCGATATAGGCTCGCGAGCCGGCTCGGCTCGGCTCGCGAGCCTGTACACTCAAATACTCAACAACAGTAATTATAGTCATTAGCTCAAATTTGAAGCACAATATGTTCCATATAATAAAAAATTATGTCCCTGCACTCTAGTTCCTTGTGAATTGTGACCAAAATAGCACACTTACACACTGGTCAACGGAGATACGAGTAAGCAGTAGTTTGGACCGAGCCTCGAGCCGGCTCGCGAGCCTCACCGAGCCGGCTCGGCTCGGCTCGTTAGTGTAGCGAGCCGCAGAATTAGGCTCGGCTCGGGCTCGTTTAGGCTCGCGAGCCTCACCGAGCCGAGCCGAGCCTGATCGAGCCCGAGCCGGCTCGCGAGCCTCGAGCTTTTTTTCCAGCCCTAGTTGCGGCCACCGGCCTGGGAACCGCCGCCACCGCACAAGGGCGCTGCCGCCGCTCGCCCTCTGGATCGGGGGCCGCCACCGCCGGCCTAGGAACCGCCGCCACCGCTCGCCCTCTGGATCGGGGGCCGCCACCGCTGGCCTGGGAACCGCCGCCACCGCATGTCGAGGTCGGGGAGCCGCGGCCACCGCCGCGCGCACTATCGGGCAACCGCTGTCGCTAATGAATCGAGATGGGGCGTGAAAAACTGATCCCTAGCACTACGGATTTTCTTTTATAGACATCTGGAACTGGTTCGGCTCGACCAGATTGCACTGTCTGGCCTGTGCTTCCAATAACTAAAGGAAGCCCAGAGCTCCTAATATATATATATATATATATATATATATATATATATATATATATATATATATATATATATAATGGATACATCAAAATATATATATGTGCATCTCTATTGTTATTTATACGGTCTATTTCTAACACATGCATGGCTATGCGCCCTGGCTAGAGTTGTGCTTGTCGAAGACGGAGTCAAGGACTAAATGGACAACCGCCAGCGGGTTGTAGCAAATGGACGCTCCTCTTTCTTTCACGTGACAGCAATAGAGGAAAGTGAGCCGTTATTTTTCATAACTAATAACATGTTGGTAATTTTTGAAGCTAAAAGTATGAGAAAGTAGGGATGATGATGTTGTGAGTTTTGTACCAGAGCAAAAGCAACTGTTAGTCCAATTGTTTCTTTTCACTCCTTTGATTGGCTTATGTCTTTTGTGAAAGTAAAAAAAAAACATGATGGAAAGTCAGAGGGGACCTAATATGTTTTTGGTTTAGAGACATGGTAGATGGTACTGACCTAGCCCATTTTTTAGAGATGAGATGATTCTATCACTACTGAAGAATGGGGCTTCAATCCAACAACTTTTTATTTTAGTTGATATAAAACCGATATCGACACAAGCTTTAGGGGGTGTTTGGTCAGAGGGACTAAAGATTAGTCTCTAGTTTTTAGTCTCATTTAGTCCCTTTACCAAACACTAGGTCTAAAGTATGGACTAAAATGATTGTCTTTAGTCCTTCACATATGTGCTAAAAGAGACTAAACCATATTAATTTCACATTTACCCCTCATTTAGTTCAATTGTACTAATAGCAAGAGAATGTTAAAGGTCATTTTAGTCTTCTTATGAGTCCTTTAGTATATTCTTACTATTTTTAGCCCCTAGAACCAAACATGTTGGGGACTAAACTTTAGTCCCCTAACTAAATTTTAGTCTCTAGACTAAAGAAACCAAACATGGCCTTAGTGCCGATTTTAAATGTGGAGAACCGTACAAAATATATTAGTACCAGTTGTTTTCCCCAACCTGTACTAATATGAGGTACATGTTCAGTACACTATCTTGTTCAAAACCTTTAATACCAATTCATAAACTAGAGAGGCTTTTAGTACCGGTTATTATAAACAACTAGTACTAAAAGTGACTTTACTTTCCTACTGGCGCAATTTGAATTCTCGCCAACATTAGTCTAGGATCGATTCTTTTAGATTCAATACTAAAGCTTAGTTTTTAGTACCTGTTCTGAACAAGAACCATTACTAAATACTAAGCTTTAGTATTAGTTTTGTGGAAGAACTAGTACTAATATGTGCCCTATATATCTCCAACCATCTATGTAGACCCGAACTGGACACTCCTGGTTCACCTCTCCATAGACGCTGCCGCCACTCCCCAAGCGGCATGGTTGTGCTCCTACATCCATTCCTCACCTCGAGCCTTCCTTGCTACCCTCGTCGATCTTCCATAACAAAGTCGCCATCCTCACCTTTGCCCAAGGACTCCAATCAGCTAGCTTCGCCCAAGGATTGTAGATAAGGTTGCTTATGGCTGCAAATTGCTGGTAAGGTTACTTAGCCACTCCACTTGTTAATTAGTTGTGATTAATGGCAATAAGGTTGGTGTCATGCAACCTTGTTAGTCTATATGTATGTGGTGGGGTTTCTAAAGGTGGTTGTTTTCATAACCTATGCAATAGGGTAAAGCCCATGTTGGCCAGTGATTTCGGTGATCTATGGCTAGGAAACTACATCATAACATCGGTTGCACCCTAATTAGATCATTGTGGCATTGTGCGGGTTTGTATCTAGTGTGCAATTGGACATTCACATAAGCCTTTTTACCAACACATGTATATTTTGTTGGTGAACAAGGTTACATGAAACTTTGTGTTCAAATAAAGTGTTTTAGTCAAAATTTAGAATACTTACATGACTTATTAGGATAACACCAAACCTCCACTTGGGCATTTGATTCTACAATACATGTTCTTAATCCCACGATGTAATGTACTCCTAGCTATGTGACAAAAATGATTCTTGAGAAATATTTGTCCATACCACACAAATTATATTTTGGATATGTGCCATACACATTATTTAATGAAATGATTCATTCATTTTAGATTAATCTGCCGTACACATTGCGTCTTGCAAATTGTTTAGTGAAATATCCCATTTATTTTATATTTTAATCCCATCTAAATATTTCAATTATCTAGTCAGTGAAATTGAAACACCAAATAGAATGTGTTTCTTCGGGTTTTTTCTCTACCACAGGTTGTGTCCCAACGTCGATATGCACCTGGGTGCTGAACTCGGTTGTCTAATATCAGCCATGCGCACCTACCCTCAAGCCACCGATCGTGTCACTCCGCTACATCGATTGCGTTAGTCATCGCGCATCGGGATCAGGTAACCCCAATGTTACATCAATTTGACTCGCGTTTTTAGTTCGAACGTTGTTCTTTTAGTTGAATTAAGCCATTTGATCAAATCTATAGTCGAAGTTATGTGGAAGCTTCCCTGCGAGGTTTAATGATTCTTTTGTTTTTATGCAACAATACATATATATTTTAGAAAATTTCTATATAAAGTATGTTTCTTTTCCTATATGTAGTGAACTAAATGGAGCTCGAAAGGAGAATCTGTCTTGGTCTCTATAGTGAGAGGGTTTTTTTTATGATGGAGACGAGTCGTGGAGAGCTACTGATATTACTTTACTAAATTGGTTAAAAACTTATAAATGGACAAGCACCATGACTACATATGAATTAAGAGCTATATCCAAGAGTAGTACCGGTTCTTGGCTATAACCAGTACTATAGATGGAGGGATCTTTAGTACCGATTATAGCCAATGTAAGAACCGATAATAAAAGGTTAATTAGGCTTTGATACTAGTTATAACCAAGAACAGATATTAAAGGTCCCTCTATATTACCCGTTGTTGCAAAACGGACTAAAGATCGTGACCTTTATGCCAAGTATCGGTTGGGAATCTGGTAATAGCCGGTTCCCAACCGATGAAGATGTCTTTGTGTAGTAGTGTATTCTTAAGATAAATAGGGTAGATGGAAAAACTAACGCTGTCTGCGACAATATTCGTAGACCCACTTGTTACTAGTGATCCTTAATTGTCAATCCCATCCATTCGCTCATAGTCCCTCCGTTTATTTTTATTTGTCGTTGGATAGTGTAAAATTGCACTATTCAGCGACAAATAAAAAGAAACGGAGGGAGTATACAACATCAGACCAGCAGACCATACTCCCCAGTTATCTGTCCTCGGAGGTGTAGCTCACCCCATGGCCGGTCACCGCCTCGCCCTACGTCGACACTGCATCGCCCCATTCATTACCAAACCTCCTCACCTCCATACACACCTCATGCTGGCACATCAGTTTCACTTGTCGCGGAGTGCTGTGGTGCATGCAGTACGTGGTGGTAGGTAGGGTTTAATTGAAACAGTCAGTTGAGATGCTACCAACGCTGCTGGTAGGACGCCGTCGTGCCGCCCGCAGCGGCGCAGTATGAGCCGATCACCCTAACTACCACTACTCGTACGGATGGCACGTGTACACTTGTGTCTCAGCATTCACGCTCAGATTGATTGAGAGAGAGGTGGTAGTGGACTAGTGGTACTCGTACTCAGCTCACCAGCAGCAGCCAGCTGCGGCATGGGCGTACTCAGCTATCCCGCCGTCGTCGCCCGCACGTCCGTCCGTCCGTCGCTATGGGTTATTATATATAGAGAGAGATGGGCAAGCGCCACAAACCGATCGAGCCTCGACGAGCGAGTCGAGGACTCATCCTAGCTAGCTAAGCTGTCCGACAGCGCAGCAGACCGATACGAGTACGACGATGATGAGTAGCACCGGCGGCGAGAGCAAGCTGGAGAGCCCGCTGCTGGGCCTGCCCGCGCCGGGCTCGTCGGCCGGCAGCGGGCACAGCCACGGCGAGGCGGTGAGCGGGCAGCTGGAGAGCATCCTCAGCGACGCCTCCCTGCCGTGGAGGCGGCGGATGCTGTCGGCGTCCATGGTGGAGATGCGGCTGCTCGTGCGCCTGGCCGCGCCCGCCGTGCTCGTCTACATGATCAACTACCTCATGTCCATGTCCACGCAGATCTTCTCGGGACACCTCGGCACGCTCGAGCTGGCCGCCGCGTCGCTCGGCAACACCGGCATCCAGGTCTTCGCCTATGGCCTCATGGTACGCCCTGATCCATCTAGCAATAAATATGCATGATCATATACTTGCTAGTCCAGTTCCGCCTCTCTTCTTTGATTAATTATTATTAAGGGGGTGTTTGGTTACTCCTGCTAAAGTTTAGCTCGAGTCACATCAAACGTTTGACTTTTAAATAGGAGTATGAAATATAGACCCAACCAACTGGACTAGATTCGTCTCGTCTTTTAATCTTCGGCTGACAAATTAGTTTTATAATCCGACTACATTTAATACCCGGAACGGAGGTTCAAACATTCGATGGAATATGAGCTAAATTTTAGTTTGGGGTAACCAAACACCCCCTATGATAACAGTGCAGCAGTCATCGAGAGGTAGGCAGGTAGCTAAGCTAGGCAGTTAACTGTGGTGGACAGGACTAGTAATAATCGAACTGGATGAACAAAACAAAACAACTGAGAACTGACGACGACCATGCATGCATGGCCATGGCCATGGGCGCGGTGCATGCACGCCGCAATTGCAATGCAGCTGGGCATGGGGAGCGCGGTGGAGACGCTGTGCGGGCAGGCGTACGGCGCGCACAAGTACGACATGCTGGGCATCTACTTGCAGCGCTCCACCATCCTGCTGATGGCCACGGGGGTGCCTCTGACCGTGCTCTACGCCTTCTCCCGCCCCATCCTGGTCCTCCTCGGGGAGTCCCCCGAGATCGCCTCCGCCGCCGCCGTCTTCGTGTACGGCCTCATCCCGCAGATCTTCGCGTACGCCGCCAACTTCCCCATCCAGAAGTTCATGCAGGCGCAGAGCATCATGGCCCCCAGCGCGTACATCTCCGCCGCCACGCTGGCCGTGCACCTCGCCCTCAGCTACCTCGTCGTGTACCAGTTCGGGCTGGGCCTCCTCGGCGCGTCGCTCATGCTCAGCGTCAGCTGGTGGGTCATCGTCGCCGCGCAGTTCGCCTACATCGCCACCAGCCAGCGGTGCCGCCTCACCTGGACGGGCTTCTCGTGGGAGGCCTTCTCGGGGCTCCCCGGCTTCCTCAAGCTGTCCCTCGCCTCCGCCGTCATGCTCTGCCTCGAGACCTGGTACTTCCAGATACTCGTGCTCATCGCGGGACTCCTCAAGGACCCCGAGCTTGCCTTGGCCTCACTCTCTGTCTGGTAAGCAATTGCAGTTGCATATTATATATATATATATATATATATATATATATATATATATATATATATATATATATATATATAGAACTATGCATGGTACTGATTGTTTACAAGAATTGATGAACTAATTGCATTGTTTCTCCGCACGGCGGGCGTTGCAGCATGTCAATTACAGGGTGGGTGTTCATGATATCAGTTGGGTTCAATGCAGCAGCCAGGTAAACAAACAAAAAAAATAACAAAACAGACCCTTTTCTGTTCTGAATTTCTGATGAAAAGGGTGGACTGTTTGTTTTGTTTGTTCAGCGTAAGAGTGAGCAACGAGCTTGGCGCCGGCAACCCAAAGTCCGCGGCGTTCTCTGTGGTGGTAGTGACGCTGCTCTCCTTCGTCCTGTCGGTCATAATCTCCATCGTCATCCTGCTGTGCCGGGACTACATCAGCTACATCTTCACCGAGGGCGACGACGTGTCGCGGGCGGTCGCCCAGCTCAGCCCGCTGCTGGCGGTCACCCTCATCCTCAACGGCATCCAGCCCGTCCTCTCTGGTCAGCAGTCTCTGCACATATAGTCTGCAGCAGACACTGCATTGCTCATCGATGGCACGTCCATTCTACAGTGTAGTAGTAAATAAATCCTGTGGATGGATATAATGCAGGGGTAGCTGTGGGGTGTGGATGGCAAGCGTTAGTCGCATACGTCAATGTCGGCTGCTACTACATCGTCGGCATCCCCCTTGGGTGCCTCCTGGGATTCTACTTCGACCTGGGAGCAGCGGTACGTACAGGTTCTTCCTCACCTCATCCTGATGCTGTGCGTAATGGCGACTGCATATATGACTGCCTGCAGGGTATCTGGAGCGGTATGATCGGGGGCACCCTGATGCAGACCATGATCCTGGTGTGGGTTACATTCAGGACCAACTGGAACAAGGAGGTACAAACTGCAAAAGCTTAATTTGAATTTGCCTCTAAATTCACTCCGAATGTCCTTGGATTGCAGGTTGAAGAAGCGCAGAAAAGACTGAACAAATGGGAAGACAGTAAAGCGCCTGTCCAGTGAGCCCAAGAACGAAATAAGGCTTCTCTGTTGCCAAACCAAGAACGAGAGACGTGGGAAATTGATGCAATTCACCCTGATGCAGATTCGGCAATTGATGCAAGGTTGCAATTCAGTGTCCTGAAATGTCTACGAGGAGAGGAGAGGAGATGAGATGGCTGGAATTTTAAATACTACTCTTGCATCACGCAATTCAATTCTGTGTTCCGTTATTATATATCGTTCACTGATGCGACAGCATAGCAGACTAGTAGTCAATAATAATTTTTGTTGGAATTGCCACGAACCCGCCACCATAAGGCATTGTTCGTTTCTACTGAATTGGTGGATCGGAACGATTTCTAACCAGATTGTTTCTCTAATTTATATAAACTTTGATTAGGTGGAACGATTCCGGGTGCAATCCGACGTAAACGAACAAGGCCTAAAGCAGCCGGTCGATTACTACGGGCCAGGGTTCCTAATTTCGGAACGAAATTTTCGCTCGCAATTCAGCAAAAAAATTCTTGTGAATTTAGGTTCCGCGCCAAAACGGGATGCAAAATAGCCCATACCAATCCTCACATGGTAACACAACCCTAAATCGTGACATCCTATCCCTCCCTCCCTACCGAGAGCTGGCGGCGGACTAACGGCGCCCCCGTACCGGCACCGCTGCCGGCGCTGTGCTACGTCGCGACCACTCCTTCGCGGGCTCTCTCACTAGCTCGCGCCGTCACACTCTCGCCTCCCATCACCAGGCACCAGCTCACGCTCGCCTCCCCTCACCAGCTCACGTCATCGCGCGCTCGCCTCCCCTCACCAGTCTTGTTGTATTTATATAGGCTGGAAGGTGGGTGGTTACATTGATAGATCTAATCGGTTACTTATCTATTACAATCATATCATATATATTAGGAACACTAACAAACTCGAAATCAAATTTGTTACATGATAGATCTAATCTAGTACTTATCTGTTACAATCATATCCTATCTATTAGAACCTCTAACAAATTCGAATCTAGAATAGGTAATAGTGACGTAAGATCCAGCAAGTGCAATAAAAAATAGGTGGAAAAACTCACGTGTGGTGTGTTCCTTAAGTGACCGAATAGGTAAGCCTTTTATTTGCTAGTTTTTTTCCTGTTTTTTATTTCCATATTTTAATCATCCCAATTCAAATCTGATTTAAAATTTTGAAACCATATTTATATGCACAACCAAAACATCAACATGAATGCAAATATTTACATTTATTTACTCCTTATTTACTTTGCTCAAATAAGTATTTGTATGCATGAAATTTAATAAACATGGAATTCACATAGTTATATACCCAATAGTAGTAATTTATATAGAATAACTCACTATCCTATTTACTATAGTTTTATATAGTCAATATTTTATATTTACTATTTATTAAATTTTAGGGAAGAAAGTCTCAATTCATAACTTTGTTATATTACGCTTGAAATTTTAAATCTTTAGAGAATTTTCTTAATCAACCAAGATACGATATTGGAGTGTTATACCTAGGAACAGGGTACCTAGGGAGGGCCTGAAGGCCTCCCAAAGACGACCCATGAACCGGGCGGCCTACCTGCCAAGTAGCTCGGCGTAGAGGTCCAAAAGACCTCTTGGGGACGGCCCACCGACCGGCCCACCCACCAAACAAATATTCGCTGAGCAACCCAGCGAGACGAGACTGCCGACTAAGCCAGCAAGGTGGGGCTGCTGAGTAGCCTACCCGCCGAGCAACCAAGCGAGGCAGGGCTGACAAGCAACCCGTCTGCCAAGCAACTCAGCGAGGCGGGACTGCTGACCAACCTGCCTGTCGAGTAACCCAGCGAGACGAGGCTGCCAAGCAACCTGCCCGTCGAGTAACCTAGCGAGGCGAGGCTACTGAGCAACCGATCCGTCGAGCAACCCAGCAGGGCAACAGTCAGCTCTCAGGGAGAGTCGGCCTAGTACTATCAAGCCACATCGATACGATGGGATGCCATCGAGCCATGCCCGGACTATGGAAGCAGTACCAAGGGGTCTTTGTCAAGCACAATATCAGATACATATCCCTGCTGATTAGTGGGATCGGACGATCCCGACCGTAGAAACCTCACCATTTGGGTCTCTACAGTGACCCATACACCGGAGGGGACAGGGCAATATGTCGTAGCAGGCGTACGCCTACGCATGATGAAAGATGACGCTAGGGAGATGACAGAAGACGAGGTTGTACTGAAGACATCCCTAAACCACGCCTTGAGCTGACTCAACAGAACCCGCCAAGCACCACCACGTCTAAATCGAAGTGGCAATACAGAAGCTGATGGGATGCGACGCCATACCAGAGGTATTGCAACACACTGAAAGTCGCCTAGAGGGGGGTGAATAGGCGGAATCTGAAAATCTTGGATGCTTGTAGTGGTGGTGGTTGGGGGGTATTTATAGCCCTCAACCACCACATAGCCGTTGGGGAGGCTGTCTGTCAAAGGGCGCACCGGACAGTCTGGTGCGCTAGCCACGTCACCCAACCGTTAGGGTTTTGAAGATTTTGACCGTTGGAGCGCTAACTTCATGTCACACCAGACAGTCCGGTGCTGTACCGGACAGGTACTGTTCACTGTTCGGTGCGCCTCTGACGCTTGCTCTGACTTCTGCGCGCACTGTTCACGTACTGTTCACACTTTTGCAGACGATCGTTGTGTTGTTAGCCGTTGCTCCACTTGGTGCACTGGACAGTCCGGTGACACACCGGACAGTCCGGTGAATTATAGCGGAGCGGCGCCTAAGAAACCCGAAGGTGGCGAGTTCGGAGTGTACGGCCCCTGGTGCACCGGACACTATCCGGTGGTGCACCGGACACTGTCCGGTGGCACACCGGACAGTCCGGTGCGCCAGACCAGGGTTCTCTTCGGTTTCTTTTGCTCCTTTCTTTTGAACCCTAACTTGATCTTTTTATTGGTTTGTGTTGAACTTTTATGCACCTATAGATTATATAGTCTAGAGCAAACTAGTTAGTCCAATTATTTGTGTTGGGCATTCAACCACCAAAATTATTTATAGGAAAAGGTTTGATCCTATTTCCTTTTCAATCTCCCCTTTTTTGGTGATTGACGCCAACACAAACCAAAGCAAATATATAAGTGCAGAATTGAACTTGTCGGCGTTTCGAGACAGGGGGGTCCCTAAGCCGACGAGTGAGTGTGCTGCGTGCCCCAGCCCAGATGGGTCGAGCGCGTGGGCGAGCGCGAAGGGGGGAGAGGCGAGGTGGCCGGAGTCGAGCGTGAGAGAGGTGGAAGTCCCGCGGCCTTCGTGTTCGTCCCGCGCCCAGGTCAGGTGCGCTTGCAGTAGGGGGGTTACAAGCGTCCACGCGGGTGAGGGAAGCGAGCGGCCCCAAGAGAGCGCCTGTCCCGTCCTTGGTCCCGCGCGGCCAACCTTCTCTAAGAAGGCCCTGGTCCTCCCTTTTATAGTCGTAAGGAGAGGATCCAGGTGTACAATGGGGGGTGTAGCAGAGTGCTACGCGTCTAGCGGAGGGAGAGCTAGCGCCCTAGGTACATGCCAATGTGGCAGCCGGAGAGATCTGGGCACCCTGCTGGCGTGATGTCGTGGCTGTCGGAGGTGCGGCGGAGCCTGGCGGAGTGACAGCTGTTGGAGCGGTCGAGTCCCTGCTGACGTCGTCCTGCTTCCGTAAGAGAGCTGGGGGCCGCCGTCGTCATAGAGCTTGTGGAGCGCCATCATTGCCCCTCCGGTCGGAGCTGGCCGGATGGGACGCCGGTCTTGTTCTCCGTGACCCGAGTCGATTCGGGGTAGGATGATGATGGCGCTTCCTGTTGACGTGGCGGTGTGTGCCCTAGGCACGGCGACGTGGGGGTTCCTCCGAAGCCGAGGTTGAGTCTGTCTTCCGTTGCCGCGGCCGAGCCCGAGCCATGGGGTCGGGCGAGGCGGAAGTCGTTCGGCCGAGGCCAGGGCGGAGTCCGAGCCCTGGGGTCGGGCGAAGCGGAGTTTCGTCGTCTTCCGGGTGTTAGCCCGAGTCCGAGCCCTGGGGTCGGGCGGAGTGGAGTTCGCCGTCTTCCGGGTCTTAGCCCGAGTCCGAGCCCTGGGGTCGGGCGGAGCGGAGTTCGCCGTCTTCCGGGTCTTAGCCCGAGTCCGAGCCCTGGGGTCGGGCGGAGCGGAGTTCGCCGTCTTCCGGGTCTTAGCCCGAGCCCGAGCCCTGGGGTCGGGCGGAGCGGAGTTCGCCGTCTTCCGGGTCTTAGCCCGAGTCCGAGCCCTGGGGTCGGGCGGAGCGGAGTTCGCCGTGGTGCCTTTGGCAAGGCCTGACTGCCTGTCAGACTCACTCTGTCGAGTGGCACTGCAGTCGGAGTGGCGCAGGCGGCGCTGTCCTTCTGTCAGACTGGTCAGTGGAGCGGTGGAGTGACGGCGGTCACTTCGGCTCTGCCGGGGGCGCGTGTCAGGATAAAGGTGTCAGGCCACCTTTGCGTTAAATGCCCCTGCAATTTGGTCAGTCGGTGTGGCGATTTAGTCAAGGTTGCTTCTGAGCGAAGCCAAGGCCTCGGGCGAGCCGGTGATGTGTCCGCCATAAAAAGGGGGCCTCGGGCGAGACGGAAGTCTCTCGAGGTCGGCTGCCCTTGGCCGAGGCTAGGCTCGGGTGAAGCGTGATCGAGTCACTCGTGTGGACTGATCCCTGACTTAATCGTACCCATCAGGCCTTTGCAGCTTTATGCTGATGGGGGTTACCAGCTGAGAATTAGGCGTCTTGAGGGTACCCCTAATTATGGTCCCCGACAGTAGCCCCCGAGCCTCGAAGGAAGTGTTAGCACTCGCTTGGAGGCTTTTGTCGCACTTTTTTGCAAGGGGACCAGCCTTTCTCGGTTGCCTTTCGTTCCGGTGGGTGCGCGCGAGCGCACCCGCCGGGTGTAGCCCCCGAGGCCTCGGAGGAGTGGTTACACTCCTTCGAGGTCTTAATACCTCGCGTAACGCTTCGGCTGGTCTGGTCGTTCCCTCATGCGAACTGGCCGTAGCCCGGGTGCACGGTCGGGGCCCAAGCTCTCGGGCTGGTATGTTGACGCTGTCAACGATTTGGCCGGAGCCGGTTTTTGCGAGAGCAGCCCCCGAGCCTCCGCATAGGGCGAGAGGACGATCAGGGACAGACTCGACTTTTTACATACGCCCCTACGTCGCCTTTCCGCAAGGAGGAGGGGGGAGTGCGCCATGTTACCCTCGATGGGCACCGAACATGGTGTCTCCGGTGAGCTGCAAGCGGGTAATCCGAGTGGACGTCCGTGCCCCGTTCGTTGGGGGTCGGCTAGGGGCCCAGAGGCACGCCCAAAAGTACCTGCGGGTGATTTGTCGGACCCGGTCCCCTGGCGACGGGGTCCGAGGGCTCGATGCCTCCCTCCGATGGGATTCCGTTACAAGATCGTTCCCGCTGGTCTCGGAAATGTCCTAGGGTACCTCGGGAGCGCAGCCCGAGCCTCGGTTATGTATCGAACGTACCCCTAGTCATCCCTCGCTCGGCGTCTGAAGCGACTGTGAACCCTTCGGGGGCCAGCCTTCGAACCCCTGATCAGTAATGGGCGCGGAGCCCGAGTAGCCTGAGGCGGCCATGGAACCCTTCGAGGGGCTGGCCTTCGAACCCCTGACCAGTAGTGGGTGTCGGGCCCACGCGATCTGAGGCGGCTGTTGAACCCTTCGGAGGGCCAGCCTTCGAACCCCTGATCAGTAGTGGGGGGCTCGGAGCCCGGTTCCTTCGCGGAGAAGGATCCCTTTCGGGGTATCCCCCTTTCCCAGTCCCTGTTGCAAGAGATAGAGAAAGAGGAAAACGGAAAAGGATACGAAATCGGACAACGTGGCGTACCTTTTCTGACGCGGTTATTATGGCGAAGGTGAAGCGTCGCGCGCTCCTCCCGTCAGAGACGCCGCCTGTCCCGCCGCGGAGTAAATGCGACGGGGCGAGTGGTTGGCGGGGCGGCCGTTGCGCGCGTGCGATCCGTTCGAGGAACGGGTCACGGGTGCACCGTCTCCACGCCGTGAGAGGAGGCTCTCTTGCTGTCCCAGGATGGGACGTGAGCCTGGCTGACGACGTGACCGCTGCGCCCGCCCGCCTGCCACCGCTATTACTGCCGGCCCACTTTCGGTCGCTTTGATCGACGCGCCAGGCTGGCGCTGTTGGGTCGCCTCGAGTCGTGGCATTGGCTCCGCAACCGAAGAGGCGCGATGGTGGCACAAGTGGCGGTGCGGTTGCTTGCATGCAGCAACTGGCGCGCCGGTTGCTCAACGCGTGGGCCTGGGTTCCCAAGCTGGCGTGTCAGAAGTCGGAGAAGCGCGCCCATCTGGCGCGGTTGCATGTCGCCTGCATGGCTGCCCGCCCCTTCTACCCGTTGGTCTGGGCGAAAATGGGGGGTCGCTTGTAACCGCTGGACGGTCGTGCGCACCACGCGCGGCGGTTTGGCTTCTTCTGCCCTGAGCCGGCTTGCATGACATGCGGGACCCAGCCCCCGAGTCGCAGGGGAGGGCCTTGGAGCGTGTTGGAGAAGACTCAGCCCGTGGCGCCTGGGGGCGCACGTAGGGAGAGTTGCCCTTAAAAGGAGGGAGACTCCTTTCGGAAGGCAACCATGTCTTCTTCCTCCCTTAGGCGTCGTGTCTTCCCATCTTCCAAGCCCCCGGATGGGGGGTATCCGCCGCCTTTCCGCCTCCTCGTTGGAGGAACGCAACTCCATGGGAGTTGGTACCTCTCAGCCATCGTTCGGCTTCAAGGATTTTCATCAGCCGGCCCGGCCGTACCCCCATGCCGACGATCACCCAGGATGGTGACCGCCGGTTTCTGGGTGGGGAAGAGCAAGCCGGGCTGCGATCTTGGTCCCACCCTCAGCTTCAAGGATGTTCATCATCCCCGCTGGGGCGGGAGCCACGCTGAGCCGGCGCTCTACCTTCCGCGCGGGTCCGCGGGTCGCCCTTTTCCGCGGCGTTCGGGGGTGGAGGCGCTCGCTGGCCCTGCGGACGACGCGGACTTAGACAACGTGGGGCTGATCGACGGCGGGCGTCGTTACCTCCAGCGTGTCGGAGTCATCGGCCGGGCTTCCGGCGGCCCCTCCTGCCGGAGGGTGACCGCCGCATCGTGTGCACGAGAGGACCACCCACGATGCCGCGCGCCGTTAGGGCGGCGTTCGTGTTCTGGGGTGGTCCTGCTTTTGCACTGGGACGGCGCCCTTGCGCAGAGGCCGGCGCCCCACTCGTCTGGGAGGATTTGAGTGGGGATCTGCCGGGGGGCTGGTGTCCCCTGCCATCGGCGCCGAGGCGGGGCGGCTCGAGAAGTCCTCGTCGCCGACGGGATCACTGCCACCACCCGCGCCCCGGGCCACCGCGCCGGCGTGCTTGTCCTCGCCCCTCGAGCGTCGGCGGGGGCGAGGGCAAGATCGCAGCAGCGCCGGCCCACTGTCGCCGTAGTCAGGATGGGCGGCGGCGAGCCGGCCGTCGGTCTTCTGTTGCTCCGCAGGCCTTCCCCATGGAGTGGGGTCGTTCGTACCTGCGGAGGGGGGAACCGGAGTTCCGTTCGTAATGGCATTTCGAATGCCGGTGTTTTTTGTTCATTGCGGCTGTCGGGGCCTGAACATGTATGTAATTTCGGCACGGAGCCGTGTTTTTTCCTCATTTTCGAGCACTAAGTCTCGCCTGTTGATTATCTGAACCGCTTTACCAAGCATGAGTTGCCCCGTGTCAAGGTGACGGGTGAGGTATCCGTATCCCGGAGGCGTAGGAATCCCTCGGCCCGTTCGGCCTTGTTGTCTGGGGCTCCTCTAGCTTAGTTAAAGAGACCCCTCGGCCGCCCTTCGGTGGACCGAGGCCAGGGGTAGCGATATCAGTATGAACAGAGGCGGAGTTGGCTCGAGAATGGGAACCTGGTTGGCCGGAGCCTAGTCGTGTTGTCCGTCAGCGGAGCCGACGCCAAAGTCGATCAGTCGAGGCCTCGGGTCAGGCTGGCGCCCTTGGAAGCCGGTTGACCGAGGCCCCAGGGGTAACCGGTCGAGCCGCCTGCTCGGGCCGGATTCCCGGAGGAGTCCCTGGGCCGCGTCGCCGCCCGAGGCTGGGTCGGGCTTTGCTGAAGACGTCGTCGATGCCGAGGGTGCTACGGCTCCCTTCAGCGTGAAGACCCGAGCCTGCAGGATCAGATCATCTTGTAGCGTGTGCTTTCTGTGGCCGCCGAGGCTAGAAAAAACACACCCTCGCCGCGCTTGCGAAGCTGCGCCTTTTTCCTCTTGTTTCGAGCATCTGGACTCTGTCGGTAACAGGGATGTTTGTGTGAGCGAGAGTTGCTTTTCGCGGAAGGGACGAGTGAGGTATCCGTATCCCAGAGGCGTGGGAATCCCTCGGCTCGGTCGGCCTTGCCGCTTACGCGTACTTTCACCCGTCCATGAGGCCCTGTCCCCGACTTAGTCGAGAAAGCTTGAAGGACTGCTTCGGCAGGAGAGCTTCCGAGCGTGAAGACTTGTTCGGTCCACGGAGTCGCTTTATCCGAGCGCAAGTTACTTATCGCAGAAGGTGATGAGTGAGGTATCCGTATCCCGGAGGCGTAGGAGTCCCTCGGCTTGGTCAGCCTTGGCTGCTTGCGTGTACTCCGTCGTTTCCAGGATCCGCTTTCCGAAGTAGTCAAGAAGCACGAAAGAAATCCTGCTAAAAAGAGATCCTTTTTCGAGGAAAAACTCGACGCAGAGGGGGTCTCCCCCCTTTTAGCCCCCGAGGGAGGGTCGGGCTTTGCCGAGGCTAGGCCGACCCTTCCTTGACGACTAAACTTTGCGTAGGTGCGAGGTATATGAACAACTTGAAAACATCTTAAGGGTAGAATCGACGTAGCTGTTTGATGTTCCAAGCGTTGCCGTAGATTTCGCCTTGATTGTTGGCCAGCTTGTATGTTCCGGGCTTCAGAACTTTGGTGATGACGAATGGCCCTTCCCAGGGGGGCGTGAGCTTGTGCCTCCCTCGGGCGTCTTGCCGCAGCCGAAGCACCAGATCACCCACCTGGAGTTCTCGGGACCGGACCCCTCGGGCGTGGTAGCGTCGCAGGGACTGTTGGTACCGCGCCGAGTGTAGTAAGGCCCTGTCCTGAGCTTCCTCCAGCTGGTCCAGCGATTCCTCTCGGCTAGCTTGGTTGCTTTGTTCGGTGTAGGCCCTCGCCCTCGGGGAGCCGTATTCCAGGTCAGTGGGCAAGATAGCTTCAGCCCCGTAGACCAGGAAAAACGGCGTGAAGCCCGTGGCATGACTCGGCGTCGTCCTTAGGCTCCAGACCACCGAGGGGAGTTCCTTCATCCATCGCTTGCCGAACTTGTTGAGGTCGTTGTAGATCCGAGGCTTGAGCCCTTGTAGAATCATGCCGTTGGCACGCTCTACTTGCCCATTCGTCATGGGATGAGCCACGGCGGCCCAGTCCACCCGGATATGGTGATCCTCGCAAAAATCCAAGAATTTTTTGCCGGTGAACTGGGTGCCGTTGTCGGTGATGATGGAGTTCGGGACCCCGAAGCGATGGATGATGTTGGTGAAGAACGCCACCGCCTGCTCGGACCTGATGCTGTTCAGAGGTCGGACCTCGATCCACTTGGAGAATTTGTCGATGGCGACCAGCAGGTGCGTGTAGCCCCCGGGCGCCTTCTGCAAGGGACCGACGAGGTCCAGACCCTATACAGCGAAGGGCCAGGTGATGGGTATTGTCTGCAGAGCCTGAGCGGGCAGGTGCGTCCGCTTCGCATAGAATTGGCACCCTTCGCAGGTGCGGACAATTCTAGTGGCGTCAGCCACCGCCGTTGGCCAGTAGAAGCCTTGCCGGAAAGCATTTCCGACAAGGGCTCGGGGCGCTGCGTGGTGGCCGCAAGCCCCCGAGTGTATTTCTTGCAGCAGTTCCCGACCTTTGGCGATGGAGATGCATCGCTGGAGGATGCCCGAGGGGCTGCGATGGTAGAGCTCCTCTTCGTCGCCCAGCAAGACGAATGACTTGGCGCGTCGCGCTACCCGCCGAGCCTCGACTTGGTCGAGGGGTAGCTCTCCTCGGCGGAGATATTGCAGGTACGGGGCCTGCCAATCTTGATCTGGCGTGGCCCCGCTCTGCCCTTCCTCGACGTTCAGTGCCTCGCCCTCGGAGGCCGAGGGTACCTTGGGCTGTGCCGAGGGTACCTCGGGCTGTGCCGAGGGTACCTCGGGCTGAGCCGAGGGTACCTCGGGCTCGGGCGCATCGTCGAGCTTGACGGAGGGTTGATGCAGATCCCGGGAGAAGACGTCCGGGGGGACTGTCGTTCGCCCCGAGGCTATCTTAGCCAGCTCGTCTGCGGTTTCGTTGTAGCGCCGAGCGATGTGGTTGAGCTCGAGCCCGAAGAACTTGTCTTCCAGGCGCCGAACCTCGTCGCAGTAGGCCTCCATCTTCGGGTCGCGGCAGTGGGAGTTCTTCATGACTTGGTCGATGACGAGCTGCGAATCACCGCGGGCGTCGAGGCGTCTGACCCCTAGCTCGATGGCGATCCGCAATCCGTTGACCAGAGCTTCGTACTCGGCCACATTGTTGGACGCCGGGAAATGGAGGCGCAGCACGTAGCGCAAGTGCTTTCCGAGGGGCGAGATGAAGAGCAGGCCTGCGCCGGCCCCCGTCTTCATCAGCGACCCGTCGAAAAACATGGTCCAGAGTTCCGGTTGGATCGGAGTCGTTGGCAGCTAGGTGTCGACCCATTCGGCCACGAAATCCGCCAACACCTGGGACTTGATGGCCTTCCGAGGGGCGAACGAGATCGTTTCGCCCATGATTTCCACCGCCCACTTTGCGATCCTGCCCGAGGCCTCTCGGCACTGGATGATCTCCCCCAGGGGGAAAGATGACACCACAGTTACCGGATGAGACTCGAAGTAGTGTCGCAGCTTCCGCCTTGTCAGGATCACAGCATACAGCAGCTTTTGAACTTGTGGGTAGCGGATCTTAGTCTCGGACATCACTTCGCTGATGAAGTAGACCGGCCTCTGAACGGGCAATGCATGCCCTTCCTCTTGCCTTTCGACCACAATCGCGGCGCTAACCACCTGAGTGGTCGCGGCGATGTAGACCAAGAGGGCTTCTCCGTCCGCCGAGGGCACCAAGACAGGCGCCTTTGTAAGGAGCGCCTTCAGGTTGCCGAGGGCTTCCTCGGCCTCAGGGGTCCAAGCGAAACACTCGGCCTTCCTTAAGAGGCGGTACAAAGGCAGACCTCTTTCGCCGAGGCGTGAGATGAAGCGGCTCAGGGCCGCGAGGCATCCCATGACCCTCTGTACCCCTTTTAAGTCCTTGATGGGTCCCATGCTGGTGATGGCCGCGATCTTCTCCGGGTTGGCTTCGATGCCTCGCTCGGAGACGATGAACCCTAGGAACATGCCTCGGGGCACCCCGAAGACACACTTCTCAGGATTAAGCTTGACTCCTTTCGCCTTGAGACACCGGAATGTCACTTCAAGGTCGGAGAGGAGGTCGGAAGCCTTCCTTGTCTTGACTACGATGTCATCGACGTAGGCCTCGACTGTGCGACCGATGTGTTCGCCGAACACATGGTTCATGCACCGCTGGTACGTCGCGCCCGCATTCCTCAAACCGAACGGCATGGTGACATAGCAGTACATGCCGAACGGCGTGATGAAAGAAGTCGCGAGCTGGTCGGACTCTTTCATCCGGATCTGGTGATACCCTGAGTAGGCATCGAGGAAGGACAGGGTTTCACACCCAGCGGTGGAATCCACGATTTGGTCGATGCGAGGCAGAGGGTAGGGAACCTTCGGACATGCTTTGTTGAGACCAGTGTAGTCTACACACATCCGCCATTTCCCCCCTTTATTCCTCACAAGCACAGGGTTGGCAAGCCATTCGGGATGGAATACCTCTTTGATGAACCCTGCTGCCATTAGCTTGTGGATCTCTTCGCCAATTACTCTGCGCTTCTCCTCGTCGAATCGGCGCAGAGGCTGCCTGACGGGTCGGGCTCCGGCCCGAATATCCAGCGAGTGCTCGGCGACATCCCTCGGTATGCCGGGCATGTCCGAGGGACTCCACGCAAAGACGTCGGCGTTTGCGCGGAGAAAGTCGACGAGCACTGCTTCCTATTTGGGGTCGAGCCCGGAACCGATCCGGACCTGCTTGGTGGTGTCACCACTGGGGTCGAGAGGGACGGCCTTGACCGTCTCCGCTGGCTCGAAGTTGCCGGCATGGCGCTTCACGTCTGGCACCTCCTTGGAGAGGTTCTCCAGGTCGGCGATGAGGGCCTCGGACTCGGCGAGGGCCTCGGCGTACTCCACGCACTCCACGTCGCATTCGAACGCGTGTTTGTACGTGGGGCCGACGGTGATGACCCCGTTGGGGCCCGGCATCTTGAGCTTCAGGTAGGTGTAGTTGGGGACGACCATGAACTTCGCGTAGCATGGCCTCCCTAGCACGGCGTGGTAGGTTCCTCGGAACCCGACCACTTCGAACGTCAGGGTCTCCCTTCGGAAGTTGGAGGGTGTCCCGAAGCAGACGGGGAGGTCGAGTCGCCCGAGGGGCTGGACGCGCTTCCCAGGGATGATCCCGTGGAAGGGCACAGCGCCTGCTCGGACGGAGGACGGATCGACGCGCAGGAGCTTGAGGGTCTCGGCGTAGATGATGTTGAGGCAGCTGCCCCCATCCATCAGGACCTTGGTGAGCCTGACATCGCCGACAACGGGGTCGACGACGAGCGGGTATTTCCCCGGGCTCGGCACATGGTCGGGGTGGTCGGCCTGGTCGAAAGTGATGGGCTTGTCGGACCAGTCTAGGTAGACTGGCGCCGCCACCTTCACCGAGCAGACCTCCCGGCGCTCTTGCTTGCGGTGCCGAGCCGAGGTATTCGCCGCATGCCCTCCATAGATCATGAAGCAGTCGCGGACCTCGGGGAACTCTCCTGCTAGGTGATCTTCGTTCTTGTCGTCGTCGCGGGCCCTGCCACCCTCGGCGGGTGGCCTGGCCCTGTGGAAGTGACGCCGAAGCATAACGCACTCCTCGAGGGTGTGCTTGACGGGCCCCTGATGGTAGGGGCACGGCTCCTTGAGCATCTTGTCGAAGAGGTTCGCACCTCCGGGGGGCTTCCGAGGGTTCTTATACTCGGCGGCGGCGACAAGGTCCGCGTCAGCGGCGTCGCGTTTCGATTGCGACTTCTTCTTGCCTTTCTTCTTGGCGCCGCGCGGAGCAGACGCCTCGGGAGCCTCTTCCGATGGGCGGCCCTGGGGCTGCTTGTCCTTTCGGAAGATAGCCTCGACCGCCTCCTGGCCAGAGGCGAACTTGGTGGCGATGTCCATCAGCTCGCTCGCCCTGGTGGGGGTTTTGCGACCCAGCTTGCTCACCAGGTCGCGGCAAGTGGTGCCGGCGAGGAACGCGCCGATGACATCCGAGTCGGTGATGTTGGGCAGCTCGGTGCGCTGCTTCGAGAATCGCCGGATGTAGTCCCGGAGCGACTCCCCCGGCTGTTGCCGGCAGCTTCGAAGGTCCCAAGAATTCCCGGGGCGCACGTATGTGCCCTAGAAATTGCCAGCGAAGGCTTGGACCAAGTCGTCCCAGTTGGAGATCTGCCCCGGAGGCAGGTGCTCCAACCAGGCGCGAGCAGTGTCGGAGAGGAACAGGGGGAGGTTACGGATGATGAGGTTGTCGTCATCCGTTCCACCCAGTTGGCAGGCAAGGCGGTAGTCCGCGAGCCACAGTTCCGGTCTCGTTTCCCCCGAGTACTTCGTGATAGTAGTCGGGGGTCGGAACCGGGTCGGGAATGGCGCCCGTCGGATGGCCCGACTGAAGGCCTGCGGACCGGGTGGTTCGGGCGAGGGACTCCGATCCTCCCCGCTGTCGTAGCGCCCCCCACGCCTGGGGTGGTAGCCTCGGCGCACCCTTTCGTCGAGGTGAGCCCGACGGTCGCGTCGATGGTGCTCGTTGCCGAGGTGGCCCGGGGCCGCAGGCGCGGTGTTGCGCGTGCGCCCAGTGTAGACCGAGGCTTCCCGCATGAATCGGGAAGTCGCGGCATGAGGTTCCGAGGGATATCCTTGCCTTCGGGAGGCAGTGCTCTCGGCCCGCCGGGCCGCAGCGCCTTCCAGGAGATTCTTGAGTTCTCCCTGGATTCGCCGACCCTCGGTGGTTGACGGCTCCGGCATCGCGCGGATGAGCATTGCTGCGGTTGCCAGGTTCTGACCAACCCCGCTGGATGCGGGCGGCGGCCTGATCCTGACATCGTTGGCGACGCGGTGCTGGAGACCTTGGGGCAGGTGACGTATTTCTCCGGCCAGGGGTTGGCCCACCCATGCCTGTCCGACGTCCCGACGGATCGGCTCAAGCGCTCCTGTTCCCTCGTTGAGCCTGGCCTGCGCCTCGCGGACTTGCTCGAGTTGTGGGTCGTAACCCCCCGCCGGAGCGGGGACAACAGCTAGCTCCCGTGGGATGTCGGCGCGAGGCGCCGGCCTAGGGAGATCACCGTCCTTCGGCATGCCAAGATGGTTGCCTTCGGAGGGATTCCCTAGCTCGATGTGGAAACATTCGCGGCTTGGGCCGCAGCTCTCGTCGCCAAGGCTGCGGCTTCCATCGGAACAGTCGGATAGGCAGTAGTCACATGCGGTCATGAAGTCCCGCACGGCACTGGGGTTGCCAAGTCCGGAGAAATCCCAACCGATGCTGGGATCGTCATCTTCCTCGGACCCAGAGGGCCCGTAGGTCGAGACGTCCGTCAATCGGTCCCAAGGCGACCGCATACGGAACCTCAGTGGGGTTGCACTCGCCTCAATGAGAGCGCCCGCCAAAACGAGGTCGTTTGGCGGGTTGAGGCCGAGTCGAAATGACACAAGATGGGAGTTAGTTGGTACCTTTTGGTCGACGAGGAGCGACGTAGTCACATCGGGGACTGGTTGCACCGTCATCTCTGGTTCGAGGGCGACGTCCTGCAGGCTTTCCGCGAGCGCGCCGACGTCGTCTTCTTGCTCGGGGTCAGCGTGCCGCGGGGGGACGGCGCTTGCCTCCGTCTTGAACGCGAGGTCGACGTCCGGCGTGCCTTCCGTCGGGGCGTCGGGGGCGTCGATTCGCTCGACGGCCGATGAAGCGCGGCCTCCCACCTGGCCTTGACGGCCCCGCCTCCTCCTCCGTTGGCGGGGGAGAGAACGGAGCGAGCCCGAATGTTGCCCTTCCACCATGCGGGGAAGACGTCGTCGATTCCGCCGCCGGCGGGCGGGTTGTCGGCCGCCATTGTCGTAGTCGCGCGGCGGTGGAAGAAGTATCATGTCGTAGCTGCCGTCGAAGGACATGAACTCAAGAGTCCCGAAACGAAGCACCGTCCCGGGCCGGAGAGGTTGCTGGAGACTGCCCATCTGGAGCTTGACGGGGAGCTGTTCGTCAGCACGCAGCAGGCCCCTACCTGGCGCGCCAACTGTCGGCGTTTCAAGACAGGGGGGTCCCTAAGCCGACGAGTGAGTGTGCTGCGTGCCCCAGCCCAGATGGGTCGAGCGCGTGGGCGAGCGCGAAGGGGGGAGAGGCGAGGTGGCCGGAGTCGAGCGTGAGAGAGGTGGAAGTCCCGCGGCCTTCGTGTTCGTCCCGCGCCCAGGTCAGGTGCGCTTGCAGTAGGGGGTTACAAGCGTCCACGCGGGTGAGGGAAGCGAGCGGCCCCAAGAGAGCGCATGTCCCGTCCTCGGTCCCGCGCGGCCAACCTTCTCTAAGAAGGCCCTGGTCCTCCCTTTTATAGTCGTAAGGAGAGGATCCAGGTGTACAATGGGGGGTGTAGCAGAGTGCTACGCGTCTAGCGGAGGGAGAGCTAGCGCCCTAGGTACATGCCAATGTGGCAGCCGGAGAGATCTGGGCACCCTGCTGGCGTGATGTCGTGGCTGTCGGAGGTGCGGCGGAGCCTGGCGGAGTGACAGCTGTTGGAGCGGTCGAGTCCCTGCTGACGTCGTCCTGCTTCCGTAAGAGAGCTGGGGGCCGCCGTCGTCATAGAGCTTGTGGAGCGCCATCATTGCCCCTCCGGTCGGAGCTGGCCGGATGGGACGCCGGTCTTGTTCTCCGTGACCCGAGTCGATTCGGGGTAGGATGATGATGGCGCTTCCTGTTGACGTGGCGGTCTGTGCCCTAGGCAGGGCGACGTGGGGGTTCCTCCGAAGCCGAGGTTGAGTCTGTCTTCCGTTGCCGCGGCCGAGCCCGAGCCATGGGGTCGGGCGAGGCGGAAGTCGTTCGGCCGAGGCCAGGGCGGAGTCCGAGCCCTGGGGTCGGGCGAAGCGGAGTTTCGTCGTCTTCCGGGTGTTAGCCCGAGTCCGAGCCCTGGGGTCGGGCGGAGCGGAGTTCGCCGTCTTCCGGGTCTTAGCCCGAGTCCGAGCCCTGGGGTCGGGCGGAGCGGAGTTCGCCGTCTTCCGGGTCTTAGCCCGAGTCCGAGCCCTGGGGTCGGGCGGAGCGGAGTTCGCCGTCTTCCGGGTCTTAGCCCGAGTCCGAGCCCTGGGGTCGGGCGGAGCGGAGTTCGCCGTCTTCCGGGTCTTAGCCCGAGTCCGAGCCCTGGGGTCGGGCGGAGCGGAGTTCGCCGTCTTCCGGGTCTTAGCCCGAGTCCGAGCCCTGGGGTCGGGCGGAGCGGAGTTCGCCGTGGCGCCTTTGGCAAGGCCTGACTGCCTGTCAGACTCACTCTGTCGAGTGGCACTGCAGTCGGAGTGGCGCAGGCGGCGCTGTCCTTCTGTCAGACTGGTCAGTGGAGCGGTGGAGTGACGGTGGTCACTTCGGCTCTACCGGGGGCGCGTGTCAGGATAAAGGTGTCAGGCCACCTTTGCGTTAAATGCCCCTGCAATTTGGTCAGTCGGTGTGGCGATTTAGTCAAGGTTGCTTCTGAGCGAAGCCAAGGCCTCGGGCGAGCCGGTGATGTGTCCGCCATAAAAAGGGGGCCTCGGGCGAGACGGAAGTCTCTCGAGGTCGGCTGCCCTTGGCCGAGGCTAGGCTCGGGTGAAGCGTGATCGAGTCACTCGTGTGGACTGATCCCTGACTTAATCGTACCCATCAGGCCTTTGCAGCTTTATGCTGATGGGGGTTACCAGCTGAGAATTAGGCGTCTTGAGGGTACCCCTAATTATGGTCCCCGACAGAACTAGTTTGCATAATGTAAGTGCATGGGTTCTTTAGAGTTAAACCAATTTTAATATCATTAGATATGCATGGATTGCTTTCTTTTATTTAACATTTTGGACCACGCTTGCACCACTTGTTCTATTTTTGCAAATTATTTTGGAAAATTCTTTTCAAAAACTCTTTTGCAAATAGTCAAAGGTATATGAATAAGATTGCAAGAAGCATTTTCAAGATTTTGAAATTTCTCCCCTGTTTCAAATGTTTTTCCTTTGACTTCAACAAAACTCCCCCTGAATGAAATTCTCCCCTTAGTGTTCAAGAGGGTTTTTCAATTTTTGAAAATACTAGTAACTTTCTACCCCTTATTAAGATTTTGAAAATACTAGTAACTTTCTCCCCCTTATTAAGATACCAATTTGAAAAACTTCATTTTAAAATTTGGTGGTGGTGCGGTCCTTTTGCTTTGGGCTAATACTTTCTCCCCCTTTGGAATTAATCGCCAAAACGGAGACATTGAGAGCCCTTTACCCCCATTGGTACAAGTAAATAAGAGTGAAAAGATTATACCAATGTGAAGGGGTGGTGGAGTAACGACGAAGGGTAAATGATACCAGTAGAGTGGAGTGGAAGCCTTGTCTTCGTCGAATACTCCATTTCCCTTTCAATCTACGACTTAGCATAAATATACACTGGAAAACACATTAGTCGTAGCAAATGAAAGAGATATGATCAAAGGTATATAAATGAGCAATGTGTGCAATGTATTAATCAAAATTCCGAGAATCAAGAATATTTAGCTCATTCCTAAGTTCGCAAAAGGTCTTCTCATCTAATGGCTTGGTAAAGATATCGGCTAATTGATCTTTGATGTTGATATAAGTTATCTCGATATCCCCCTTTGTTGGTGATCCCTCAAAAAGTGATACCGAATATCTATGTGCTTAGTGCGGCTGTGTTCAATGGGATTCTCCGCCATGCGGATAACACTCTCATTGTCACATAGGAGAGGGACTTTGCTCAACTTGTAGCCATAGTCCTTGAGGGTTTGCCTCATCCAAAGTAATTGCGCACAACAATGGCCTGTGGCATATACTCAGCTTCAGCGGTTGATAGGGCTACTGAATTTTGTTTCTTTGAAGCCCAAGACACCAGGGATCTCCCCAGAAACTGACAAGTCCCTGATGTGCTTTTTCTATCAATTTTACACCCTACCCAATCGGCATCGGAATATCCTATTAAATTAAAAGTGAATCCCTTGGGGTACCAAAGCCCAAACTTAGGAGTGAAACTAAATATATCATGATTCTTTTCACGGCCCTAAGGTGAACTTCCTTAGGATCGGCTTGGAACCTTGCACACATGCATACAGAAAGCATAATATCCGGTCGAGATGCACATAAATAGAGTAAAGATTCTATCATCGACCGGTATACCTTTTGATCTACGGATTTACCTTCCGTGTCGAGGTCGAGATGCCCATTGGTTCCCATGGGTGTCTTGATGGGCTTGGCATCCTTCATTCCAAACTTCTTAAGAATGTCTTGAATATACTTTGTTTGGCTGATGAAGGTGCCCTCTTGGAGTTGCTTGATTTGAAATCCTAAGAAATATCTTAACTCCCCCATCATTGACATCTCGAATTTCTGTACCATGATTCTACTAAACTCTTCACAAGTAGATTTGTTAGTAGACCCAAATATGATATCATCAACATAGATTTGGCATACAAACAAATCCTTTGCAACAGTTTTAGTAAAGAGTGTAGTATCGGCTTTAGCAACTTTGAAGCCATTAGTGATTAGAAAATCTCGAAGGCATTCATACCATGCTCTTGGGGCTTGCTTGAGCCCATAAAGTGCCTTTGAGAGTTTATACACATGGTTAGGATACTCACTATCCTCGAAGCCGGGAGGTTGCTCAACATAGACCTCTTCCTTGATTGGTCCATTGAGGAAGGCACTCTTCACGTCCATTTGGTAAAGCTTAAAGCCATGGTAAGTAGCATAGGCAAGTAATATACGAATTGACTCAAGTCTAGCTACGAGTGCATAAGTTTCATCAAAATCCAAACCTTCGACTTGTGAATAACCCTTAGCCACAAGTCGGGCTTTGTTCCTTATCACCACACCATGCTCATCTTGCTTGTTGCGGAATACCCACTTGGTACCTACAACATTTTGGTTAGGACGTGGAACCAAATGCCATACCTCATTTCTCATGAAGTTGTTGAGCTCCTCTTGCATTGCCAGCACCCAATCCGAATCTCTTAAGGTATCCTCTACCCTGTATGGCTCAATAGTGGAGACAAAAGAGTAATGTTCACAAAAATGTGCAACACGAGATCTAGTGGTTACCCCCTTATGAATGTCGCCTAGGATGGAGTTCAAGGGTGATCTCGTTGGACTGCTTGGTGGACTCTTGGGTGTGGCAGTCTTTGACCCTATACTTCTTGCTCATCTTCCTTGTCTTCATTTTCTTCATCTCCCCCTTAATTATTGACCTCTTCTTGAGATGGCTCATTTTCTTGATCTTCTTCTTCATCACCTTGAGCCTGATCCTCATCTTGAGTTGGTGGAGATGCTTGATTGGAAGATGACAGTTGATCCTATGCTTGTGGAGGATCTTCGGATTCCTTAGGACACACATCCTCAATGGACATGTTCCTTAACGCGATGCATGGGGCCTCTTCATCATCTAATTCATCAAGATCAACTTGCTCCACTTGAGAGCCATTAGTCTCATCAAACACAATGTCACAAGAAACTTCAACTAGTCTAGTGGATTTGTTAAAGACTCTATATGCCCTTGTGTTTGAATCATATCCTAGTAAAAAAGCCTTCTACAGCCTTAGGAGCAAATTTAGATTTTCTACCTCTTTTAACAAGTATAAAACATTTGCTACCAAGGACTCTAAAATATGAAACATTAGGCTTTTTACCGGTTAGGAGTTCATAAGATGTCTTCTTGAGGATTCAGTGAAGGTAGAGCCGGTTGATGGAGTAGCAGGCGGTGTTAATCGCCTCGGCCCAAAATCGGACCGAAGTCTTGTACTCATCAAGCATGGTCCTCGCCATATCCAGTAGAGTTCTATTCTTTCTCTCCACTACACCATTTTGTTGAGGTGTGTAGGGAGAAGAGAACTCATGCTTGATGTCGTCCTCCTCAAGAAAGCCTTCAATTTGTGAATTCTTGAATTCCATCCCATTATCGCTCCTTATTTTCTTGATCCTTAATCCGAACTCATTTTGAGCTCGTCTCAAGAATCCCTTTAAAGTCTCTTGGGTTTGAGATTTATCCTGCAAAAATAACACCCAAGTGAAGCGAGAATAGTCATCCACAATTACAAGACAATAATTACTCCCGTCGATGCTTATGTAAGCTATCGGGCCGAATAAATCCATGTGGAGCAGCTCAAGCGGCCTATCGGTCATCATGATGTTCTTGTGTGGATGATGGGCACCAACTTGCTTTCCTGCTTGGCATGCGCTATAAACCCTGTCATGTCCTTTGACCAAACCTTGATTTCTATCCCCGAATGTGATAGCTCGTTGGGGATCTTCGTTTTTCTTGTAGGAGAAGAACATCCTTTTCTCCCCTGTCATATGGTTTGTGCACCCGCTATCAATGATCCAACTTGAGCCCCGGATGCATAAACCAGCAAAACAATTTAGGCCTTGTTCTTAGGTACCCAAACGGTCTTGGGTCCTTTCACATTAGAAACAAGCACCTTGGGTACCCAAACACAAGTCTTTGATCCCTTGTGTTTGGCCCCAACATATTTGGCAACTACTTTGCCTAATTTGTTAGTAAGCACATAAGAAGCATCAAAAGATTTAAATGAAATATTAGGCTCATTTGATGCAACAGGAGTTTTCTTTTTAGGCATTTTGACATGGGTAGAATGCCTAGAGCTAGAAGCCTCATTCTTATAAATAAAAGCATGGTGAGAAACAGAATGAGACTTCCTAGAATGAATTCTCCTAATTTTGTGCTCAGGATAACCAGCAGGATATAAAATATAACCCTCGTTATCCTGTGCCATGGGAGCCTTGTCCTTAACAAAGTTGGACAATCTCTTAGGGCATTAAGCTTGACATTGGTTCCCTGTTGGAAACCAATGTCATCCTTAATACCAGGGCGTCTCCCATTATAGAGCATGCTCCTAGCAAATTTAAATTTTTCATTTTCTATTTCATGCTCATTAATTTTTGTAGTAAGTTGAGCTATGTGATCATTTTGTTGTTTAATTAAAGCTAGGTGATCATGAATAGCATCAACATTAGTGTCTCTACATCTAGCAAAAATAGTAACATGATCAATACTAGATGTAGAGGGTTTGCAAGCATTTAATTCATCAATCTTAGCATGTAAAATGGCATTCTCATTTCTAAGATTGGAAATAGAAACATTGCAAACATTTAAATCTTTAGCCTTGGAAATTAAAACATCATTCTCGGTTCTAAGGCTAGAAAGAGATTCATTTAATTTATCAATCCTTGCAATTAAACTATCATTTCATTTCTAAGACTGATAATTGAATCATTGCAAACATTTGATTTTTCCATCTTAGCATTTAAACTAGCATTTTCATTTCTAAGGTTGGAGATAGTGTCATGGCATATGCTAAGCTCATTAGTCAATTTTCATGTTTTTCTACTTCCTGAGCATAAGCATTTTTTACTTTAACATGCTTTTTGTTTTCCTTAATAAGAAATTCCTCTTGGCTATCTAGGAGTTCATCCTTCTCATGAATAGCACCTATTAATTTATTCAATTTTTTTGTTGCATGTTAAGGTTGGCAAAAAGAGTAAGCAAATCATCTTCATCTTCACTAGAGCTACCCTCATCACTAGATGTTGTATATTTAGTGGAGGCTCTAGATTTTACCTTCTTCCTTTTGTCGTCCTTTGCCATGAAGCACTTGTGGCCGATGTTGGGGAAGAGGAGGCCTTTGTTGACGGCGATGTTGGTGGCGTCCTCATCAGAGGAGGAGTCGGTGGAGCTCATGTCAGAGTCCCATTCCCGACATACGTGGGCATCCCCGCCCTTCTTCTTGTAGTATCTCTTCTCCTTCTTCTTTCCCCTCTTGTTGTCGCCCCTGTCACTATCACTAGACATAGGACATTTAGCGATAAAATGACCGGCTTACCACATTTGTAGCACACCCTTTTGGAACGGGGCTTGTAGTCTTTCCCCTTCCTTTGCTTGAGGATTTGGCGAAAGCTTTTGATGATAAGCGCCATTTCCTCGTTGTCAAGCTTGGAGGCATCGATTGGAATCCTACTTGGTGTAGATTCCTTCTTTTCTTCCTCCGTCGCTTTGAATGCGACGCGTTGCACCTCGGGTGTGGAGGTGCCGCCTTGCTCCAAGTTGATGATTTGTTTGGAGCCTTTGATCATCAATTCAAAGCTCACAAACTTTCCTATCACTTCCTCGGGAGACATTAATTTGTATCTAGGATCCCCACGAATTAATTGCACTTGAGTAGGATTGCGAAAAACAAGGGATCTTAGAATAACCTTGACCATTTCATGGTCATCCCACTTGGTGCTCCCAAGGTTGCACACTTGGTTCACCAAGGTCTTGAGCCGGTTGTACATGGCTTGTGACTCCTCTCCTTGGATGAGGACGAATCGACCGAGCTCCCCCTCGATCGTCTCCCGCTTGGTGATCTAGATCACCTCATCTCCTTCGTGCGCGGTTTTGAGTACGTCCCAAATCTCCTTGGCACTCTTCAATCCTTACACCTTATTATACTCCTCTCAACATAGAGAGGCAAGGAGTATAGTAGTTGCTTGGGAATCAAAGTGTTTGATTTGGGCGACCTCGTCCGAGTCGTAGCCCTCGTCCCCTACCGATGGTACCTGCGCTCCAAATTCAACAATGTCCCATATGCTAGCGTGGAGTGAGGTTAGATGATGCCTCATTTTATCACTTCACATACAATAATCTTCACCATAAAAAACCGGTGGTTTGCCTAGTGGGACGGAAAGTAAAGGAGTGCGTCTAGAAATGCGGGGATAACAAAGTGGCATCTTACTATACTTCTTGCGCTCATGGCGCTTAGAAGTGACGGACGGCGCGTCAGAGCCGGAGGTAGATGGCGACGAAGAGTCGGTCTCGTAGTAGACCACCTTCTTCATCTTCTTTTTCTTGTCGCCACTCCGATGCAACTTGTGAGGAGGTGATCCCTCCTTTAGTTTGTTGCCGGATTCCCTTGATGGAGCCTTCCCGTGGCTTGTGGGCTTGTCGCTGGTCACGATCTCCCTCTTGGCATGATCTCCCGACATCACTTCGAATGGTTAGACTCTAATGAAGTACCGGCTCCGATACCAATTGAAAGTCGCCTAGAGGGGGTGAATAGGCGGAATCTGAAAATCTTGGATGCTTGGAGTGGTGGTGGTTGGGGGATATTTATAGCCCTCAACCACCACATAGTCGTTGGGGAGGCTGTCTGTCGAAGGGCGCATCGGACAGTCCGGTGCGCCAGCCACGTCACCCAACCGTTAGGGTTCTAAAGATTCTGACCATTGGAGCGCTAACTTCATGTCGCACCGGACAGTCCGGTGCTACACCAGATAGGTATTGTTCACTGTCCGGTGCGCCTCTGACGCCTGCTCTGACTTCTGCGCACTGTTCACGCATTGTTCACACTTTTGCAGACGACCGTTGCGCTGTTAGCCGTTGCTCCACTTGGTGCACTGGACAGTCCGGTGACACACCGGACAATCCGGTGAATTATAGCGGAGCAGCGCCTGAGAAACCCGAAGGTGGCGAGTTCAGAGTGTACGACCCCTGGTACACCGGACACTGTCTAGTGGCACACCGGACAGTCCGATGCGCCAGACCAGGGTTCTCTTCGGTTTCTTTTGCTCCTTTCTTTTGAACCCTAACTTGATCTTTTTATTAGTTTGTGTTGAACTTTTATGCACCTGTAAAATACATAATCTAGAGCAAACTAGTTAGTCCAATTATTTGTGTTGGACATTCAACCACCAAAATTATTTATAGGAAAAGGTTTGACCCTATTTCCCTTTCACACACACCTCGGCAGACGACTCCATAGGGGCTACGAGGCCCAGAAGCATGACCCAACAGACGAGACCACAGGGGCTACGATGCCTAGAAGCAGGAGACCAAACTCCACCCTAGTAGAATACTAGTCCTTATTGTTACGCTACCCTTTTGCTATAAAAGGGCAAGACAACCCCCATCCAAACATCATCTATATCTTTACAGCTTCACACAAGTACCCAGCTGTAACACATTCCAAGCAATCACCACTGCACTGGACTAGGGCCTCGGCCTGAACCAGTATAACCAACTCGCCTCAAATCCACCCTCGAGCCCCCCGTAGCTCACCATTCGGAGTGAGTCCACGCTAGCACCCCGTCCGAACACAAATCTTATTGTCCCCCGGTTCCAGAAACCACGGGACATAGCTTATGAGAATAATTGTCAATGAGTGTCAACATATAACAAGGACCACAAACACAAGGATTGTGAGATGGTCCTCATAAATCGTAATGCATATAATCAAGAATATATTTACTTTCATGAGTAGAGGTATTAAATGTCACCCTTTTGTGTTTACCAAACACACAATTAATGCCTAAAACTTCCGCTCACTCATGCTATGCTCATCAAAAAGACCTCTTTTACATAATTCATGCATGATTGTTCATTAATATGTCCAAGAAATATATGCCAAGATTAGTAGCATCAGAATTTGATGATGAAGAAATTATAGTAGCATGACTTGTAATTGTAGTATCATGAAGATAGTACAAATTTAGAGATTTTAATTCACCTTTCATAACAATAAGAGAACCTTTTGACACCTTTAAAACTCCATCTCCATTGAAGTATATGTACCCTTTACCATAAAGAGTACTCAAAGAAATAAGATTTTTGCTTATGTCTACAATATGCCTCACATTAGTCAAAAATTTGATATTGTCATGTGCATCTTGATTTGAACATATCGAGTTCCAATAATATCACATGGATTGTCATCATGTAATCTACCAAAACCTTCACCTTAGAGAGAGAGTCATAGATGACAAACCAATCTCTATTAATGCATATGTGAGATGAAGCACTGAAATCAAAATCTACTCATCACCACTATTTGCACATGTAGCGAAAGCAACAAGTATCTTACTGTTAGAATTATATACCTCAGAAACAACGACATAACGACACAAGCATTACCTTTACCATTGGATTTACCTTTCTCTCTATATGTGGCAGATTTCTTCTCTTTGTTCTTTAATTTATAATGCTCGGTTAATGATTGTATTTCTTGCAATACCTGCATAATTTATCTCCCTTACTTCAAAATTTTGAATGACCTCTTTAACAATTAGGACTTTTGTCTCTATTGCTACTGTTTGCTTTATTTTCTGCCCTTCCATGAACAAACAATGCTTGTCCACTGAAACACAACCTTCAAAAGATACCATATGTTTCATCTTTTCCTTGGCATGCAAAGCCTTAGAAACCTCATCCAATGTTAGAGTATCATGACTATATAATAATGTATCTCCGAAATTTACAAAAGAACTAAGCAAAGAGAACAAAAGAATAAGGTCTAAATCATCATCATCATAATATATCACCATAGCATGCAAATATGAAATGGTCTCCTTGAAGACCAAAAGATGGTTAAGCACAGAACCGCCTTGCGACTTGTGTGTATATAATTTCATATTTATATACATCTTGCTTATTAGATCCTTCGACATGTGAATCAACACTAGCTTGAGCCATAAAGCTATTTAAGTTTCTTAAGCAAAAAATCTTGCAAAATATCATTTGAAAGATAATTGAATTTGGGTCATGGCCTTACAATCTTTTTGTTCTCCTAATTAGTCTAAGATTTTGAATCTTTTTTACCAAATTTATCAAAAGCATCAACGACATTAGCTTGTGTACGAATAGCCCTTATCTTGACTTGCCATAGAGCGAACTTTATGTCACAATTTAGAGGTGAAAGATCATACGCAGTGGCGGACGCAGAACAAAATTCTAGGTGGGGCCAACAGTGCAAAAAACAAATCACCAGACTAGACCATAAATATAGATTAATGATAATAACATGAATGTTAAATGATAATATCTAGTGTTTCCAAAATGATATGAATACCAAAAAAACCTTTTTGGCTACCTAAAGGAGAGCTAGAGAGAGAAAATAGGTGGACTGACTTAGGACGAGGCACTAGGGCGGCGCAGCCGTATCGACGCGTCGTTCTGGCGAGACATCGAATTTGTTGTGAGATGGCGTTGGTGAGACGACGACAGGTGGGAGGATCGAGTGCAGGAGGCGAGGTAGCAATAGATGACGGTGACGGCAAGCGACAGCCATTGTTGTGTTGCGACGACGCGGTGGGACCCTAATGAGCTAGCGAGGGACAGATGACGCCACGGTCACACCAACAGCTTACCCATCTGCTGGTGTGAACTAGGAGGCAAAATATCAATGTTGTGTGCAGGATCCCGACGAGTCGACGAGCTGATGAGTAATGAGAAGGCAAGGTGCGCTGCAGCGGGCGGGTTAGGTCACCGACTTACTAATAGTCAGTCGATGATCGAAGAAGCGAGTGAGCCACGAGTGGGAGTGGGCTTGCGCCAGGGAAGAGAATCAAATGGCTCAGGTGAAGAGTGAACTGAGCAGTAAAGCGTCGAGAGAAAAATAGATCAAAATCTAGTTTTCATTAGATTTGTTCATGCTAACTATACAAAAGTTTGTTTATTTTGTTGTGTATCTAAACCTAGATATAAGGGGTTAAAAAGTTGAGGTGGGACCATGGCCCACCTTGCTCACCCCTTGGATCTGCCCTATCGATATGGCAAGGAAATAGCAATAATAACCAGAAAAAATATAAACGGTAGAAATTTAGGTTTAATCCTAGCAAAAAAAATCTACAGCCTAGTACACAACTTGTGCATGTTCAGCAATAAACTTCAAACCTTTTGGTAATATGTTTGGGTGCATATTTCAAACATCGCTAAAAATGAACTTTTTTTCTGCACTATCGATCAATAGTAGCAAGATAAGAGAAACTTGATTGCTTCCTAGATTCACATGCACTTATGATTGCTAGGAAACACAACAACATAGGCCTCAACACCACAGAGTAAAATTTGGTGACCGAAATCAACTCTACTTCTCGATAGTAACTTTGCAAATGAGTCGACACCACCGCCAATCGATGATGATATGGAAATCGACTCCATATCTAAGACACTGAGCAATATATTCAAACGCACGTAACAACACGCCGAACTTGCAGATTGATTAAAATGCTAGATTTTTTCAATCTTGTGTCTAGTTCTTCTACCACTTCATAGCAAATAATGCAAATACGAATCAAACACGAGACATAGAAATCTTACATAGAATACCCTAGGGAAAAAATCACGAGCGCCAACCAATAACCTTAACTATATGTGGGGAGTCTACAAAACGCAAGTTATACGAGATAAATCGTATGTCTTCTCGCAAAACTTACGAGATGTATATATAGGACGGACGAACTGCACTCCAATACAAAAATAAATCTGCTAATTAACATAACTCAAACCACGAACCCTCCAGATATCCATGCGAGACCCATGTTAAAATTCACATCAAATTCTAACGTTGTTTCTAGCATTGGCGTCGATTATAGCCGTCATCGGCAGTGTGCCTCTACGACTACATTAGCTATATATGTACGCCTTCACCAAAGAGGGTGATATGGTGCATGTTGTAGCTAGAGGCGGATCTATGCTCTATACCACTCGGATGGTGGTCTAGGACTTGATTCATATAACACAATTTTTTTCCAATCTAACGCGTGGTCAATTTTTTATAAAAAAAAAAGGAGAACAAAAATTTAGTAAAATCAACTTAAGGCTATTTTCAATAGATCCGCGAACGTGGAAAATAAGAGGTCGCATGCAACGGCTCACGTTTCCAATAGAGCGAGGATGAAGACACCCAAAAGGGACACTAGCTGTCGTCGTATTCTAAAATCCACGGATTCTCTCATCTCGATTTGTATGTCCGCATACGTGCATGGCTGGAAGGGGCATTTCTTTTGAGCGTTCGTATCGCAGCAGCTCATTTTGCGCGTCTGTATCCATAGACCGTCCTGTCTGCTGGTACCTGTATTATATACTAGTGTAGTAGACTGTAGACATAGACTCACCGTCTTGTCACGCCCCGGCGGCCGATCGGCTCATCGGTAAATGTGCAATATAAATTTAGTGATATTGTAAAGATTTAAATTGGAACTTCTATAGCAGACACTCAGCCTACTTTAGTTTGTGTTTTGACCAGGCTAAAAAAACTTCAGGCTGCCCGCTCCGCTGCAACGCTGCTTATATACATTTAACTTTACCTGGCTGGTGGCTCGATGCCAATCATGTGGTGACATTTTTTTGAGAGAGGCCAGGCGTACATTTTGCAACTTTGCAGGCCGTGGCTGTTTGCTGCGCGGGCGACAAGCGTTCGTGGCGTATGTGCAACGTCGCATGCGACTAGGGCGTCGGGATCCTCTTGGCTGCGTCCTCGGATTCTACTTTGGTTTGGGTGCTGTAGTAAATTTAATTTTTGTTTGTTTAAATAAAATTCACTCTTTTTTTTTCTATCTCTCATGCGTGTTTTTATTCTGAGGGAGTGTGTGTTCCTCTAAAAGTTTAGTTTGGATCACGTCTTTTAGTTTTTATCTATATTAGTTAGTTTTTATAAGTACACTATATTTAATACCTGTAAAAAAATATTTGCCATTTACTATTTAAAGTCTGTCAAATAAAGTCGAATATGTAAAGGGTCAGATCAATCGCTAACGTGACATTCCACCTAAGGCCTTGTTCGATTATTCCAATTTCATGTGGATTGAAGTGTATTAGGATGGATTGAGATGGATTTTGACTTGCTATGGATTTAAACCGACTCGATACCACCCAGTCCACATGGATTAAAGGTGAAACGAACAAGCTCTAATAGGGGGAGGGGGTCATGTGACCTTTGAAAAAGTTTATAAACCTAGATGACACACTTTACATCGTTAATGGGGGTTTATGTGACCTTGAATGAATAGTACATGGACATAGATAACACCCGAAATTGTTTATGGACTGTTGATGCACTTTGCTCAAACTAAAATTGAGGACACCTAAATTTTAGTAAATCTCCATAACAAAAATAATGTATATCTAGAAAAACCTAAATGTCTTATAATCAAAAATAAATTCCGTAGTACTATTCTGGTCCCGCTTGTTATTGAAGAACATTTGATATTTTTTTGGGGTGTAAACACCTACGCACGGAATATGTTTTGTACAAACTAAAACGCACGGGTGTATTTTCTACGAAGTATAAGTGTACGTCACAGGAATAAAGCAAGATACGACACGCGGGACAATTTGTCATCATGGCGCAATGATAAGTAAAGGCGAAACATGCTAATCCAAGAGAGAGAGATAGTTAGAGCTGTGTTGTTTTTATATCTAGCTAGAGCTGTTAGCTTAGAGCAATGTATTTATGGGACTGCTGGCAGATGTATTTATTACAGAACGACAAAGAAAGTACAACAAACGTAGTACTTATGGCCGGGTTGAGGGAGTAGTATTATGGGACGACGGAGGGGAGTGCATCCAAGCGTGCATTTACTGTTTCCAGCCGAATTCGCTAGATTGCGAGTGTTTGTCATTTTCTAATCCATTTGCAGCAGTAGCTAGGCTGTGGTGCAGAACGTTTCGGCGGGGGGCGCAGCGCAGTGGCTCGAGCACGAGGCCGATAAATTAGCAGCCCTCGGCCTTGGAAATGGAATCCCAAGGCATAATTTAGCTACTACCCCTACCCCCGCGCATTGGTTCCGTTCCATCCCAAGCTAACACAGGCATCGTATATATGGCGGGCGACGACGGGGCGGACGCGTCGGAGCGGCTGGAGAGCATCCTGACGGCGGAGGCGGCGGCGTCGCCGTGGGCCGCGGCCGCCATCGAGCTGCGGCTGCTGACGCGGCTGGCGGCGCCCGCGGTGGTGATGTACATGATCAACTACCTCATGTCCATGTCCACGCAGATCTTCTCGGGCCACCTCGGCAACCTGGAGCTCGCCGCCGCGTCGCTCGGCAACGCCGGCGTCCAGATGTTCGCCTACGGCCTAATGGTACGTACGCCACAGTCGCATACTGTATCGTCTCTGGCTGCAGCAGCATGTAGCTGCAGCTGGGTTTATTTCTCCTACTTTCGCTTGCCTTGCTTTGCTTTGCTTTCGCCGTCGTGGATGCGTAGTTGTCCCTCCCGATTCTCCCCCGGGCTCCTCGATTATTAGACTGTTTCATTTCATTTACCAAGCCACTGTGGCAGCAGACCCACGTTAGAGAATCTGGCGCTCCGACGTCCGGACAAAGCTTCGTGCGCGCTCCTCGTGCCGAACCGCTCCGCCCGATCTCTGTTTCACGCGCCCCCTAAGCTCGCCAGCAGAAACCACGTCCCCCACGCCTCTGGATACGCGCCACGTCGTTCCACGCTAAAATATTGGCTCCAAAATATAAAAACATTTGCAACGTAAAGTCCCAAATAGCTAAAGCATTTAAAACACGCACTTCTAACGTAGTACGTATAAATACATTTTTGCCGAGCGCGAAAGACTCGGTAACAAAAATACACTTTGCAAAACGTCGTCAAAAGCCGACTCTATGACGGCCGTTACTTATGTCGAGTGTCTATATAAGACATTTGACAAAAGTCTTGTCTTTGCCGAGTGTCAAAGGGAAGACACTCGACAAAATTTATTTGTCTTTTTTTTCTTCTTTTTTCCAACTTTCAAACACAGTGTTCACAAAATATGACCAAAAACTTGCAATCCAGTTATTTTAAAGTTGTATAAAACACAAAGTTAAAAAATCATGAAACTTGTCGAAATGTCATAATATCATATGTAGCTGTTGTGATAAAAATTTGACAATGTTTAATGAAAGTTGTCATGTACAAAACTTGTGCAACCTTTACATGAAATCATAAACCTTCTACATAGATTATTGTATTTGTACACAGACACAACGTACATGACAATGACAACTTTTACGAAACATCGTGAAACATTGTCAAATACTTGGTGTTGATTTGTGAGATACATGGTGTTGGTGATATTTATATTTGTGAAACTTGTTAGTGTGGTGCTATTTGTGAGATATGTGGTGTTGGTGATACATGTGATGATTCTGTGATATATATGTGACGCCAATGATATATATCTTTTGTTTGTTTGGTGTAATAACAAAAACAAAATAAAAAGGGGTTCTCTGGGCACTTTACCGAGTGCAATGACCATAGCACTTGGCAAAGAAGGCACACCTACGAACAGATAAAACTTCTTTGTTGAGTGTTATGGTAATGACACTCGACAAAAAGGCGTCTTTACCGAGTGCCATAATGACACTTGGCACAAAGCCGACGCTTAGGGCCCACGGAAGCTATCTTTGCCAAGTACCTGCTAGCCTAACACTCGGCAAAGAAGGAATCTTTGCCGAGTGCTAGCAATCAGTGGTGAAGACACACCCCGGGCCACCAGGCCCATGGCTCGGGGTGTGGCCGTCGCCGTGCTGTCCTGTTGTGCCCCGCCGTCGTGCCCCACCGCCACCATGCCCCATCCAGTGTGTGGTGCCCAGGCTGCCTGTGGCCCGGGGCTTGCCCCAAGGCTGGTTTCGCCGCCGCTAGCGAGCACACTCGCAGAAACCGACATGGGGACCCACTAGAACTCCCTTTATCGAGTGCCTGTTGGCTTGGCACTCGACAAAGAAAGTGTCTTTGTCAAGTGCCATAATGACACTCGGCACAAATCCTACGCTCAGGGCCCACGGGAGCTATCTTTGTCAAGTACCTGCTAGCCTAACACTCGACAAAGAAAGCGTCTTTGCCAAGTGTTAGCGAGCAGTGGCGAAGACACACCCTGGGCCACTCGGGCCATGGCTCGGGGCGTGGCTGCCGCCGTGTTGTGCCCCGCCGCCACCATGCCCCAACGTGCGGCGCCCCAGGCTGCCAGTGGCCCGGGCCTTGCCCCAAGGCTGGTTTCGCCGCCGCTAGCGAGCACACTCGCAGAAACCGACATGGGGCCCCACTAGAACTCCCTTTATCGAGTGCCTGTATGCTGGGCACCCGACAAAGAAAGCGTCTTTGCCGAGTGCCATAATGACACTCGGCACAAAGCCTACGCTCAGGGCCCACGGGAGCTATCTTTGTCAAGTACCTGCTAGCCTAACACTCGGCAAAGAAAGCGTCTTTGCCGAGTGTTAGCGAGCAGTGGCAAAGTCACACCCCGGGCCACTCGGGCCATGGCCCGGGGCGTGGCCGCCGCCATGCCGTGCTGCTGTGCCCCACCGCCACCATGCCCCAACGTGCAACACCCAGGCTGCCAGTGGCCCTGGGCTTGCCCCAGGCTGGTTTTGCCTCGCTAGAGCACGCTCGCAGAAACCGACATGGGGCCCCACTATAACTCCCTTTATCGAGTGCCTGTTGGCTTGGTACCCGACAAAGAAAGCGTATTTGCCGAATGCCATAATGACACTCGGCACAAAGCCTACGCTCAGGGCCCACAGGAGTTATCTTTGTCAAGTACCTGCTAGCCTAACACTCGACAAAGAAAGCGTCTTTGCCGAGTGTTAGCGAGCAGTGGCGAAGACACACCCCGGGCCACTCGGGCCATGACCCGGGGCGTGGCCGCCGCCGTGTCGTGCTCCTGTGCCCCGCCGCCACCATGCCCCAACGTGCGGCGCCCAGGCTGCCAGTGGCCCGAGGCTTGCCCCAAGGCTGGTTTCGCCCCTGCTAGCGAGCACACTCGCAGCAACCGACGTGGGGGCCCACTAGAACTCCCTTTATCGAGTGTCTGTTGGCTTGGCACTCGGCAAAGGCCCCATCACCGTCGCTTGGCACCATGACATCAACTTTTTTTGCCTAGTGTCGTAGGGCACTCGACAAGGTCTTTACCGATTGTCTGACATAAAGTACTCGATAAAGAGGTCGCCGATAACCAGTTCGTCGAGCCATCTTTACCGAGTGGTACACTCGACAAAGGTTTTGCTGAATGTTGTAGAGGCTTTATCGAGAGTGCCTACGACACTTGGCAATGAACTATGTTCCGGTAGTGTCTTAAATTAAATTTTGTAACATCTAGATAAAACAATTGCAACATTACGTGTAAAAGCATATGAAATATTTGTAACATAGACTTACAGCGTACATGTATAACCACCGCCACATATGTAATGTCGATATATTACTTTTGTAACATCAAGATAAAACACTTGCTACAATATATACATCCGAATCTGATAAAACACTTAAAACATACTGTATGTTTACAGTATGTGCTTTCCAGCGCGACGGGTGGCGGCGGGGTAGTAATTAAGATATGTTTACAATATGACTTAGAAATTCAGACATTTTATTTACCTAGAGTCATTACTGCTGTTGTAGAGTTAAATCTAAGTCATTTTTTCAACACGCTATTTCTATGACATTTTTATATGGCATCCAAGTAATTTATGCATTGCAGGTTATTCCTTTCCATTCACAATATTTAAGACATTAGATGTGCATCTAATAAGTCATTCCGTATAACTCATAGTATTAAAAAATATTATATGTTATCTAAGTCATTCCTTTGTTCCCGGGTTGAATCTAACTATCTAAGTCATTTCTCTTTTCGTATGATATATTCAACTGTTCTAAGTTATTTTTATATTACAAGTCATTTTTTATAACGAGTCAAGTGCCACAAGGATAGATTGGACCCGTTTTATAGTGTATAGAGCGTGCATGACTGACCGTCTCGGTGAGATGCATTCGGTTGAGTCCGAATAATAAACTACTCCCCAGTTTCAATTTAAAATTTGTTTGCCAATAAATGATGGCATATATATACACATCTATATCTATATTATCTATACTAATCTATTAAAAGCTTAATATGTGCACCTGGTGATACCATAGTTTCACTCTCACCACACCGTGTAAAAAAATAGTGTAGAATAAGCTGAGCACTCGAACCACGTCTTGGCTTCATAAATTTAGAAATAAACAATAATTATATTTAAGTATATAACAATCGTAGCAAAGTACGATCAACTATCTAGTATACATTATATAACTAGTCTTCATTTGCGTGTTTGGTTCTCTTCTCACCGCGTGTAGTTGCACCCGTGGATCCCTTAAAGCAATTGTTTGATTGACTGTATACTCAAATACAGGTCGGCACTGTCCTTAAAATACAGCAAGCCAGGCCCAGGCGAGATACTTCGGCGAGCGTACTCTCACGTGCATGCAGCGGCACAAATTCTTTTTACGTTGTTTTTATTATATCTTCTAATTAAAAAAATTTAATTATTAAACCGATTCTATGTTTGTGTTTATATACCATTAATGCTATATAATATTTGAAAAATTATTTATGTACATTCTCTATTACACGTCTTTGTGCAAACAACCAAATAAAGTATATGTCACGTTTGCACGAGTATGTACAAGTAACCTAAATAAATTTACTCTAGTTCTATCAATACTTAGTAGACTCGTGCGGGTCTAGCTCAACCAAACACATCCGCATGTGATTCCTACCGAGCAATCTAGGGGATGCTGGTGGGTCGTGACGTCGGGAGGGGGGGGGAACGAAATTGAAGGTGACCAGACAAGAAAATGGACAAAAATCGTCCAATAGTATGGCATTTTAATTTTTCAGCCGGAGAGATACGGTGACAAGATCCTAGAGTTTTCTAAAATTTAAATCAACGAAATATTTTTTCACAAATAAAGTTTCTTTTTTCAAAAAATACGGAAACAAAAAAATCTGGGCCGTTCCAGTGCATAGATGGGCCTGCAGAATTGTTTTTTTATTACAACAGGCCTGCATCACTGTTGACTCTAGTCTTGGTCAGGTAAGCCGTTCGCACATATGGGCCTTATTCACAGTATCATAAATCGGCCCAGGTCTATTTGAATTCGCTTCTTGTTGTCATTCACGGTTTCCGCCAAAACGAAGAGCAAGGTGTTCATATATTTTTGGTTGCTTCCGCAGCTGGGCATGGGCAGCGCGGTGGAGACACTGTGCGGGCAGGCCTACGGCGCCCACAAGTACGAGATGCTGGGCATCTACCTGCAGCGCTCGGCCGTGCTTCTGTGCGTCACGGGCGTTCCGCTGGCCGTCATCTACGCCTTCTCGGAGCCAATCCTGGTGTTCCTGGGTCAGTCGCCGGAGATCGCCCGCGCCGCGTCCGTCTTCGTGTACGGCCTCATCCCGCAGATCTTCGCGTACGCCATCAACTTCCCCATCCAGAAGTTCATGCAGGCGCAGAGCATCGTGCTCCCGAGCGCCTACATCTCCACCGTCACGCTGGTGCTGCACGTGGTACTCAGCTGGGTCGTCGTCTACAAGGTCGGCCTGGGCCTGCTGGGGGCCTCCCTGCTGCTCAGCCTCAGCTGGTGGGTTATCGTCGCCGCCCAGTTCGCGTACATCGTGATGAGCCCCAGGTGCCGCCACACCTGGACCGGGTTCACCTGGCAGGCATTCTCGGGCCTGTGGGGCTTCTTCAAGCTCTCCGCCGCGTCCGCGGTCATGCTTTGCCTTGAGACCTGGTACTACCAGGTCCTGGTGCTCATTGCCGGGTTGCTCCCCAACCCTGAGCTTGCATTGGATGCCTTGTCCGTATGGTGAGTGCGTGTTAATTAGTGTGTTTACGTTACCATTATATATATTCTTTCATCTTTCACTATCCGTCCCCATAGAAAGCCGACCAGAAACCTTAATCTTGTTGGCCTCTTCGTGTTATTATCTCATCTGCAGCATGACTGTCAATGCGTGGGTGTTCATGATCGCAGTGGGATTCAATGCTGCCGCTAGGTAGGTTCGCAACTCAACTATTACATCCGTTCTTAAATATTTGTCATCCCGTGGTTCACTAAACGGCGACAAATAAAAAAGAACGAAGGGAGTACATGATTATGCATACTACAGCTGACAGGTTTGATTTTTTTACTGGTTTTGTGTACCCTGACTAGCTTGCTTGTGAATGGTTTCCAGTGTGAGAGTGAGCAATGAGCTTGGTGCCGGCCACCCAAAATCTGCCTACTTCTCAGTGTGGGTAGTGACCGGGGTCTCTACGCTGATATCTCTGGTGCTTGCCATTGTGATCCTCTGCCTGCGCAACTACATCAGCTACATCTTCACGGAGGGTGAGGTGGTGTCAAACGCGGTGGCAGATCTCTGCCCACTGCTTGCCATCACGCTCGTCCTCAACGGCATCCAACCTGTTCTCTCAGGTTAGGTTTCAGAAACCTTCTCTCCATCAGTATGCTTGCACTACTACAATGGTTATTATTCCGGAAATAAACGGATGAGACTCCGGTTGGTTATTCCTGATCATGCATGGTGTAAGGGTAGTTCACGGTGTGATTTGAACAAGCAGATGTTTCACACAGGTGTCGCCGTTGGGTGTGGGTGGCAAGAATTCGTAGCCTACGTGAACGTTGGCTGCTACTACATAGTTGGTGTTCCCCTCGGCGCCATCCTCGGTTTTGTCTTCAAGCTCGGTGTAAAGGTAATGAAATCAAGTGCATAGTTAACAATGTTTCCTTTAATTTTCTGTCCACCGAATGTTCAACTCTAATGGCATACTCATGTGATCATGTCTCTCCTGACAGGGCATTTGGAGTGGTATGATTGGAGGAACTTTCATGCAGACGGCTATTCTAGTGTGGGCCACCTTGAGAACTGATTGGAACAAAGAGGTAGAAACAACTGAAATTTGCAGAACAAAAGGGAAAAAAATCATTTTTCTTTTTTGTGTTTACTTTCAACAAACCACGGTTACAAATTTGAACTATACGGAGTACCTTTGTTCCCATTTTTTCATTAGCCGTCTTGTGAGCATATAGTAATTGAAAACCACTACCAGGACTTCTGTCAGGCAAATATGCTAATAGAGTACTACTGAATTTTTGCAGCACTCTTCCAAAATATGTTTTTAAGGTGGTGTCTTAGTTTTACTGGTGTCCTCATTTTTAATTTTAGTCATGTTTTTTACTCAGTTTTGCCCTTCCGACAAAACTAAGCAAAAAAATACAATTAAGACTATGAATTTAAATAGCCATAAGTACCATTGATGTGCGTGCAAGTTATCTTACAGGAATGCTAGAATGTATAGAGAATATTCTAGTCACTCCAATTCTCTTCGATTTTGTGGTTCCGAAACTAGCCATAAACGTCTTTTTATTCTGCATAAAAGATGAACCACATAGCCCCGGTTTAGAAAGATTTAGAAAAGACTGTTAATTTATCTGACTGAAATAAACAGCCTCAAATTATTCGTACTGTACTGTATCATTCAGGGCTTACCAATCATGAATGCTAAAGCTCTGTCGCAGCTAGCTAATTGTCTTGTTGCTACTTGTTTCCGTTGTCCGTGCTGGGATAATTAATCGCATGTTTCAGGTAGAGGAAGCACAGAAAAGGTTAAATAAATGGGCGGATTCGAAGACGACAGAGCCCCTTCTTGTTGGTTTCGGCGATGGCAACTAATTTACTGCAAGGGTGGATGGATGGATCCACATCATCCTCTGGCTTCACCATCGTCACCATCAGGAATCTACGAAGGATCAGAAGAGACGACGGAGCCCCTTCTTGCCGGCGTTGGCGATGGCAATTAATTTACTGGATGGATGAATGGATCCACATTATTCTCTGGATGGCTTCACCATTGTCACCATCAGGATTGCTAATAAATCATGCGGAGGGTTATTTTAGCCAGTACCAAACGTATTTCGAGGACTCTATATTTCAATTTAATAAATATGTACCATTTATAATGAATAAGATGAGATTCTTCGTCATTATCTCTTGTATTTATGTGTTTGTGCTGTTGCGGTGAAGGAACAGAAAACGAGCCTTCCACATCTTCCTCACACCTGACAGGAGGTTTAGTTATCTAGATCTAGATTTCCGATGATACTGTTACTCAATACGTCATCAGCTCTGCTCTACCTTAACATTGTTGAGGCTTCGTTCTTCACCAACTCGATCTATGTTAAGCTGATCGATTCCAAGACCTATTTGAATTGTCCTATACAGGATAGATTACATCTCGGTCCACTTAATCAAGAAGCACAATATATCATGCTTGATACACTCTACATTGAATTCTTGCATTTAGATGCATGTTGTAGATTAAATTTGTATAGTCAGATGCATGTTGTATATTGAATTTTTGTGGTCAAATGCAGTTGTAGATTGATTTCTCACATTTAGATGCATGTTGTACATTGATTTTGGACATGCAAATCCTAGTGGCTATGACATGTCTACCCACAATGATAGGTCACGCCCCCTAATGGGCTACCACTATAAGCCCTTCTAGACTGCGCCCAAGCCACCCGCAAGCTATGTTAGACCGTCGATCAATGCTTTCCCTGTAAGGCAAAATTCACCCTCTTTTTATTGTTTTACACTTTTTCTGCTATATTTTTTCTTAAATATATTCCAACTGAATTTGTTTAATTTTTAGTGCACATTTAAATTGTATGCATGCTCTCTATGATTATTTATTCTATATTTTTGCTAAAATAATAAATATAATAATTTATGATTAAACTTTTTTACATACGACTATTTAAATTATTGCTATAAATAATTGACACATCTAATTAATCTAAAGTTACTTTTGTGTAATAGGCAGCAAAGATAGCATTATCTGTGTAAAAAGCCATCATAGAATGGTAGCAGCAGTTGTAGTGCCAATGGTTATGGCAATATAAAAGGCAAAAGCAACCCTCAAAATGGTTATGCAAGTGCCTTAAAGCAAGTGGGCGAAGGCTACTTTAGGTATGGATTCTAGTAGCTTTGGTCCCACCAATGCACACTAAGAAACACCTGATTAACATGTATTAGGAGTGAAAGAAACACTAAAACTTAGAGGCTCACTTTATGTAGGACCTTAAGGATGTTAGACTAGAGAGCCTCTTCCTAAACCACTTAAGACTACTAAACAATTTGGTCATGTTACCTTGGATGTTGTCATAGTGTAACAACACCAGGGTACCCAAAGTACTAGAGAGAGAGAGAGAGGAGGAAGCACAACGTAGGTTAGTGGTTGTGTTGAACCTGGGTAGGAGTGGGAACCAGCACACGAGCAATTAGAGAGGTTTGGGACATGGTGTGCATGATATCCTACATCTTCCTACTCATAGATTGATGAACACAAAAGAGAAAAATATTATAATCTCTAACACTAGTGAGCATCAAGACATTATAGGTCCCCTTACCTCATGGTTATGGTGGGATTTATAGCATATGGTCCTAATCCACCTTCAAACTTGTGCTCTGAGAGAACTCTTATGCAAGAGTATGCTATGGTTAGCTTGGGTGGATCTAACTTATGATTGATCAAATCCTCTGAAACTTTACTCAACGTCTCCCTTTTGTAGTGCAAGGGAGAATAGAGGTTACACAAACATCAAATTCCACTAGCTAAGACCTAACTCCCCATTCTTACCATATTCTTGGAGTTGATACTTATTAAGCACATTTGATGGTCACCTGATTTTGTTGGGTAGTAAACCATATGCGCAAATGTGTTATGAACATTGAAGGTACTTGGAATTAGCAAAGTTTACAAGTCCCTTTTAAATGTGATAGATCATCACCCAGGGTATGCAATATTTCAAACAACATTTTGAGAATCGAAAATGTTAAGTTCACTCCTTAAGGTGCAAAACCTTGACTCATCAAGAGGCTTAGTGAACATATTGGGTTGTTTTTTGGTTCCTACATGATGTATTACAATATCTTCTTTTGTCTCATGATCTCCCAAGAAATGATGGTGTATACCTATATGTTTGGTTCTTGAATGGCTAATTACATTATTGGCTAGTTTTGTAGCACTTTCGTTGTCACATAGGAGTAGAATTTTGGTAAAGTGATATCCAAAATTATTAAGTGTTTATCGCATCCAAAGAAGTTGTGCACAACATGCACCAGCTGCAATATATTCTATCGTGATGGTGGAAAGGGCTACATAATTTTGTTTCCTAGACCTCCAAGACACTAGAGACCGTCCGTGGAATTGACATGTCCTCGAAGTGTTTTTTGATCTACTTTGCAACTATCATAATCAAAAATCAAATACTTAAGTGCATCAAACCTAGAACCCTTGGGATACCACAAGTCAAGGTGAGGATTGCGCACTAAATATCTCAAGATTCATTAACGGACACTAGGTGCACTCTTTTGGGTTTGCTTGAAATCTAGCACACATACATACACTAAGCATTATATCAGGTCTAGATGCACATAAATAAAGTAGAAAGCCAATTATGGAATGATATACCTTTTGGTTGACGGCTTCCCTTCCTCATTGAGATCAAGATGTTCGTTAGTTGGTATGGGGGTTTTGATGGGCTTTGCATTCACCATGTTAAATTTCTTGAGCATATCTTGGGTGTATTTAGTTTGGCATATAAATGTCCCTTTCCTTAGTTGCTTGATTTGAAATTGAAAGTCGCCTAGAGGGGTGGGGTGAATAGGCGAATCCTGAAAATTATAAACTTTTGAACACGCACTATGCCCAGGGTTAGTGTTAGAATTAATTCGGAGTGCAGAAGATAGTTCTCCTTGCTAGGAGTTGCTCAATCAATGCGGATAACTTTGGGAGCCAACTCAAATTAATATGAGCAAGAGAACTTTTAGAGAGAGGAGAGGGGATAAACAAATCGAATGGAGATCAACACAAATGAACACGGTGATTTGTTTACCGAGGTTCGGTTCGAAAGAACCTAGTCTCCGTTGAGGAGGCCACAAAGGCCGGGTCTATTCCAACCCTTTCCCTCTCTCAATCGGTCACTTAGATCGATCGACTGCTTCTTCTTAATCACACGGGTCACTAAGAACCCGCAAGGATCACCACACAATTAGGTGTCTCTTGCTTTCTTTACAATTCACGTGGAAGGTTGAGAAAGAGATGAAGAAAGCACGATTGCGAAAACCAAGCAACAAGAGCGACAAATAACACACGGATCACACTCTCTCAAGTCATTAAGCATTAATGATCACTTGTCTTAATTGTAGAACTAGGTGAGTACCCGTGCGTTGCAACGGGAACATATAATACCATGATAACTTATATACAACATGTGTCTTATATTGTTATAATAAAATGTTTCATAATCCATTTGTGATCCTAGCCATACATAAATTTTGTTATTTTAATTTAGTTGTTTCACTACTACATTGCAACCATCAGTATCATGCAGACTTCGATATATGTCATGATTTGCATGGTCTCATCATTGGAGAGCACGTGCCACACCTGCCGGTAGAAGTCCCGTCGTACATCGTTAGTCATCAGGCACGCACCACCATACACGCTTGCTTAAACAAAAAGGTAAGTGTATGTTTGTGAAGAGAATTAAAGGCAGGCCAGCACAAAAGCTACCTCGACGATGGCGAGTGATCATTGTTGTCGGTCCTCCTCTGCGTCACCTCCGGCGCCGAGATGACGCCACAATCCTTGATATAGTAGTCGTCGAACGCACGCGACATGGTGAGTACCGATGACTCTAGGCTGGGCTGCCAAATGAAGTGCACCCCGGGCTCATCAGCGAGGTAGTACTCCTGGTCGTTGCACCACCGTATGTGCTACTCCTCTACATACATCTTGTTCGAGGACACTCACAGAACAACAACAATGGTCGTCATCCTAGCGCAAAAGAATTCACGGCCGGTCAGTAGCGACTTACGTGGCAGGTTGGGCTTCAGGTGGATGAAGAGCTGGGCGGTGTGATGGCGCCATCGTCATTTGCGGTGCCTAGAACAACCTGAGAGTCGTCGGCATTAGCGAAGACCATGAGGTCCCTCTGTTTGACGATGGACAACGCGGTGCAACCGCTCTGGACCGCGTCCAAGCGGCAGCTGTGCCAGAGCTTGCCGTACACAGCGGCGCATGGGCCACGTAGGACTGCTTCTAGAGGTCGAACTGGCAGTCGCCAAGCTTCTTCTCGTCGTCGATGAGCGACGCCAACGCAAGCGCCTCGTGCTAATTGAAAGTCGCCTAGAGGGGGGGTTGTAACATCCCAAAAATCCCAACCTAAGGTTTGGAACCCTAACCTCCTAACCCCCCCCCCTCTTATTTTATTTTCTCCCTAAACTACACCCTTAGATCATCTCATCATGTGCATACACTTGAAATGATAGGAGCACCTCACATAGACTATATTCATCACTCAAGATCATTTAGAAAATTATTGATTCAAAGGAAAAAGAAATAAAAAGAAACAAAAGTAGAAAAGGAAAAGAAAAGAAATAGAAATCAGAAAAAGAAAGAAACCCTCCCCCCCTCGGCTGGGCCAGTTCTGGCCCAACCCGCGCCGCACTCGCGCTCCTTTCCCCCCTCTTCCCCGGCCCAGGCGGCCCAGCTTCGCGCGCTCGCGCCTCCGCTGACAGACCGGCCCCACCGGTCAGCGACTCGACTCCCTCCCTGGCAGCCCGGGCCCGCCTGTCAGCACCGTCGTCTTGCCCATGCCTCACGCTCCGTCGCCTCGCCATTAAGGCTTGCACCGGCCTCAGTGACCACCCCGCCACTGTACCCGAGCCGTCCCCTCACCCCTCGCCTGCCCGAGCCGTCCCAATCGCCGTTAGCTCCATTCTCGCCATCATGGCGAGCTCGTCGGCGCTCGTCGTCCCCTCCATCCCTCTCCCTCTCCCGGGCGCCTATAAAAGGAGCCGCCCGAGCCCCGTTCTCTCCACACCAGCTCCGGCCAACTCCTCCGCTTCTCCCCGAGCCAATCGAGCTAGCGCCGCCGCACTCCCCCGTCGCTTCGGTGAGCTCCATTCTCCCCTCCCAAGTGAATATCAGTCAAATTAACCAGTGCGTGAAGCTCCGCCACACGCTCACGGTCATAGGACGCCCCTCCCCACCTCCTATTGCACCCGGCAACCTCACCGGCGGCCTCACCGCCGTGAACACCCGCCACCGCGCCGTGGACCGGCCGCCCTAGGCCCCGCTGGTCAAATTGACCCCACCCCTGTGATCGCCTGCCCCCGCCCGTGCCTCACCACCACCTCCCCGCCGCAGAACCGGACCCACGGCGGAGAACCGCCGGGGATTTCCACCGCCGGTCGAACTCCGGCCGACCTCCCCCTCCCTCCGTTACTGAGAGCACCTAGAGGGGGGGGGTGAATAGGTGATCCTGTAAAAACTTAACTTATAGCCACAAAAACTTGTTAGGGGTTAGCACAATAATTGCCAAGTGGCTAAAGAGGAGATCTTGCACAATACGACAATCACAGAGAATTCAACACAGAGGAGACACGGTGATTTATCCCATGGTTCGGCCAAGTACAAAACTTGCCTACTCCACGTTGTGGCGTCCCAACGGACGAGGGTTGCAATCAACCCCTCTCAAGTGGTCCAAAGACCCACTTGAATACCACGGTGTTATGCCTTGCTTATCTTTATCCCACTCGCGAGGAATCTCCACAAATTGGAGTCTCTCGCCCTTACACTTAAGATTCACAAAGAAACACGGAGTAAGGAAGGGAAGCAACACACACAAATCCACAGCGAAATGCGCACACACACGGCCAAGAATCGAGCTCAAAGACTATCTCACAGTTTCTCACAAGAACGGAGCTCGAATCACTTAGAATCACAAACGGATGCGCAAAGACTTAGTGTGGATGATCAAGAATGCTCAAGAGTTGCTTGGTTGTTCCCTCCATACGCCTAGGGGTCCCTTTTATAGCCCCAAGGCAGCTAGGAGCCGTTGAGAACAAATCTGGAAGGCCATCTTTGCCTTCTGTCGTCGGGCGCACCGGACAGTCCGGTGCACACCGGACAATGTCCGGTGCCCGATTCCTTTCCTTAAATGGCGAAGCCGACCGTTGCAGATGTGAGAGCCGTTGGCGCACCGGACATGTCCGGTGCACACCGGACAGTCCGGTGCCCCCTTCCGACCGTTGGCGCGGCCACGTGTCCCGCGCTGATCGCGCGGCCGACCGTTGGCCCTGGCCGACCGTTGGCTCACCAGACAGTCCGGTGCACACCGGACAGTCCGGTGAATTTTAGCCGTACGCCATCAGCAAATTCCCGAGAGCGGCCTCTTCGGCCGAGGGAGCCTGGCGCACCGGACACTGTCCGGTGCACCACCGGACAGTCCGGTGCCCCAGACCGAAACAGCCCCTTGGCTGTACACAGCCAAGTCTTCTCTTCTCTTCTTCTTTCTGTTTCTAACACTTAGACAAATATATTAGTACACAAAACCAATGTACTAAGACTTAGAAACATACCTTTGTTGAAGATTTGCACTTTGTTCATCCATGGGCATTGATTCACATTTAAGCACTTGTGTTGACACTCAATCACCAAAATACTTAGGAATGGCCCAAGGGCACATTTCCCTTTCAATCTCCCCCTTTTTGGTGATTTATGCCAACACAACATAAAGCAGATAGAACAAGTGCAAAATCACTTCAAATAAAAACTCAAATTGGTTTTGATTCAATTTGGACATATATGGATCATCCTTTGCCACCACTTGGTTTGTTTTTGCAAATCAAACTCAAATCTCTATTTCTATGTCAAACACACATGTTGAGGCATAAAGAGAGTCATTCCAAAAGAGATCGATCAAAGATTTCAAAAACTCCCCCTATTTCCCATAATCAACACTTCTCCCCACAAGAAGCCAACTTTTGACAGTAGAGACAATAAAAGACAATAAAAGCTTTTGACAAAACAAAAATTCTATTATACTATTTTCAAAATCTCTCAAGTGGTAGCTGATCCATTTATCACTTTGGCCCTTTATTTTCTCCCCCTTTGGCATCAAGCACCAAAACGGGATCAATCTTGGCCCTTTTAACCCCATTGCCTTACCAAAATCTTCACATGAGAACACAAAGGCAATAAGAGTCTAAAAATGAACTTGGAATAAGTTACCCTCTCATCGGAGTGCAGTGGAAGTCTTTCATGGTCCAAGTCCACCTTTTCCCTTTCAATCCTCCTTCGAGACTAAATCATCAAACTCAAGCACATGGTTAGTCTCAAAGGGTCAAGTTGTAACACATCTCCCCCTAAACATGTGCATCACTTTGCAACGGACTTGTGAGGTCCAGGGAGTGTTTGTACAACTTGAGCACCACAATAAGCAACAAAATGCAGAATGAACATGATCAAAGGCATAAACACATGTATGCTACAATTCAATCCAGGTTCCGCGAATCTATGACATTTAGCTCACTACGCAACCTGCAAAAGGTCTTCTCATCTAGAGGCTTAGTGAAGATATCGGCTAGCTGGTTCTCGGTGCTAACATGAAACACTTCGATATCTCCCTTTTGCTGGTGGTCTCTCAAAAAGTGATGCCGGATGTCTATGTGCTTTGTGCGGCTGTGCTCAACAGGATTCTCCGCCATGCGGATAGCACTCTCATTGTCACATAGGAGTGGGACTTTGCTCATATTGTAGCCAAAGTCCCAGAGGGTTTGCCTCATCCAAAGCAGTTGCGCGCAACACTGACCTGCGGCAACGTACTCGGCCTCAGCGGTGGATAGGGCAACGGAGGTTTGTTTCTTAGAATTCCATGACACCAGGGACCTTCCTAAGAATTGGCACGTCCCCGATGTGCTCTTCCTATCGACCTTACATCCAGCATAGTCGGAGTCTGAGTATCCAACCAAGTCAAAGGTAGACCCCTTTGGATACCAGAGCCCGAAGCAAGGCGTAGCAACTAAATATCTAAGAATTCGCTTCACCGCCACTAAGTGACATTCCTTAGGATCGGATTGAAATCTAGCACACATGCATACGCTAAGCATAATATCCGGTCTACTTGCACATAAATAAAGTAAAGACCCTATCATTGACCGGTATGCTTTTTGATCAATGGACTTACCTCCTTTGTTGAGGTCTGTGTGTCCGTCGGTTCCCATCGGCGTCTTTGCGGGCTTGGCGTCCTTCATCCCAAACCGCTTTAGCAGATCATGCGTGTACTTCGTTTGGGAGATGAAGGTGCCGTCCTTGAGTTGCTTCACTTGGAACCCAAGGAAGTAGTTCAACTCGCCCATCATCGACATCTCGAATTTCTGCGTCATCACCCTGCTAAACTCTTCACAAGACTTTTGGTTAGTAGAACCAAATATTATGTCATCGACATAAATTTGGCACACAAACAAATCACCATCACATGTCTTTGTAAAAAGAGTTGGATCGGCTTTCCCAACCTTGAAAGCATTAGCAATTAAGAAATCTCTAAGGCATTCATACCATGCTCTTGGGGCTTGCTTAAGTCCATAGAGCGCCTTAGAGAGCTTACACACATGGTCGGGGTACCGTTCATCCTCGAAGCCAGGGGGTTGCTCCACGTACACCTCCTCCTTGATTGGCCCGTTGAGGAAGGCGCTCTTCACATCCATTTGGTACAACCTGAAAGAATGGTGAGCGGCATATGCTAGCAAGATTCGAATTGACTCTAGCCTAGCCACAGGAGCAAAAGTCTCCTCAAAGTCCAAACCTGCGACTTGGGCATAACCTTTTGCCACAAGTCGAGCCTTGTTCCTTGTCACCACCCCGTGCTCGTCCTGTTTGTTGCGGAACACCCACTTGGTTCCCACAACATTTTGCTTCGGACGAGGCACCAGCGTCCAAACTTCATTTCTCTTGAAGTTGTTGAGCTCCTCCTGCATGGCCAGCACCCAGTCCGGATCTAGCAAGGCCTCCTCTACCCTGAAAGGCTCAATAGAAGAGACAAAGGAGTAATGCTCACAAAAATTAACTAATCGAGAACGAGTAGTTACTCCCTTGCTAATGTCACCCAGAATTTGGTCGACGGGATGATCCCTTTGAATCATCGCTCGAACTTGGGTTGGAGGTGCCGGTTGTGCTTCTTCCTCCATCACATGATCATCTTGTGCTCCCCCTTGATCACACGCCTCCTGATGATGAACCTGTTCATCGTCTTGAGTTGGGGGATGCACCATAGTTGAGGAAGAAGGTTGATCTTGCTCCAAGTATTCCTGTGGTCGCACATCACCAGTCGCCATGGTGCGCATAGCGGCCGTTGGAACATCTTCTTCATCTACATCATCAAGATCAACAACTTGCTCTCTTGGAGAGCCATTAGTCTCATCAAATACAACGTCGCTAGAGACTTCAACCAAACCCGAAGATTTGTTGAAGACTCTATACGCCTTTGAATTTGAGTCATAACCTAATAAAAACCCTTCTACTGCTTTGGGAGCAAACTTAGAATTTCTACCTTTCTTCACTAGAATGTAGCACTTGCTCCCAAATACACGAAAGTAAGATACATTGGGTTTGTTACCGGTTAGTAGCTCATACGAAGTCTTCTTGAGGAGGCGATGAAGGTAGACCCTGTTGATGGCGTGGCAAGCCGTGTTCACGGCTTCCGACCAGAAACACTCGGGGGTCTTGAATTCTCCAAGCATTGTCCTCGCCATATCGATTAGCGTCCTGTTCTTCCTCTCTACCACACCATTTTGCTGTGGTGTGTAGGGAGCGGAGAACCCGTGCTTGATTCCTTCCTCCTCAAGAAATTCCTCCACTTGAAGGTTCTTGAATTCGGACCCGTTGTCGCTCCTTATCTTCTTCACTTTGAGCTCAAACTCATTTTGAGCTCTCCTGAGGAAGCGCTTGAGGGTCCCTTGGGTTTCAGACTTATCCTGCAAAAAGAACACCCAAGTGAAGCGGGAAAAGTCATCAACAATAACTAAACCATACTTACTCCCTCCTATGCTCAGATAGGCGACGGGTCCGAAGAGGTCCATATGCAGCAGCTCCAGAGGTCTTGAAGTGGTCATCACATTCTTGCCGTGATGCGCTCCTCCCACTTGTTTACCTGCTTGACAAGTTGCACAAGGTCTATCTTTTTCGAAATGCACGTTAGTCAAACCTATCACGTGTTCTCCCTTTAGAAGCTTGTGAAGGTTCTTCATCCCTACATGTGCTAAGCGGCGATGCCACAGCCAGCCCATGCTAGTCTTAGCTATTAAGCATGCATCTAGACCGGCCTCTTCTTTTGCAAAATCAACTAAATAAAGTTTGCCGTCTAATACACGCTTAAAAGCTAGTGAACCATCACTTCTTCTAAAGACAGACACATCTACATTTGTAAATAGACAGTTATACCCCATCTGACATAATTGACTAACAGATAGCAAATTATAACCTAGAGACTCTACTAAAAACACATTAGAGATAGAGTGCTCATTAGAAATTGCAATTTTACCTAACCCTTTTACCTTGCCTTGATTCCCATCACCGAATATGATTGAATCTTGGGAATCCTTATTCTTGACGTAGGAGGTGAACATCTTCTTCTCCCCCGTCATATGGTTTGTGCATCCGCTATCAATAATCCAGCTTGAACCCCCGGATGCATAAACCTGCAAGGCAAATTTAGGCTTGGGACTTAGGTACCCAACTCATGTTGGGTCCTACAAGGTTAGCACAAATATTCTTAGGGACCCAAATGCAAGTTTTATCTCCCTTGCATCTTGCCCCTAACTTCCTAGCAACAATTTTCTTATCCTTTCTACAAATAGCAAAGGAAGCATTTAGAGCACAATAAATTTCGGAAGGTTCATTCACTACTTTCCTAGGAGCATTATGAACTACATTTCTCCTAGGCATTTGGTGAACAACATTTCTTCTAAACACATTTCTACCATGCATAACATGAGAACTAGAAGCAGTCATAGCATAAGAGTCATAAGCATGTGAATCAAAAACATCATTACTTCTAAAAGCATTTCTAGAGTATCTCCTATCATAGTACATGAAAGCATGATTCTTCTTAACACTATTAGCCATAGGAGCCTTCCCTTTCTCCTTGGTGGAGATAGGAGTCTTATGGCTTGTTAAGTTCTTGGCTTCCCTCTTGAAGCCAAGCCCATCCTTAATTGAGGGGTGTCTACCAATAGTGTAGGCATCCCTTGCAAATTTTAGTTTTTCAAATTCACTCTTGCTAGTCTTAAGTTGGGCATTAAGACTAGCTAATTCATCATTCAATTTTGAAATGGAAACTAAGTGTTCACTACAAGCATTAATATCAACATCCTTACACCTAGTGCAAATTTCAACATGTTCAACACAAGAGTTGGATTTTTGTGCTTCTACTAGTTTAGCATTTAAGTCATCATTAATGCTCTTTAATTTAGAAATTGAATCATGGCATGTAGACAATTCACAAGCAAGCATTTCATTTCTCTTAATTTCTAATGCAAGGGATTTTTGAGCCTCTACAAACTTATCATGTTCTTCGTACAAGAGATCCTCTTGCTTTTCTAGTAGCCTATTCTTATCATTTAAAGCATCAATCAATTCATTAATTTTGTCAATCTTAGATCTATCTAAGCCTTTAAATAAGCATGAATAGTCTATTTCATCATCACTAGACTCATCCTCACTAGAAGAAGCATAAGTAGAGTTTCGAGTACTTACTTTCTTCTCCTTAGCCATGAGGCACGTGTGATGCTCGTTGGGGAAGAGGGATGACTTGTTGAAGACGGTGGCGGCGAGTCCTTCGTTGTCGGAGTCGGACGAGGAGCAATCCGAATCCCATTCCTTTCCAATATGAGCCTCGCCCTTTGGCTTCTTGTAATTCTTCTTCTTTTCCCATTTTCCACTCTTCTTTTCCTGGTCACTATCATTATCGGGACAATTAGCGATAAAGTGACCAATCTTACCACACTTGAAGCATGAGCGCTTCCCCTTCGTCTTGGTCTTGTTGGGATGCTCCTTGCGACCCCTTAACGCCGTCTTGAAGCGCTTAATGATGAGAGCCATTTCTTCATCATTAAGCCCGGCCGCCTCAATTTGCGCCACCTTGCTTGGAAGTGCTTCCTTGCTTCTCGATGCCTTGAGAGCAATGGGTTGAGGCTCGTGGATTGGACCGTTCAACGCGTCATCGACGTACCTCGCCTCCTTGATCATCATCCGCCCGCTTACAAATTTTCCAAGAATTTCTTCGGGCGACATTTTGGTGTACCTGGGATTCTCACGAATATTATTCACCAAATGAGGATCAAGAACGGTAAAGGACCTTAGCATTAGGCGGACGACGTCATGGTCCGTCCATCGCGTGCTTCCATAGCTTCTTATCTTGTTGACAAGGGTCTTGAGCCGGTTGTATGTTTGGGTTGGCTCCTCTCCCCTTATCATAGCGAATCTCCCAAGTTCGCCTTCCACCAACTCCATCTTGGTGAGCATGGTGACGTCGTTGCCCTCGTGAGAGATTTTGAGGGTGTCCCATATCTGCTTGGCATTGTCCAAGCCGCTCACCTTATTGTATTCTTCCCTGCACAAAGATGCTAAGAGAACAGTAGTAGCTTGTGCATTTCTATGGATTTGTTCATTTATAAGCATAGGGCTATCCGAGCTATCAAATTTCATTCCATTCTCTACAATCTCCCATATGCTTGGATGGAGAGAGAATAAGTGACTACGCATTTTGTGACTCCAAAATCCGTAGTCCTCCCCATCGAAGTGTGGAGGTTTGCCAAGAGGAATGGAAAGCAAATGCGAATTCGAACTATGTGGAATACGAGAATAATCAAATGAAAAGTTTGAATTAACCGTCTTCCTGTAGTCGTTGTCGTCGTCCTTTTGGGAAGATGAAGATTCGTCGCTGTCGTAGTAGACAATCTCCTTGATGCGCCTTGTCTTCTTCTTCTTCCCATCTTTTCGTCTATGGCCTGAGCCCGAGTCGTTGGACTTGTCATCCTTTGGCTCGTTGACGAAGGACTCCTTTTCCTTGTCGTTGATCACGATTCCCTTCCCCTTAGGATCCATCTCTTCGGGCGGTTAGTCCCTTTCTTTGAAGAGAACGGCTCCGATACCAATTGAGAGCACCTAGAGGGGGGGGTGAATAGGTGATCCTGTAAAAACTTAACTTATAGCCACAAAAACTTGTTAGGGGTTAGCACAATAATTGCCAAGTGGCTAAAGAGGAGATCTTGCACAATACGACAATCACAGAGAATTCAACACAGAGGAGACACGGTGATTTATCCCGTGGTTCGGCCAAGTACAAAACTTGCCTACTCCACGTTGTGGCGTCCCAACGGACGAGGGTTGCAATCAACCCCTCTCAAGTGGTCCAAAGACCCACTTGAATACCACGGTGTTATGCCTTGCTTATCTTTATCCCACTCGCGAGGAATCTCCACAAATTGGAGTCTCTCGCCCTTACACTTAAGATTCACAAAGAAACACGGAGTAAGGAAGGGAAGCAACACACACAAATCCACAGCGAAATGCGCACACACACGGCCAAGAATCGAGCTCAAAGACTATCTCACAGTTTCTCACAAGAACGGAGCTCGAATCACTTAGAATCACAAACGGATGCGCAAAGACTTAGTGTGGATGATCAAGAATGCTCAAGAGTTGCTTGGTTGTTCCCTCCATACGCCTAGGGGTCCCTTTTATAGCCCCAAGGCAGCTAGGAGCCGTTGAGAACAAATCTGGAAGGCCATCTTTGCCTTCTGTCGTCGGGCGCACCGGACAGTCCGGTGCACACCGGACAGTGTCCGGTGCCCGATTCCTTTCCTTAAATGGCGAAGCCGACCGTTGCAGATGCGAGAGCCGTTGGCGCACCGGACATGTCCGGTGCACACCGGACAGTCCGGTGCCCCCTTCCGACCGTTGGCGTGGCCACGTGTCCCGCGCTGATCGCGCGGCCGACCGTTGGCCCTGGCCGACCGTTGGCTCACCGGACAGTCCGGTGCACACCGGACAGTCCGGTGAATTTTAGCCGTACGCCATCAGCAAATTATCAAGAGCGGCCTCTTCGGCCGAGGGAGCCTGGCGCACCGGACACTGTCCGGTGCACCACCGGACAGTCCGGTGCCCAGACCGAAACAGCCCCTTGGCTGTACACAGCCAAGTCTTCTCTTCTCTTCTTCTTTCTGTTTCTAACACTTAGACAAATATATTAGTACACAAAACCAATGTACTAAGACTTAGAAACATACCTTTGTTGAAGATTTGCACTTTGTTCATCCATGGGCATTGATTCACATTTAAGCACTTGTGTTGACACTCAATCACCAAAATACTTAGGAATGGCCCAAGGGCACATTTCCCTTTCAGTTACCGCCCGCGCCGTTAAGCCCCCTCCCCCATCGCTGGCATGTGGGCCTCGCACCGCAGCGCTGTCCCCCCCCCCCCCCCCCCCCCCCCCGTCGTCCCGTCGCTGTTGGGCCAACTGGGCCACCAGCCGCGCCCGGGTTGGCCGAAATACCCCCCGGCCCAACAAGGCAGGAAATCCTTTTCCTTTTTATTTTCTCATTTCTTTTCCCATTTTCACATATAAAATTTTATGCTAATATTTTATGTACCAAAAATAGTTCAAATAAATTATAGGGCACAAAAATAATAAGATATAAGAAATGGCACACCCCACTAAAGTCACCATGATTGATGTATTGTTATTATCTGTGTTTGATTAGCGGAAGAGGGATCCGATCCTCCGGAATTTGTAGCTCCGGAAGAAGGGCAAGAACCCGACCCCTCCGAGATAAACCTCTTGTACCAGGAAAGCTTCGGCGAAGGCAAGTCCATCCTTCCCTTGATGCATTATTTACCTATTTCTCTTTACCACTACCTAAGCCTGGAATATGGGATGGAATCAAATTGCATGGTGAGCATGAGAGAGCCCGCATTAACTAATACCTCTGATTACAAGACAGGGGATAAGTAAAAGGGTGTGAGTAACATGTTTCCAAAAAGTGTGCGATAAAGGGTATTCACCCTCATCACCTGGTGAGTAGGATGATCAGGGACTCCCTGGTTTAGGGGAGGGCCTAAGGTGATGGCTCAGCTGGTTTAGGCATGAGCAGATGGATTGTCCTCTCGTATAAGGACCGGTTTGTCATCCTTCACTACATGTACTCATAAAAAGTACAACCACTCGAGGCTGTGTGGGCAGCCACTCGATCTAAACTCATACGATCCAACGCCAGGGTTATGAAGGCTGGGGAGCACTGGTAGGATAAGGAGGGGGAAAGATTTGTCTGGATTGGACATGGCAGTGGCCTGACTTCTTCCGGTATAACCGTTAAGGTTAGGACATGCAAGGAAGGAAAGAGTTTCGGATTCGGATCTCATTGGCCATGAGATCGCAGAGCCGGACTAGTGGGTAAAGTGTACCCCTCTGCGTAGAGTCTAAACCTATTCAAATAGTCCGTGTCCACTGGTATGGACGAGTCTGGTATGGTATGACAATTAGTGTTTCTATAACAACAGGGAACAGGGAAATATGTGTGTGTGTTTCTGGAAAGATAATAGTGCCACGGGAGCGGGAAGCTCAGTGGTGGTTAAGCAAGTGTCATTTCTATTGTCTCGGGAAAACCCTGACAACAAGTACTGCCTTTCTCTGAAAAAGGATGAGTGACTTCAACTCCACCATATGAAGCATGTACAATATAGGTCACTTTCTCTTTACGGGAGCCGGGTGGGCTTGCGGAATACCTAGTGTATTCACCCAGATTTATTTATGTTTTTCAGCAGCTGAAGACTTCTTTTCTGCTATGCTTGATTGAAGGGGCTGTGTCTTCACCCAGTTCTGCCTGTGGCCTGGGCTAATTTATCTTCCACTGCGTTTTATGATTTTCGGCTCACTCTCGAGCTTGTACCCCCCTATATTGTAATAACATTACTCAGACTCTGTAACTATTTGAAGTAAGGAATGTGGTTACTAGTAATTGTATCACATTTGAGTCCCAAAGGATCAGGACGCTTCAGGTGGTATCAGAGCCTATAGGACTGGCCGTAGACCACAGCCCTGACCTTAAAAGTTTCTTAGCAAGAAAACACCTCTTACCCCCAAGAAACATTTTCTCTCCTGTCCCCGATATTAACAGACCCTTCTTTTCTTCTACCAGATGGAAAACTCTTGGGTCATTAGGACATCATACTGCTCAGAGGAGGAAGGCTTTCCTCACCTTCTACGGAGTTGCGGACTGCGCATGGGGATCCGTAAGAAGCCCGAATATGTCTGGAAGGAATACCGCGAAAATGGAATGGAGAAATGCTCTATGGCAGTCTACCTGGGAGAAAGCCGAAGCTACCCAAACCACCCCCCCCTTCCAAGTCACCTTCATCGGGCATCGCTTCCCAGACACTTGCCAAAGTGTTGCCCGAAAGGCCCTCAAACAGCTATGCCAAAACTACAGCAGAGAGGTCTTTGAAACCCCTCTTCGTTATTTCCCACCCAGCAATAAAAATACCCCCACCTGGAGGAAAAGACTTCAGGCTCTGTCAGGGAGAGACCCCACCGAGGATGACCCCACCATTGTCTACATGGCCGGATATCTCCACACCCTCGATACCCACTACGATGATCTCTCCTCCCACTGCACCCACCTAAACTCCCGGGTGGAAAGCCTAGAGCAGCAAGTCAAAGAGCTTAAGAAGGAGAAGGCATCTCTCCAAGAATGTCTCGACATAGCGGAAGGCGAGGAGGCCAACACCCGTGAGGCCTATCGAACCTTAAAGATGGACTATGATAAGAAGCTTAAGAAGCTCGCCCCCACAAAGAAAATCCAGAAGAAAACCTCGAGCCAAGGATGCCAGACGGAAAGGAGGAAGAAAGCTTCCCCAGCACCAGCTCCCGCCAGGATAGAGAATTTGTCCGATATCGAGGATATGTCCCTTGCTAGCCTTGATGATCTTCTCAAGGAATTTGGGGACACTCTAGAAAAGGAATTCGGTAGTACCTTAGGGAATGCTCGCGTGTAGTACAACTTGTAGTAGCCATATGCTTGTAATGTATTGGTGTAATGAATAAAATAACTTGGTTGAAAACAATTTGCATGTGCATAATAGTGACTCTCTCCCCTGGCAGATGGCTTCGGATAAAACCACGCCTACTGCCTCCGGGATTGGAGCAGGGTTTCCCCTGAGAGCTGAAAGGGAAGCCGATAGAGAGGAAAGTGAAACCCACCTCCCCGCACCTCCGCAACTACCCTTAGATCTAGCCCAAGTTCTAGCCAATCAAACCCGCCTCATCGAGGTCCTCACTCGAAGTCTGGAAAATCAACGTCCGAATGGTGGAAGACCGCAAGACAGAATGGGGGATTTCCTGAGGCTCAAGCCTCCCACGTTTGCCAGATCTAGCAACCCCCTCGTTGCAGACGATTGGCTGCGCACGATTAAAAGAAAGCTGGAAGCCATCGGATGCCCGGAAAATCAGCGTGTTCAACTGGCCGCCCATCAACTTTCTGGGATGGCCTTAGCCTGGTGGGATACCTTCAACGTCGCCATCAGAGATGCTACCTGGGCGGAATTTGAAACGGCTTTCCGGGAGCACCATGTGCCCCAGGGGCTCGTTCAGCTTAAGGAAGACGAATTCCGGGAACTGACTCAAGACGGAAGATCTGTCAGTGAATATGTGCACAAGTTCACGGAGTTAGCCCGCTACGCGCCAGATGACGTCAGTACTGAGGGCAAGAAGATGGCCCGTTTCCTAAAGGGACTCAGGCCAGAACTCAAGACAATTCTGGCTAGCCAAGACTTCCTCAGTTTCTCTCACCTCTCCCACAAGGCCATGCAAGTTGAAAGGGCAAAGGAGGAAGAAAAAGGGCATCTCAAAAGGAAATTCCAAGTCCTCCGGGCTCAACAGCAAGACCGGCGCCAGAAGACTCGATCCTTTGGATTTCCACCTAAGGGACCAAGCTTCAGTAGACCAGCTGGACCCACCTCGTCACGGTTCAGTTAGCAGAGTGAGTGCTCTTTCCATGCCCCCTCAGTTGCAAGCAACCAACCCCGGCGAATGCATGTTGGCACTGCGGAGATCCCAGTCATTTCAAGAACAACTGTCCCCAGCTAAAGCCACCAGGACCCACCTACTCCAACTCGGTGAATGGCCCCAAGAATACCTCGGCATCCGCCCCCAAGGCGCCCTCCTCCATCAGCCAGCAGAACAAGACCCAGTACCAAGGGAGGGCACGAGTGAATCACATCGATGCCCAGGAGGCTCAACAAGCTCCGGGAGTAGTGCTCGGTGAGTTCCTTGTTGAATTTACTCGCGCTACCGTACTTTTCGATTTTGGAGCATCCCACTCTTTCATAGCCACTAGTTTTGTGGAGAAACATGGCATTCCCTCTACTCCTCTAGAGATTCCCTTGGTCACCCGAACCCCAGGGTCCGACCTTCTATGCCAGCTCAAATGCTCCCAAGTCAGAATCCTTTTAAGTGGGGTAGTATTCTTGGCAGACCTAACCGTCTTGCCATCCAGAGGGATTGATGTGATCTTAGGGATGGATTGGTTAACTAAACACAAGGGTATCATCAGTTGTGCAAGCAAGACAGTCCTCCTCACCGACCACCAGAGAAAGTCAGTCTCTTGTCAGGCCCAGCCACCCACCAATGACCCGATGATGTTCAATCTAACAGCAGAAAGCATATCAGTGGTCGAAGAATTCATGGATGTGTTTCCAGAAGAGTTACCAGGAATGCCACCAGAAAGAGAAGTGGAATTCTACATAGATCTGATCCCTGGGACGACACCCATCGCAAAGAGACCATACCGCATGGCTTCTACCGAGTTAGCAGAACTGAAGCTCCAAATCACCGATCTTCAGCAAAAGGGATACATTCGTCCCAGCTCATCCCCTTGGGGAGCACCAGTCCTGTTCGTCTCTAAGAAAGAAGGGAGTATGAGAATGTGTATTGATTACCGATCGTTAAACGAAGTCACCATCAAGAACAAGTATCCACTTCCTCAGATCGACGACCTCTTCGATCAGCTTCAAGGGGCCAAATACTTCTCCAAGATAGACCTAAGTTCTGGTTATCACCAATTGAGGATTAAGGAAGCAGATATCCAGAAGACTGCATTTGTCACCCGGTACGGACAATATGAATTCACAGTGATGTCGTTCGGACTGACAAACGCACCCGCCTTTTTCATGAACCTCATGAACAAGGTGTTTATGGAAGAGCTGGATAAGTTTGTCGTGGTCTTCATTGACGACATCCTTATCTACTCCAAGAACCGTGAAGACCATAAGCGTCACCTTCGAATCGTCCTTGGAAAACTCAGGGCACACCAACTTTACGCCAAACTCAGTAAATGTGAATTCTGGTTGGAAAAGATAGCCTTCCTCGGGCATATCTTGACCACGGAAGGAATAGAAGTAGACCCTTCCAAGGTGGAAGCAGTATCAAAATGGAGGCAGCCGACCAATGTCAGTGAAGTTCGAAGCTTTCTGGGAATGGCAGGATATTACCGCCGCTTTATCAAAGGATTCTCCAGCATAGCGAGACCTATGACAGAGCTTCTCAAGAAAGACCATAAATTTGTGTGGACCCCAAAATGTGAAGGAAGTTTCCAGATCATAAAGGAGAAACTCACAACCGCACCCGTTCTGACCCTACCAGACATCCATCAGGACTTTGTCGTCTTCTGTGATGCCTCGAGACAAGGCTTAGGGTGTGTGCTGATGCAAAATGAAAAAGTCATTGCTTATGCATCACGCCTACTTAAGCCGCATGAGCAGAATTACCCCACCCACGATTTGGAATTGGCAGCCATAGTGCATGCTCTGAAAATATGGAGGCATTACCTAATCGGGAACAAGTGTCACATTTTCACCGATCACTAGAGTCTGAGGTATATCTTCACTCAACCAGATCTCAATCTCCGTCAACGAAGATGGTTGGAGCTGATCAAGGATTATGACCTGGAAATTCATTATCACCCCGGAAAGGCCAATGTGGTAGCAGACTCCCTCAGTCGAAAACCATTCGGAATAAAGGGAACCAACTTTTTAGAAGATTGGAAGAAAGAATCAGCTCAACTGAATACATGTCTGGGAAACAGCGACAATCTCGAAGTCAAACCAATGCTGGAAGACCTCATATGCAAAGCTCAACGCCTAGACCCAGAGACAGCAAGACTTGTGGAAAAAGCCCGCAAGGAACAACTCCCGGACCTCAGGGCAGATGAACAAGGAGCCCTTTGGTTCAAAAATCGTCTGTGTGTACCAAAAGGGGAAGCACAAGAAGTCCTGCTCGAGGAAGCTCACAACTCAGCCTACTCCATCCACCCAGGAACTACCAAGATGTACCGAGACCTCAAAACCAGATACTGGTGGAGAGGGATGAAGAAAGAGATAGCATAGTATGTGGCCCGGTGTGACACCTGCCAACGGACGAAGGCCGAGCACCAAAAACCTGCAGGCCTATTGCAACCCTCCCCGTGCCTGAGTAGAAGTGGGAAGAAATAGGCATGGATTTTGTAACCGGACTACCCCAGACGCAAAAAGGGAATGACTCTATCTGGGTAATAATAGATCGCCTCACCAAGGTAGCCCATTTCATTCCAGTGAAAACTACCTTTGGAGGAGCCACCTTTGCCCAAATTTATCTCAAAGACATAGTCAGACTCCATGGCATCCCAAGAAAGATAGTGTCAGACAGGGGAACCCAGTTCACCTCCAAATTCTGGACAAGCCTTCAGAAAGCTATGGGCACCAAGCTAGATTTCAGCACCACTTATCACCCTCAGACAGACGGGCAGACAGAAAGAGTTAACAAAGTCCTCAAAGATCTATTAAGAGCATGTGTGCTAGCATTCGATAGAAGTTGGGAATCCAGTCTACCCTACGCAGAGTTCTCATACAACAACAACTATCAGGCCAGCATCAAGATGTCACCATTCGAAGTGTTGTATGGACGAAAATGCCAGACACCTCTCATGTGGTCCAACGTAGGGGAAAAAGCACTAGAAGGACCTGCCTTTGTCAAAGAGGCAGAAGAGAAAGTTGCCCTGATCCGCAGGAGATTACTTGAAGCTCAGAGTCGGCAGAAGAGTTATGCGGACAACAGGCGGAGAGAGCTCAGATTTGAAGAAGGAGACTTCGTCTACCTCAAGGTCTCCCCGATGCGTGGTGTCAGGAGGTTCCAAGTGAAAGGAAAACTAGCACCGCGATTTGTTGGTCCCTATCCCATCATTGGCAGAGTGGGACCCGCAGCATACCGTCTTGAACTACCAGAGTCCATGTCTGACATCCACAATGTGTTTCACGTATCCTAGCTCCGCAAATGCCTACAAGCACCAGAAAGTCACATCGAAGAAGAGGCAGTGCAGATTCAGAAAGATCTTCAGTACCGAGAGAAGCCAGTAAAGATTCTTGATTCGGCTGTCCGAAAGACCCGCACCTCAGAAGTGAAGCTCTGTAAAGTTCAGTGGAGCAGAGAAGGAGAAGAGGAAGCTACCTGGGAGAGTGAGGACTCCTTGAGGAGGGAATACCCTTATCTTTTCTCAAATCCAGTCTAAATCTCGAGGGCGAGATTCCTTTAAGTGGGGTAGGTTTGTAACATCCCAAAAATCCCAACCCAAGGTTTGGAACCCTAACCTCCTAACCCCCCCTCTTATTTTATTTTCTCCCTAAACTCCACCCTTAGATCATCTCATCATGTGCATACACTTGAAATGATCGGAGCACCTCACATAGACTATATTCATCACTCAAGATCATTTAGAAAATTATTGATTAAAAGGAAAAAGAAATAAAAAGAAACAAAAGTAGAAAAGGAAAAGAAAATAAATAGAAATCAGAAAAAGAAAAAGAAAGAAACCCTCCCCCTCGGCTGGGCCAGTTCTGGCCCAACCCGCGCTCCTTTCCCCCCTCTTCCACGGCCTAGGCGGCCCAGCTTCGCGCGCCCGTGCCTCCGCTGACAGACCGGCCCCACCGGTCAGCGACTCGACTCCCTCCCTCTCGCGCTGCTCTCTCTCCCTGGCAGCCCGGGCCCGCCTGTCAGCATCGTCGTCTCGCCCATGCCTCACCGGCGCGTTCGCCACCGAGCGCCTCACGCCCCGTCGCCTCGCCATTAAGGCTTGCACCGGCCTCAGCGACCACCCCGCCACTATACCCGATTCGTCCCCTCACCCCTCGCCGTTAGCTCCATTCCTGCCATCATCGCGAGCTCGTCGGCGCTCGCCATCCCCTCCATCCCTCTCCCTCTCCCGGGCGCCTATAAAAGGAGCCGCTCAAGCCCCGTTCTCTCCACACCAGCTCTGGCCAACTCCTCCGCTTCTCCCCGAGCCAATCGAGCTAGCGCCACCGCACTCCCCCGTCGCTCCGGTGAGCTCCATTCTCCCCTCCCAAGTGAATATCAGTCAAATTAATCAGTGCGTGAAGCTTCGCCACACGTTCACGGTCACAGGGCGCCCCTCCCCACCTCCTATTGCACCCGGCAACCTCACCGGCGACCTCACCGCCGTGAACACCCGCCACCGCGCCGCGGACCGGCCGCCCTAGGCCCCGCTGGTCAAATTGACCCCACCCCAGTGATCGCCTGCCCCCGCCCGTGCCTCACCACCACCTCCCCGCCGCAGAACCGGACCCACGGCGGAGAACCACCGCGGATTTCCACCGCCGGTCGAACTCCGGCCGACCTCCCCCTCCCTCCGTTACCGCCCGCGCCGTTAAGCCCCCTCCCCCTCGCTGGCATGTGGGCCCTGCACCGCAGCGCCGTTCCCCCCCCCCATCGTCCCCTCGCTGCTGGGCCAACTGGGCCGCCAGCCGCGCCCGGGTGGGCTGAAATACCCCCCTCGGCCCAACAAGGCAGGAAATCCTTTTCCTTTTTATTTTCTCATTTCTTTTCCCATTTTTCACATATAGAATTTTATGCTAATATTTTATGTACCAAAAATAGTTCAAATAAATTATAGGGCACAAAAATAATAAGATATAAGAAATGGCACACCCCACTAAAGTCACCATGATTGATGTGTTGTTATTATCTGTGTTTGATTAGCGGAAGAGGGATCCGATCCTCCGGAATTTGTAGCTCCGGAAGAAGGGCAAGAACCCGACCCCTCCGAGATAAACCTCTTGTGCCAGGAAAGCTTCGACGAAGGCAAGTCCATCCTTCCCTTGATGCATTATTTACCTATTTCTCTATACCACTACCTAAGCCTGGAATATGGGATGGAATCAAATTGCATGGTGAGCATGAGAGAGCCCGCATTAACTAATACCTCTGATTACAAGACCGGGGATAAGTAAAAGGGTGTGAGTAACATGTTTCCAAAAAGTGTGCGATGAAGGGTATTCACCCTCATCACCTGGTGAGTAGGATGATCAGGGACTCCCTGGTTTAGGGGAGGGCCTAAGGTGATGGCTCAGCTGGTTTAGGTGTGAGCAGAAGGATTGTCCTCTCGTATAAGGACCGGTTTGTCATCCTTCATTACATGTACTCATAAAAAGTACAACCACTCGAGGCTATGTGGGTAGCCACTCGATCTAAACTCGTACGATCCAACCCCAGGGTTATGAAGGCTGGGGAGCACCGGGAGGATAAGGAGGGGAAAAGATTTGTCTGGATTGGACATGGCGGTGGCCTAACTCCTTCCAGTATAACCGTTAAGGTTAGGACGTGCAAGGAAGGAAAGAGTTTCGGATTCAGATCTCATTGGCCATGAGATCGCAGAGCCGGACTAGTGGGTAAAGTGTACCCCTCTGCGCAGAGTCTAAACCTATTCGAATAGTCCGTGTCCATTGGTATGGACGAGTCTGGTATGGTATGACAATTAGTGTTTCTATAACAACCGGGAACAGGGAAATATGTGTGTGTGTTTCTGGAAAGAAAATAGTGCCACGGGAGCGGGAAGCTCAGTGGTGGTTAAGCAAGTGTCATTTCCATTGTCTCGGGAAAACCCTAACAACAAGTACTGCCTTTGTCTGAAAAAGGATGAGTGACTTCAACTCCACCATATGAAGCATGTACAATATAGGTCACTTTCTCTTTACGGGAGCCGGGTGGGCTTGCGGAATACCTAGTGTATTCACCCAGATTTATTTATGTTTTTCAGCAGCTGAAGACTTCTTTTCTGCTATTCTTGATTGAAGGGGCTGTGTCTTCACCCAGTTCTGCCTGTGGCCTGGGCTAATTTATCTTCCACTGCGTTTTATGATTTTTGGCTCACTCTCGAGCTTGTACCCCCCCGGTATTGTAATAACATTACTCAGACTCTGTAACTATTTGAAGTAAGGAATGTGGTTACTAGCCTTCTGGGACTAGTAATTGTATCACATTTGAGTCCCAAAGGATCGGGACGCTTCAGGGGTGAATAGGGCGAATCTGAAATTTATAAACTTAAGCACAACTACAAGCCGGGTTAGCGTTAGAAATATAAACGAGTCCGAGAGAGAGGGCGTAAAACAAATTGCAAGCAAGTAAAGAGTGTGACACAAGGATTTGTTTTACCGAGGTTCGGTTCTTTCAAACCTACTCCCCGTTGAGGTGGTCACAAAGACCGGGTCTCTTTCAACCCTTTCCCTCTCTCAAACGATCACTTAGACCGAGTGAGCTTCTCTTCCCAATCAAACTGAACACAAAGTTCCCGCAAGGACCACCACACAATTGGTGTCTCTTGCCTCGGTTACAATTAAGTTTGATCACAAGAAAGAATGAGAAAGAAAAGAAGCAATCCAAGTGCAAGAGCTCAAATGAACACAAATGTCGCTCTCTCTAGTCACTATTTGATTTGGAGTGATTCCGGACTTGGGAGAGGATTTGATCTCTTTGGTTGTGTCTAGAATTGAATGCTATAGCTCTTGTAATGTGTTGAAGGTGGAAAACTTGGATACATTGAATGTGGGGTGGTTGGGGTATTTATAGCCCCAACCACCAAAAGTGGCTGTTGGAAGGCTGCTGTCGCATGGCGCACCGGACAGTCCGGTGCGCCACTGGACACTGTCCGGTGCGCCAGCCACGTCAGTCGGCCGTTGGATTCTGACCGTTGGAGCTCTGACTGGTGGGGCCTCTGGGCTATCCAGTGGTGCACCGGACAGGTCCTGTAGACTGTCTGGTGCGCCGTCTGGCGCTGCTCTGACTCTGGCGCGCACTGTAGCGCATTGAATGCGTTTGCAGTCGACCGTTGGTGCGAAGTAGCCGTTGCTCCGCTGGCACACCGGACAATCCGGTGCTTCACCGGATAGTCCGGTGAATTATAGCGGAGCGGCCTCCCATTTTCCCGAAGGTGGCAAGTTCAGCTTCGAGTTCCCTGGTGCACCGGACATTGTCCGGTGGCACACCGGACAGTCCGGTGCGCCAGACCAGGGTGCCTTTGGGTTGTCTTTTGCTCTCTTTGTTTGAACCCTTTCTTGGTATTTTTATTGGCTTATTATGAACCTTTGGCACCTGTAAAACTTATAGACTAGAGCAAACTAGTTAGTCCAATTATTTGTGTTGGGCAATTCAACCACCAAAATCAATTAGGAAAAAGGTTGAAAGTCGCCTAGAGGGGGGGTGAATAGGGCGAAACTGAAATTTACAAAGTTAATCACAACTACAAGCCGGGTTAGCGTTAGAAATATAAACGAGTCCGCGAGAGAGAGGGCGCAAAACAAATCGCAAGCGAATAGGGAGTGTGACATGCGGATTTGTTTTACCGAGGTTCGGTTCTCGCAAACCTACTCCCCGTTGAGGAGGCCACAAAGGCCGGGTCTTTTTCAACCCTTTCCCTCTCTCAAACGGTCCCTCGGACCGAGTGAGCTTTCTCTTCTCAATCACTTGGAACACAAAGTTCCCACAAGGATCACCACAAGATTGGTGTCTCTTGCTTCAATTACAAGTGAGTTTGATCGCAATGAAAGATTGAGAGAAAGCACGATTGCAAAAGCCAAGCGACAAGAGCGACAAATAACACACGGATCACTCTCTCTCTCAAGTCACTAATCACTAATGATCTCTTTTCTCAATTGTGAAACTTGGAGAGATGGAGGCTTTGAATGTGTCTTGGAATGGATTGCTAGCTCTTGTATTGAATGTTGAAGGTTGGAATGCTTGGATGACTTGAATGGAGGTGGTTGGGGTTGTATTTATAGCCACCAACTACTTCCTAGCCGTTGCTCCATTCTGCTGAGCGCGGACGGTCCGCGAGCCAGGTTCGGACGGTCCGCCCCTATAGATCAACGGCTGAAAACGCAACGGTCAGCAGTAACGGCTATATCAACGGCTATATAGCATTTAATGCGTCGTCAGATGTCAGATAAAGCCAGTCGCGGACGGTCCGCCCGCCTGGCCTAGACGGTCCGCGAGGCCGCTATAATTCATTTCTCTGAACCCGTCACCTTCGGGTTTTTCGGTTTCTTGCCTACCGGACGGTCCGCGCTAGAGGCCGGACGGTCCGCGTGAGGGCTCGGATGGTCCTTGCTTTTCCTCCGGATGGTCCGTAGTGGACACTTGTATTTTTGCATTGGTTCTGTCCGAAGGGTATCCTGGTGTCGCGGACGGTCCGCCGAAAGGGCCCGGACGGTCCGCGCTTGGTCTGTTTTTCCAAAAAGCTTCTCCTGTCCGGAATAATCTACGGTATTCCGGACAGTCCATTTAGTATAGTTGTAGATGAACCTTTGACACCTGTAAAACATATAATCTAGAGCAAACTAGTTAGTCCAATAATTTGTGTTGGGTAATTGTCACACCCGTTTCCAAGGGCAGAACCGGGTGCATAGCATATGTGTGCCAGGATCTATTTCCACACATATGTTGACGTCACAAGTGTAATATATCAAAAGAACAATGCACAAGAGCGTAAATAACGATTATATTAACATATTACACTTCGAACAGACATAATGTCTTAACCTTTATTCATCAAAGTACAACGAACATGGACATCCATCCACAGGAAGATGACCGGGGGTATCACTAGACTAGCATCCATGGAGTTCACCATCAAAATCTTCATCTGCAAACTTCTGATCAAAATTAAGCAAGGGTGAGCTCACTTATGGTCGGGGCTCAGCAAGTGGGGGAAAAACTAATGCAAGGTAACAAGGTGAGGCTGAGGTTGAGCAGTAAGCATTTTAGTTGGTCAACATTTTATTAACAACACCTGTCTTACTAATAAGTGTGAATCCCAAGTATTCCCTTTAAACAAAGGTACAAGAGTATATCAAAAACACTTAAGTGAAACCACTTAAGCAAACCATTGGCAGATCATCGGATCTCGATTTATTTCCATCTTCAAGTTCAATTATCATGTGAGGAGTCCAGACTGCTCATAACCGTGAGCACGGCTGATATATCAGTTTTACACTCTGCAGAGGTGGCACATCTTTACCCATGAGTCGCGATTCCCTTCTAGCCCGGGTTAGCTAGACCCGTATTCACTTCCGAGGTGAATGGCCAGGGTCTCACTACGAGGCTTCTCCCTAGAGTCCTCATTACGCAAATGCTGGAAATGGTCAAACTGCATAAGGCACACCTACCGTAACCAACTTATAGTCCAGACTACAGGGTAAAGCTTTGGGAACTATGCCCGTATCCAATCTGCCTGAGCCGGAACTATAAGAGCTTGCCAGATGCCCCCGTTCCTGTCGACCACGACCAGCACCCAACATAAGACTTCCCTAGTTATTTAGCCAAGACCAGAGCCATGATAGTTCTCATGGTAGCACTGTTTTCCCGGGTGGTCACTCCATGTTCCAATTAATATGCAATAATCTTGTTTAACCATCGGGTTAACAACAATAAAGTAAACTTACCATTTGGAACATTAATATCATAAGCGGGAGTGACTGCATAAAGTTAAGTTGTAGCAATAGCATAGCTACTTGGTTAAATCATAATCCCAGGTTAAACAAGGAGTAAGGTTGGAAAGGTTATCTAAATAGGTAACCCGTCAAATTATGCATATATATTCAAAAGAATAAACTTTATTAAATGTATTGTTTGGGATCAAACAGAGTATGCAGAGGGAGAAGTCCACTTGCCTTGCTTATTGAAAACTTGAGACTCTTCCACGGATCTGAATAGATCTTGATTCTTAACTACTAGATCAACCACTGAATATCACACAAACAAACAAGAACAAACAACACTCAATAACATACCACATTCACCATACGTAAAGCTAAAAGAAAGCCTAACGAAAAGAGTGTTCACTTTTCAAAAACATTACTTGCACGGGTTATAATAAAAAGGTATTCTTTTAAAAAAAAGTGTGATCTATACTTTATAAAACAAGACATGAGCTTAAAAATATCTTAATTGAAATCTACAAATATTAAGTTCACCCATTTAATCTTTTATAAAACGTCATATGTGATATGTCTAAAATAAAGGGTTTATAAGGTGATAAAACACGCTATAACAATATTAGACCTTTTTAACCTTTTAGAAAAGATATAAGTTATATCTAAGGTTAATGGGCTACGAAACACGTTATTAATTGTAGAAGCATTATGGAGCATATTATTAATCATTCACTTATGACAAATTAAGATATAAGTCTAAATAGGTTTTATGTGAAAAGATCATTATTATTAAATACCTATTTATGGAAAGTTATGATATATGCTTTAATAAACTTTTATGTAAAAGACAATGAACAATAATTATATTTTATTTTTATTAGAAAGTGTATGTCCTATATTTTTTTAAGAAAGCTATATACAAAACAATATACAAACTAACATTATTATTAAAGAACATGAACACTAATTTCCTTAGTTTATTCTTTAGGAAAAACTAAGTGACACATATATAAATAATATGAACTAACTTTGATTAAATGATTAATTAAGCCTATATAACCAGTTGTAAACAAATATAAATCTAATTAACTAGGTTATGAGAGGACATAATTACTCTATTATTTATCTTTTATATTTAGTTTAGAAACATATGACCTAGATATTTAAAATGAATATTATATTCATTGGTATGTTATTAACTATTGTTTTAGATATGACGATGAGAACACTTAATTAAGCCATTATATAATTATTAGAAAAGTTATATGACATATTACTTTTAAGTTTCTATTTAATACGGCTATACTTAAACATATATGACAAACCTTATTAAATCAAAAACATGATATCTATTAAAAAGGTCATTTTAAATTTAGAAACAAATTATCTAATTCTTTAGTAAGAAACATATGTTTACCAATATATCTATCAATCTCTTTATTAGAAAATTATGCGTGCCTAGTTAAGTCATTTTAACATTATAAATTCTACTCTTTCGGTTTTCTCCTTTCTTTTCTAAATAGAATTTATAGGTGTAACTAAAAATTGTTCATTTAATTCTTCTAACCTTAATATACTAAAGATTAATTGCAAATTACTAAATGGGACTTTTAATAACCTATTCATGGTTATTATGACATAAATGAGCATTTTACTATTCTAAGTAATTAAGTGCTATACTTATATCATTACTAACTAATTGTCGCTCCACACACTAAAGCGAAAACAACTCCGTAAACAATTCTAGTATGAAAATCACTAAGTTAGTAAATAGTGACCGTGCTCATTTTAGAATTTATAAAATCATACGCGTATTAAAGCAGTGTCGCGGGGTTCGATTTTGGTTACCCGTATACATCAACATCTCTAAAATCATATACGTGGATCGTCAAATCGCATCAATATTACAACAATAATTCATAAGATCAATAAATTAATTCAAACATGATTTATAAAATACATTAACAGGTTGTTTTTAACCTTGGGTGAACAACGGCGAACGGGCTCGAGCGCGCGATGGCGAAGGCTTGGCACGGCGAGATCGGCGAGGTTTGGACGGGGTTCGGACACGGACGGAGCTCCGATGAGGTGCTGCGTGGGCGAACAGCGAGCTCCGGTGAGTCTCCACAGATGGCGGATATGAACTCCGGCGACGGCAGTGAGCTTTGGCGGCGAGGAAGAGAACGAGGAGGGAGTGAGAGAAGGGCGAGCTCGGCTGTGGGAGGAAGAAGAGAGCTCGACGTCGGATTTTATAGAGGATGGGAGGGAGAGAGAGGGGCGTCGGGGTCTTCATGGCTGTTGATGGCGTTCATGGAGGAGAGGAAAAACGGCGGTGTCTTCAATCGGATATTAATGGCGCCGGTAATGGGAGAGTTAGTGGGGAGGGAGAAGGGGAAACGGTCGCGGCGGCTTCGGTTTCGGGTGCGCACGGCACAGGGGCGTGGCGTGGGCGCTGGGCGCGGACTGCTCGGTCGATCTTCGGCTGGGGCAGAGGCGTCGCGGCTGCTCCTAGGACGCGGATCGCAGGGCGGGGCTTGGCACGCTGCGCGGGTCTTGGCACGACAGGGGCTGGGCGGCTCCAGGCGCGGCTCAGCGGATGAGCAGGGCACGCCGTACTGTGGGCGGCTAGGCAGGAGCTCGGCTTCAGGGTGCGCGCGGTCCGGGCTTCGCTGGTTGCGCGTAAGTGTTGGAGCGTCAAGGGCGTGTAGGGGCAGGGCGACCGGTTGAGGCGCTGCTGGCGTGGTCGGCATCCTCCATGGCGGCTGTGAGCAGGAAGGAGAGAAGGGAGGAGAGAGAGGCCGGGTGGCATGCAGAGTGGGGCCCGCTTGGAAGTGAGAGAAAAGGGAGGGAGGTGGAGAGCCAGGGTGGCGGCGGCGGCTACAGCCTACAGGGAGCAGGGGCAGTCGGCTCCTTCTAGTTGGGCCCCTAGTGGGCCAAATGAATTAGGGTTTCGTTTTTTTTTTCTTTTTTTTTCTTCCTAATTTCAAAAACTTATTTTTAAATAACCCTAAAAATCATAATAGTCAAACCAAAATAAAATATTAATTCTTGGACTAATATTTATTAAATTACTTATTTGGATTTTCAATTAAGAAGAAATGCTATTAAACATTCAAAAATCGATTATGGGCAATAAAAAAATCATTCCAAAGGAAAATAAATGGCAACCACTAAAAATAGAATTTATTACCATAATTACCTTTAATAACTGAATTTATTACTTTTATTTGATGATTTTTATGGTGTTACAAATCTACCCCTCTTAAAAAGAATCTCGTCCTCGAGATTAAGAAAGGCTAGCAAGAAAACAAAGGTGATACATGGTTATTTGTAGGTTCTTGGTTCACAATGAACTCTTCCAAACATAAGGAATTATTGCTTCTTCGTTCTGTAGTGTATGCTAATCAGACGACCTTCATCACCGAATATAAACTGGTTGGTCTTCTGAATTATTTCTTGAGTCTTGCTTCGCATATTTCTTCTCTAGTCGGTCTATATGCTTCTTGTGGCATTGGCGAATGATATGCCCTTCATCTTTGTAGTAGTAGCAAGCACCTCTTGCTTTGATATTTTCGTGAGTCAACTTCTTTTGACTATCAGCAGGTGATGGTTGATTTGGTGTCTATATGTTAAATAGTTGCGCCTGATTTGATTCTCTTGTTTGGGTATAGGTAGAAAGGAGGGAATTGAAAGATTGAGCAAAGTTAGAGTACATAGAGTAGAGAAAACCCACCTATATAAGGTTTTACCTAGTAAACTGATGTCATTGTGGACATAAGTCACACAATACACCAACAATCATTACAAAGAAGCAAATCAATCATAAGCACAACGACAACTAACATGAACTCAAGCACACCAGCACAATACAACTCGATGCTACTCATTCAATCAAAGGGAATCTTTCCTAAGAACAACAATTTATCACAGTTTTTTTTAAAAGGCGAGACAAGGTTAGGAATAAGAAAGAGATCAAGGAATTATAATAGAAATAGCAAGAAGTTAGACAGGTACAAGATATTATTGTTGATGGTTAAGAGTGAAACAAAATAACCATGAACTGGTGAAGCGAGGATAAAGGATACAACCAAGGTTATAAAGTGAGTTAGGGAGAAAGCGTTATCAAGGAGAAAAATAGAGAGGCAAAGGTTTAATATATCAAGGTAGATATTGCGCAAGGGTGGCAATACAATGGCACGAAAACAAAAGTATAAGAATTCAATATGGAGAAAGCATTATCAAAGAGAAAAGTAGAGAGGCAAAAGTTTAATATATCAAGGTAGATATTGTCCAAGGATGACAATACAATGGCAAGAAAACAAAAGTATAAGAAATCAAGGGTTATATAACAATATTATGGATTAGAAAACAACTACAATATAACATCGTCCTTACCGATCTAGTCGAAAACTTAGCACTATAGAACTATCCTATCAACCTAACCAAGAAGAATGGTAATAGATCCAAGAGATCTATAACGAAACTTCTTGCGGGGTGGGGAAAGATAGAGAATAGGGCATCGTCGATAGCTTCGAAAAGGTTTCTTCTGGAAAACTTTGCTTCAAGTTCCGCAATCCTAGCTTGATCATCTGGCAATGCTTCTCATTAGAACCTTCTGATAGACAAAGAATCAGACAAGAAGGGTTGAAAATAAAAGAGACGAGTTTTGATATAAAGTAAGTTTTTATGGAGGACAATATATCAAGCTTTTGAAAGACTGACTGGGCTTTCCATTTCTAACTAATCTAACGACCTACGGTCACATTGCTTTGATACCACTTCTGTCACACCCGTTTCCAAGGGCAGAACCGGGTGCATAGCATATGTGTGCCAGGATCTATTTCCACACATATGTTGACGTCACAAGTGTAATATATCAAAAGAACAATGCACAAGAGCGTAAATAACGATTATATTAACATATTACACTTCGAACAGACATAATGTCTTAACCTTTATTCATCAAAGTACAGCGAACATGGACATCCATCCACAGGAAGATGACCGGGGGTATCACTAGACTAGCATCCATGGAGTTCACCATCAAAATCTTCATCTGCAAACTTCTGATCAAAATTAAGCAAGGGTGAGCTCACTTATGGTCGGGGCTCAGCAAGTGGGGGAAAAACTAATGCAAGGTAACAAGGTGAGGCTGAGGTTGAGCAGTAAGCATTTTAGTTGGTCAACATTTTATTAACAACACCTGTCTTACTAATAAGTGTGAATCCCAAGTATTCCCTTTAAACAAAGGTACAAGAGTATATCAAAAACACTTAAGTGAAACCACTTAAGCAAACCATTGGCAGATCATCGGATCTCGATTTATTTCCATCTTCAAGTTCAATTATCATGTGAGGAGTCCAGGCTGCTCATAACCGTGAGCACGGCTGATATATCAGTTTTACACTCTGCAGAGGTGGCGCATCTTTACCCATGAGTCGCGATTCCCTTCTAGCCCGGGTTAGCTAGACCCGTATTCACTTCCGAGGTGAATGGCCAGGGTCTCACTACGAGGCTTCTCCCTAGAGTCCTCATTACGCAAATGCTGGAAATGGTCAAACTGCATAAGGCACACCTACCGTAACCAACTTATAGTCCAGACTACAGGGTAAAGCTTTGGGAACTATGCCCGTATCCAATCTGCCTGAGCCGGAACTATAAGAGCTTGCCAGATGCCCCCGTTCCTGTCGACCACGACCAGCACCCAACATAAGACTTCCCTAGTTATTTAGCCAAGACCAGAGCCATGATAGTTCTCATGGTAGCACTGTTTTCCCGGGTGGTCACTCCATGTTCCAATTAATATGCAATAATCTTGTTTAACCATCGGGTTAACAACAATAAAGTAAACTTACCATTTGGAACATTAATATCATAAGCGGGAGTGACTGCATAAAGTTAAGTTGTAGCAATAGCATAGCTACTTGGTTAAATCATAATCCCAGGTTAAACAAGGAGTAAGGTTGGAAAGGTTATCTAAATAGGTAACCCGTCAAATTATGCATATATATTCAAAAGAATAAACTTTATTAAATGTATTGTTTGGGATCAAACAGAGTATGCAGAGGGAGAAGTCCACTTGCCTTGCTTATTGAAAACTTGAGACTCTTCCACGGATCTGAATAGATCTTGATTCTTAACTACTAGATCAACCACTGAATATCACACAAACAAACAAGAAGAACAAACAACACTCAATAACATACCACATTCACCATACGTAAAGCTAAAAGAAAGCCTAACGAAAAGAGTGTTCACTTTTCAAAAACATTACTTGCACGGGTTATAATAAAAAGGTATTCTTTTAAAAAAAAGTGTGATCTATACTTTATAAAACAAGACATGAGCTTAAAAATATCTTAATTGAAATCTACAAATATTAAGTTCACCCATTTAATCTTTTATAAAACGTCATATGTGATATGTCTAAAATAAAGGGTTTATAAGGTGATAAAACACGCTATAACAATATTAGACCTTTTTAACCTTTTAGAAAAGATATAAGTTATATCTAAGGTTAATGGGCTACGAAACACGTTATTAATTGTAGAAGCATTATGGAGCATATTATTAATCATTCACTTATGACAAATTAAGATATAAGTCTAAATAGGTTTTATGTGAAAAGATCATTATTATTAAATACCTATTTATGGAAAGTTATGATATATGCTTTAATAAACTTTTATGTAAAAGACAATGAACAATAATTATATTTTATTTTTATTAGAAAGTGTATGTCCTATATTTTTTTAAGAAAGCTATATACAAAACAATATACAAACTAACATTATTATTAAAGAACATGAACACTAATTTCCTTAGTTTATTCTTTAGGAAAAACTAAGTGACACATATATAAATAATATGAACTAACTTTGATTAAATGATTAATTAAGCCTATATAACCAGTTGTAAACAAATATAAATCTAATTAACTAGGTTATGAGAGGACATAATTACTCTATTATTTATCTTTTATATTTAGTTTAGAAACATATGACCTAGATATTTAAAATGAATATTATATTCATTGGTATGTTATTAACTATTGTTTTAGATATGACGATGAGAACACTTAATTAAGCCATTATATAATTATTAGAAAAGTTATATGACATATTACTTTTAAGTTTCTATTTAATACGGCTATACTTAAACATATATGACAAACCTTATTAAATCAAAAACATGATATCTATTAAAAAGGTCATTTTAAATTTAGAAACAAATTATCTAATTCTTTAGTAAGAAACATATGTTTACCAATATATCTATCAATCTCTTTATTAGAAAATTATGCGTGCCTAGTTAAGTCATTTTAACATTATAAATTCTACTCTTTCGGTTTTCTCCTTTCTTTTCTAAATAGAATTTATAGGTGTAACTAAAAATTGTTCATTTAATTCTTCTAACCTTAATATACTAAAGATTAATTGCAAATTACTAAATGGGACTTTTAATAACCTATTCATGGTTATTATGACATAAATGAGCATTTTACTATTCTAAGTAATTAAGTGCTATACTTATATCATTACTAACTAATTGTCGCTCCACACACTAAAGCGAAAACAACTCCGTAAACAATTCTAGTATGAAAATCACTAAGTTAGTAAATAGTGACCGTGCTCATTTTAGAATTTATAAAATCATACGCGTATTAAAGCAGTGTCGCGGGGTTCGATTTTGGTTACCCGTATACATCAACATCTCTAAAATCATATACGTGGATCGTCAAATCGCATCAATATTACAACAATAATTCATAAGATCAATAAATTAATTCAAACATGATTTATAAAATACATTAACGGGTTGTTTTTAACCTTGGGTGAACAACGGCGAACGGGCTCGAGCGCGCAATGGCGAAGGCTTGGCACGGTGAGATCGGCGAGGTTTGGACGGGGTTCGGACACGGACGGAGCTCCGATGAGGTGCTGCGTGGGCGAACAGCGAGCTCCGGTGAGTCTCCACAGATGGCGGATATGAACTCCGGCGACGGCAGTGAGCTTTGGCGGCGAGGAAGAGAACGAGGAGGGAGTGAGAGAAGGGCGAGCTCGGCTGTGGGAGGAAGAAGAGAGCTCGACGTCGGATTTTATAGAGGATGGGAGGGAGAGAGAGGGGCGTCGGGGTCTTCATGGCTGTTGATGGCGTTCATGGAGGAGAGGAAAAACGGCGGTGTCTTCAATCGGATATTAATGGCGCCGGTAATGGGAGAGTTAGTGGGGAGGGAGAAGGGGAAACGGTCGCGGCGGCTTCGGTTTCGGGTGCGCACGGCACAGGGGCGTGGCGTGGGCGCTGGGCGCGGACTGCTCGGTCGATCTTCGGCTGGGGCAGAGGCGTCGCGGCTGCTCCTAGGACGCGGATCGCAGGGCGGGGCTTGGCACGCTGCGCGGGTCTTGGCACGACAGGGGCTGGGCGGCTCCAGGCGCGGCTCAGCGGATGAGCAGGGCACGCCGTACTGTGGGCGGCTGGGCAGGAGCTCGGCTTCAGGGTGCGCGCGGTCCGGGCTTCGCTGGTTGCGCGTAAGTGTTGGAGCGTCAAGGGCGTGTAGGGGCAGGGCGACCGGTTGAGGCGCTGCTGGCGTGGTCGGCATCCTCCATGGCGGCTGTGAGCAGGAAGGAGAGAAGGGAGGAGAGAGAGGCCGGGTGGCATGCAGAGTGGGGCCCGCTTGGAAGTGAGAGAAAAGGGAGGGAGGTGGAGAGCCAGGGTGGCGGCGGCGGCGGCGGCTACAGCCTACAGGGAGCAGGGGCAGTCGGCTCCTTCTAGTTGGGCCCCTAGTGGGCCAAATGAATTAGGGTTTCGTTTTTTTTTTCTTTTTTTTTCTTCCTAATTTCAAAAACTTATTTTTAAATAACCCTAAAAATCATAATAGTCAAACCAAAATAAAATATTAATTCTTGGACTAATATTTATTAAATTACTTATTTGGATTTTCAATTAAGAAGAAATGCTATTAAACATTCAAAAATCGATTATGGGCAATAAAAAAATCATTCCAAAGGAAAATAAATGGCAACCACTAAAAATAGAATTTATTACCATAATTACCTTTAATAACTGAATTTATTACTTTTATTTGATGATTTTTATGGTGTTACAGTAATTCAACCACCAAAATTAATTAGGAACTAGGTGTAAGCCTAATTCCCTTTCAATCTCCCCTTTTTGGTGATTGATGCCAACACAAACCAAAGCAAATATAAAAGTGCATATTTGAACTAGTTTGCATGAAGTAAGTGCAAAGGTTACTTGGAATTGAGCCAATATAAATACTTATAAGATATTCATGGATTGTTTCTTTCATTCTTAATATTTTGGACCACGCTTGCAGCACATGTTTTGTTTTTGCAAACTCTTTTGTAAATCCTTTTCAAAGTTCTTTTGCAAATAGTCAAAGGTAAATGAGTAAGATTTTGCAAAGCATTTTCAAGATTTGAAATTTTCTCCCCCTGTTTCAAATGCTCTTCCTTTGACTAAACAAAAACTCCCCCTAAATGAGATCCTCCTCTTAGTGTTCAAGAGGGTTTTGATATATCATTTTTGAAATACTACTTTCTCCTCCTTTTGAACACAATAGGAAACCAATTGATAATATTTTTGGAAAACACGAAGTTTGAAATTGGTGGTGGTGCGGTCCTTACTTTCTCCCCCTTTGGCATGAATCGCCAAAAACGGAATCATTAGAGCCCTTTTGGTACTTTCTTCCTCTTTGGTTATAAATAAATGAGTTAAGATTGTACCAAAGACGAAGTCCTTTTGCTCTCTCCCCCAAAGATGGAGAGTGACATGGAGCGATGGCGAAGGATGAGTTACGGAGTGGAAGCCTTTGTCTTCGCCGAAGACTCCAATTCCCTTTCAATATACCTATGACTTGGTTTGAAATAGACTTGAAAAACATATTAGTCATAGCATATGAAAGAGACATGATCAAAGGTATATAAAAGAGCGATGTGTGCAAATTAGCAAAAGAAATTGCGCGAATCGAGAATATTGAGCTCATGCCTAAGTTTGTTAAAAGTTTGTTCATCAAGAGGCTTGGTAAAGATATCGGCTAATTGATCTTTAGTATTAATGTAAGAAATCTCGATATCTCCCTTTTGTTGGTGATCCCTAAGAAAATGATACCGAATGGCTATGTGTTTAGTGCGGCTATGCTCGACGGGATTATCCGCCATCTTGATTGCACTTTCATTATCACATAGCAAAGGGACTTTGGTTAATTTGTAACCGTAGTCCCGCAGGGTTTGCCTCATCCAAAGCAATTGCGCGCAACAATGGCCTGCGGCAATGTACTCGGCTTCGGCGGTGGAAAAAGCAACCGAATTTTGCTTCTTTGAAGCCCAAGACACCAAGGATCTTCCCAAGAACTGGCAAGTCCCCGATGTGCTCTTCCTATTGATTTTACACCCTGCCCAATCGACATCCGAATAACCAATCAAATCAAATGTGGATCCCCTAGGATACCAAAGCCCAAACTTAGGAGTATAAGCCAAATATCTCAAGATTCGTTTTACAGCCGTAAGGTGAGCTTCCTTAGGGTCGGCTTGGAATCTTGCACACATGCATACGGAAAGCATAATATCCGATCGAGATGCACATAAATAGAGTAAAGAACCTATCATCGACCGGTATACCTTTTGATCCACGGACTTACCTCCCGTGTCGAGGTCGAGATGTCCATTGGTTCCCATGGGTGTCTTGATGGGCTTAGCGTCCTTCATCCCAAACTTGTTTAGAATGTCTTGAGTATACTTCGTTTGGCTAATGAAGGTGCCCTCTTGGAGTTGCTTCACTTGAAATCCCAAGAAGTACTTCAACTCCCCCATCATAGACATCTCGAACTTTTGTGTCATGATCCTACTAAATTCTTCACATGTAGATTTGTTAGTAGACCCAAATATAATATCATCAACATAAATTTGGCATACAAACAAGTCATTATTAAGAGTTTTAGTGAATAGAGTAGGATCGGCCTTTCCGACTTTGAATTCATTAGTGATGAGAAAATCCCTAAGGCATTCATACCATGCTCTTGGGGCTTGCTTGAGCCCATAAAGCGCCTTAGAGAGTTTGTAAACATGGTTAGGGTACTCACTATCTTCAAAGCCGGGAGGTTGCTCAACATAGACCTCTTCCTTGATTGGTCCATTGAGGAAGGCACTTTTCACGTCCATTTGATAAAGCTTAAAGCCATGGTAAGTAGCATAGGCCAATAATATACGAATTGACTCAAGCCTAGCTACGGGTGCATAGGTTTCACCGAAATCCAAACCTTCGACTTGGGAGTATCCCTTGTGTTGGGGGCCTTCGTCCTCCGAAGGTCCTCAAAAACATGATTTAACAATGTTTTTCAAGTGGATTATGTGAACAGGTACCTTCGGACTCAGAATTACGAACATGAAGTGCGGTCAGGACGAAGCCTGAACCAGACGAAGGACGGGCTGATTACCAAGCTCCACGAAGGATGGTGCACAGCCGAAGCTGTGCGCAGGGAAGCTTCGTCGCGATAGCAGAGAGGGGAACCGACTTAAAGATGAAAAGACTACGTGGACCTTGTCAGGTTTCCATAAGTCATTGACAAATGTAATGGACATAAATGTAATTTTACGTGGGCTGCGTCCCGCGTCTATAAATAGATGAACAGTACTCCCGTACTGTTCACGCTGACTTGGCATTTGCTTTTGCGTCACGCTTGTACTTTTTATCTTCTCTCAGGACCGAAGGTACATTTGTAATTTGAAATCATTTCTATTTTTCCATGTTAATAAAATAGAAATGATTTTATGATGATGCTTATATTATATTTCATGCTTTATATGAATCCTTCGTCATTACTTGTTATGTTTACGAAGGTATGTCTCTTATGACCTTCGTCCGAAACTCATTATTTCCCGAAGGGACATAATGCTTCGAAGGACGAAGGACTTTAACACTTAACACTTTTTATGTTGCCTTGTTCTTAATTCTTAGCATTTGAGAACAAGTCCCCAACATTGGCGCCCACCTCCGGTGAACTCACTTCCACTTCGAGTTTTTTGAACACCTTCGGAAGCTATAGACCCTCGCTATGGCACCGAAGAAAGCTTCAGCGACTGGGGCTGCAGCACTGCAACCGCTGGACCCCAATCAGGAGACCGTCTCTCTCCGGGAGGCCCGAAACCAGAAGAGGAAGGCTGTCAGCCCGACGATTCAGGAGGATGAACTAGACCAAGAGATCAGGGACATGGAGATGCTACATCAACAGGTGCAGAGGAAGAAGGAGAAGATGGCCAGGCTAGCTGAGCTGCAGAGGCAGATAGACGAAGCTTCTGAAGAAGTCCGTCATCTTACCCACGATGAGTAGAACCGAAGGCCTCAACAAAAAGACCTTCATCAGGAGGGCTTCTTCAATGAAGATGACTGGTATGATAATTTTCATCATGGAAATTTTGTTTTCGACGATGCTTCTCCTCTGTCCGCTGAGCTGCAGGCTACACCTTGGCCTTCGTCCTATAAGCCACCCCAGCTTCCCATGTTCGATGGCCATTCGGACCCGAAGCAGTTCTTGATGAGTTACGAAGCAACAGTGTCTTCGTATGGTGGCAATGCTGCAGTAATGGCAAAGTCTTTCGTTATGGCCGTCAGGAGTGTTGCTCAGACCTGGTATTCCTCCCTTCGGCCAGGAACGATTACTTCATGGCAGAAGCTGAAGGATATGTTATTGACCAGCTTTCAAGGATTTCAGACGAAGCCGGTCACTGCTCAAGCCTTGTTCCAGTGCACTCAGGATCATGAAGAATACCTTCAGGCGTATGTCAGAAGGTTCTTGCGTTTGAGGGCGCAGGCACCAACGGTGCCCAATGAAATTGTCACCGAAGCCATGATCAAGGGGCTTCGTCCTGGACCTGCTGCTCAATACTTTGCTAGGAAGCCTCCTCAGACCCTGGAGAAGCTGCTCCAAAAGATGGACGAGTACATTCGTGCTGACAATGACTTTCGCCAAAGAAGGGAGGAGGCCTTCAGATTTTCCGAAATGACCAGGGGCTTCGGAGGAAGATCCTATCCGAGGCATGTCAGGTCCATCCACAACTCCACTCAGAATGATGATAAGGGGAGTCAGCAGAACAGACCGCAGTGCTCTTCACAGGCTTCGGGGCAACAGCAAAGCTCCTTCCGACCACCAGCTCCAAGAGGCAGAGGCGCCAGGGGCTTCGGCGGAAGATTCGGGGATCAACCCAGAAGAATATTTTGCTTATTCTGTGGTGAAAACAAAGGTCATACTACCAGGATGTGTCATGTTACCATTCAGAAGCAAAAAGAGATAGCCGAAGCTGCCGCGCAACAGGCTCAGCCGAAGCAGGTCATGCACACTGCTTCGTATCATTCGCCCTACATCCCAGAATATGTGGGCAACCATCCTGCACTCTCTGCTGCTTCGGCAAGTCAGCCTTCAGCTTCCTGGCAACAGCCCCCGCCTCCACCTCCGTTGCAACAAGGCCAGCAGCCAGAAGGGAGCCAATATGCTCCACATCAAAGGGACTTCAGAGAACAGTCCGAAGCTCGCACGGTCAACAGCACCGTGCCAGAGTCAAAACACATCTATTGACAAATATCCTACCTTAATAGCAATCTTTTTCATTCAGTTTTATTTTTTGTAATAAAGGACATTGTTTAGGTTTCATGTAATTAGTTTCGTTGATTCCTACAAGAAAAATATGTTTTCTTCACAGGTTTGTGATAATAAAAAGGACCTTCGGACTATCGAAAATCCTTCGAAGCAACAAAAAGTCGTTCTAAGGAACGCAGAGTAAGTCTGACGAAGTCACAAAAAGTCGTTCCGAAGGGAGCGCAGTGTAAGTTTTCTGCTCCAAAGTCGTTCCAAAAGGAATGCAGAGCATACAGCGAAAAGTCAACGCTGATACCGCCTAAGTAAAAGGCGAAGAAGCTCCAAAGACGTTCCTAAGGGAATGCAGAGCTTATACCGCCTAAGTAAAAGGCGAAGAAGTTCCAAAGACGTTCCTAAGGGGATGCAGAACTTACAGCGAAAAATAAACGCTGATTCCGCTGAAGTAAAAGGCGAAGAAGCTCCTAAGGGAGACTTATAATGAAAAAGTCAGTATTGATACAAAAGATTGTGCCCCATTGCAGGAATGTGCGTATCTTCGGCACAAAATATCATTCTGCATAACATAACATCATCACATCATTTTGCATAGCATGATCATCATACATCATGCTGCATGTGGCACAAGAAGGGGGCATGTTATCGATCTTCGGAAAATGCTTTGAAAAAGGGCAAATCATGCCAAGTTACAGGGAGAAACAATATTGATTTTCGAGGTATAGCTTCGGAGATTATTTTTACGAAGCTTGGATATTTCTTATCAGAACACTATGGATATTGTCGTGATAAATGATAAATTCTTCTTCACGAAGCATGAAAAGAAGGGAAGGTGTTTTTTCGTCGAAGACTCAAAAATGGTACGTGTTTAAAGTTTCATGCATCGTAAAGAATTGAATCATAAAACAAGTATATTACATACAGGATTACAGAATATTACACAAATCATATATCAAATGTTTTTTGCAATAGCACTTAGTCTTCCCTAAGTACTATCTCTGCAGCTTCGTTCAGCAGTCGATCGACAACCTGATCCATGATAGCTTCGGCCATCTTTTTAATTTCGTCGTCATCTTTAGGCTGAGGGCCCGAAGATGCTTTAGTAGGATCTGAGTGAGGACGGGATACTATTACATCATTATTACAGATCGCGAACGAACTATAAAATTAAAAGTTATAATGCAATGAAAACTATTCGCTAGTACCTATTTGCCCTTCGGGCTCTGCGTTTTTCTCAGCAGCCTCGGCTACTTTTCTAGCCTCATGAATCCCTTTCTCGCTTTTCTGAATGATTTCTTGGGCCATTTCTCTACCACCGTTGTTCCAGATGTCGGTGAAAAATTTTCCCCCAACCGCGCTAGCTTCGGCTGAAGGATCTTTTATATCTTCAGTGGACAAGGTGGCTTCGGACTGCGATAAAATCTTTACATGTTCACATCCTTTCCCCTCCAAAATAGTGGCAATCCCTCTGGCACCAGAAAAAGCGCAGATGTCACCGCGGCTACTCAGGATTTCCTCGAAGGCCTCCGCCTCATGATTGATCCATTCCAGGGGACCTTCGGGGTTACCTCTTATAAAGTTTTCTTCTTGCGAAAATGCGCCAACGCTGGCGAAGCTAGTTTTTATTTTCTTGACACACTCTATAGATTTGTCGAAGCATTTCTTCTTGGCTGACCGAAGCTCTTTAACAGTTTCTTCTAAATGATTTGCCCATTGGTCGCTGAGTTCTCGCCTTGTTTCTTCAAGTATGCATTCCTCTTTAGCTCTGGCTAATTGTTTACGAAGGTTTTCAATTTCACACTTCTGAGCTTCGGCCTGACCTTTGAAAATAGCTTCGTCTTCTTTTATTTTATTTATTAAGGAATGCAATATTTTGTCTTTTTCGAGACCTTCGTTCCTCAGTTCAATTACTTCGGAACGAAGGTTGCTCAGGGCTATAGTACATCCTTCGTCCTCAGCATCTTTCTGTGCTCTGAGGGCATTGCTGAGTATCAGGCCCTGCAGACAGGAATATGTCTGTGTTAATAGTTTTAAACAAATGAAAAATTTTGAATTCAACAAAAATATAAGAATTCTATTTGTCGCACCTTTAAACTGTTGTAAGCTAGGCTGTCAGCCAGATCGTTCTTTGACAGCACCGAAAGTCCGTCTTCTAAAGTTGGAAATCCGAAGCTTCTGCTCATCTCCCGACAGACAGAAATTTCCTTGCTGTCGGGGAGGCAATACAAGAAATCTTCTTCTCCACTGCCATTAAATATCAACGCCCCCTTTGGATATTTCAACTTTTGGGCATAGTGTTGGGCCTCTTGTTCTTCTTTTTCTGTTAATTTTTTCCCCGAAGCATGACGAAAAATATAATCACGAATTTTGGATGCTTCGGGGGTAACAACACCAGTTCCTTCAGCAAAAGTTGGCTTTGTTATTTTTTCTGTCTCACTTTCCAAGGTCTTTGCCTTTGAGGGCTCTGAGGGCCCAGCTTCGGCTTCAGTATCTTGCTCTGGAGCTTTAGAACCCGAAGCTTCGACTGTTGTTTCAGGAGTGACGGCAGCCTTCTTCGGAGGGGTGCTTGAAAATTTGATCGTTTCCAGCACATCTAGCACATTAGCCATTCTCCTTCTTTTCGGAGTCACTGCTGGCACTTTTTGATTACTTACTGTTTCAATGTTTGCCACAGGACTCAAAACTTCTGATGTTTTGGAGCCCTCGGTTGCTTCCTTTATCTCTTCCATTTTTTCTGTGAATGGCGCTTCGGCCTTCTCTTTCGTTTCTGATAACAAAATTTTTGATTGCTCCAATTTTGTCTTCGTTGGTATTTCGGCTGTTTCTGTGACTTCTGGCAGCAAAGTTGGCTCAGCTGGTTTTTCAGCTTCGGTGGCCGAAGAAGTCTCTCCGGTAAACTCAGGCACCGAAGCTGGTTCAATATAACGCGGTCGATAAGTAAGAACCTTTATCTTCTTCCTTTTCGGTTCTGGCTCGCTAGGAGCAGCTGCAGTTTCTTCTTTTGCAGAGGTTGTATTTTTTCTCTTCTGCCTTCGAATGGGGTAGCAATAGTCAGGGTAGACGAACCCGATGGCATCAAATACCCGATTCAGCCTTTTCTTTTTTCGGCCTCCGAAGGCTGCTGACATTGCAGTATCTTCGGCCTTCGAGTATGTCCCAAACAGCTCATCACTTAAATTGTCAATGCTTTTCAACCACTCATCGTCTGGCTCAATAAATTTATCTTCAAATTTAAAAGTGTACTTAAACCTGACGAGTCCACCTTCGTCGGCCTTTTTAACGATTTCTTGTGGCATTTCCCATTTCTCCGCAAGCGGCCACACCCTGAAGGCAATATGCTCTTGTACTAAGTCTCTTGTTCCTATAAAAGAGCAGACAACGCCGAAGGCTCTTTGGCACTCTTCGGCGGCTTCGTTCATTTCAACCTTCGGCCTCCGAAGGCCGAAGCTTTGCCAAATAGGACGCATAATTATACCTTTGATGTCTTCTCGTACTGATAAGTCATTCTTCACATAAAACCATTCTGTCATCCAATCCCCGGGCCATCTCTTCCGAAAGGCTGGTACGGGACAGCTTGCCCCGGACCGAGAGACGAAGCTGTAGCAGCCAAAGTTGTTATGGTACTGTTCTTTGCCCCAAGGTTTTGTTTCATATAATAATTCATGAACATTACAGAAGCTTCTTGCGTCAGGCTTCAGACCTTGGCTTCTCGTGGCCCACACGAAGATATTTAGCCTTATAATAGCCTCTGGAGTAAGTTGATGAAGATAGACTTCGAAGATTTTCAACACCTCCACGACGAAGCTGCTCAAGGGGAATCGCAATCCGGCTTTCAAAAAGCTTCGGTACACCACAACTTCATTTTCTTCAGGGTGTGGACAAGTCTTTTCCCCTTCGTCCGCCCTCACAATGGACAGATCCCGGAAATACCTTCCTCTCATATTAACAAGATGATTCTCTTTGATAGTTGATTTACCATAAACTGAATGGCTTGGTCGCCAGGGGCGATCTTCGGAGTCTTCGCCACCGCTGTCCACATCATAACTTTCACTGTCACCAGTATCTTCAGACAGCCCTTCCAGAATTTCCCTGGTGATCTTTTCTGTGTTGGTCTTCGACATTGCTATAAGAAACCCTAAGTTCTTCTCTTCATCAAGACTCAGCTTCATTTCAGCAGCAGCCTTCTTAGCAGCTTCAGACATCTTCGGAAACACTAAAAAACTGTTTTCAAAGCCGAAGCTTCAAAGCTAAAAGCTTAGCAGATCACAGTGCACAAGAGCTAAAAAATGAGTGAGCAAGAGTGGTTGGCCAGAAAGCGTGCAAAATAAGTTTGCGGTATGGCCGTATTTATACGCTTGATGCGTTGAAAGTTGAAAGACCCCACTTGTCATTGAATGTTGCTATTCTAGCAAAGGGAAGGTGTTTTTTCGGACCTTCGGCATAAAGCCTTCGTTCATATCGCAATCTGAATTTATTATTTCAAACAAATTAATATTGCGAGGGGCTACTGTTGGGGGCCTTCGTCCTCCGAAGGTCCTCAAAAACATGATTTAACAATGTTTTTCAAGTGGATTATGTGAACAGGTACCTTCGGACTCAGAATTACGAACATGAAGTGCGGTCAGGACGAAGCCTGAACCAGACGAAGGACGGGCTGATTACCAAGCTCCACGAAGGATGGTGCACAGCCGAAGCTGTGCGCAGGGAAGCTTCGTCGCGATAGCAGAGAGGGGAACCGACTTAAAGATGAAAAGACTACGTGGACCTTGTCAGGTTTCCATAAGTCATTGACAAATGTAATGGACATAAATGTAATTTTACGTGGGCTGCGTCCCGCGTCTATAAATAGATGAATAGTACTCCCGTACTGTTCACGCTGACTTGGCATTTGCTTTTGCGTCACGCTTGTACTTTTTATCTTCTCTCAGGACCGAAGGTACATTTGTAATTTGAAATCATTTCTATTTTTCCATGTTAATAAAATAGAAATGATTTTATGATGATGCTTATATTATATTTCATGCTTTATATGAATCCTTCGTCATTACTTGTTATGTTTACGAAGGTATGTCTCTTATGACCTTCGTCCGAAACTCATTATTTCCCGAAGGGACATAATGCTTCGAAGGACGAAGGACTTTAACACTTAACACTTTTTATGTTGCCTTGTTCTTAATTCTTAGCATTTGAGAACAAGTCCCCAACACCTTGGCCACAAGTCGAGCTTTGTTCCTTGTCACCACGCCATGCTCATCTTGCTTGTTGCGGAAGACCCATTTGGTTCCTACAACATTTTGATTAGGACATGGAACTAAATGCCATACCTCATTCCTAGTGAAGTTGTTGAGCTCCTCTTGCATTGCCACTACCCAATCCGAATCTTGGAGTGCTTCCTCTACCCTGTGTGGCTCAGTAGAGGAAACAAAAGAGTAATGCTCACAAAAATGTGCAACACGAGATCTAGTAGTTACCCCCTTATGAATGTCGCCGAGGATGGTGTCGACGGGGTGATCTCGTTGAATTGCTTGGTGGACTCTTGGGTGAGGCGGCCTTTGTTCTTCATCCTCCTTGTCTTGATCATTTGCATCTCCCCCTTGATCTATGCCGTCATCTTGAGGTGGCTCATTTGATTGATCTTCTAATTCATCAATTTGAGCTTCATCCTCATTTTGAGTTGGCGGAGATGCTTGCGTGGAGGAGGATGGTTGATCTTGTGCATTTGGAGACTCTTCGGATTCCTTGGGACACACATCCCCAATGGACATGTTCCTTAGCGCAATACATGGAGCCTCTTCAATACCTATCTCATCAAGATCAACTTGCTCTACTTGAGAGCCGTTAGTCTCATCAAACACAACGTCACACGAAACTTCAACTTGTCCAGTGGACTTGTTAAAGACTCTATATGCCCTTGTGTTTGAATCATATCCTAGAAAAAAGCCTTCTACAGTCTTAGGAGCAAATTTAGATTTTCTACCTCTTTTAACAAGAATGAAGCATTTGCTACCAAAGACTCTAAAATATGAAATGTTGGGCTTTTTACCGGTTAGGAGTTCATAGGATGTCTTCTTGAGGATTCGGTGTAGATATAACCGGTTGATGGCGTAGCAGGCGGTGTTGACCGCCTCGGCCCAAAACCGATCAGAAGTCTTGTACTCATCAAGCATGGTCCTTGCCATGTCCAATAGAGTTCGATTCTTCCTCTCTACTACACCATTTTGTTGTGGAGTGTAGGGAGAAGAGTACTCATGCTTGATGCCCTCCTTCTCAAGGAAGCCTTCAATTTGTGAGTTCTTGAACTCCGTTCCGTTGTCGCTTCTTATTTTCTTGATCCTTAGGGCGAACTCATTTTGAGCCCGTCTCAAGAATCCTTTTAAAGTTTCTTGGGTTTGAGATTTTTCCTGCAAAAAGAACACCCAAGTGAAGCGAGAATAATCATCCACAATAACTAGACAGTACTTACTCCCGCCGATGCTTATGTAAGCGATCGGGCCGAATAGATCCATGTGTAGGAGCTCCAGTGGCCTGTCGGTCGTCATTATGTTCTTATGCGGATGATGAGTGCCAACTTGCTTTCCTGCTTGGCATGCGCTACAAATCCTGTCTTTCTCAAAATGAACATTGGTTAGTCCTAAAATGTGCTCTCCCTTTAGAAGCTTATGAAGATTCTTCATTCCAACATGGGCTAGTCGGCGGTGCCAGAGCCAACCCATGTTAGTCTTAGCAATTAAGCATGTGTCGAGTTCAGCTCTATCAAAATCTACTAAGTATAGCTGACCCTCCAACACACCCTTAAATGCTATTGAATCATCACTTCTTCAAAAGACAGTGACACCTATATCAGTGAAAAGACAGTTGTAGCCCATTTTGCATAATTGAGATACAGAAAGCAAATTGTAGTCTAATGAATCTACAAGAAAAACATTGGAAATAGAATGGTCAGGAGATATAGCAATTTTACCAAGACCTTTGACCAAACCTTGATTTCCATCCCCGAATGTGATAGCTCGTTGGGGATCTTGGTTTTTCTCGTAGGAGGAGAACATCTTCTTCTCCCCAGTCATGTGGTTTGTGCATCCGCTGTCGAGTATCCAACTTGAGCCCCCAGATGCATAAACCTACAAAACAAGTTTAGTTCTTGACTTTAGGTACCCAAATAGTTTTGGGTCCTTTGGCATTAGACACAAGAACTTTGGGTACCCAAACACAAGTCTTTGACCCCTTGTGCTTGCCCCCAACATATTTGGCAACTACTTTGCCGGATTTGTTAGTCAAAACATAAGATGCATCAAAAGTTTTAAATGAAATGCTATGACCATTTGATGCACTAGGAGTTTTCTTTCTAGGCAACTTAGCACGGGTTGGTTGCCTAGAGCTAGATGTCTCACCCTTATACATAAAAGCATGGTTAGGGCCAGAGTGAGACTTCCTAGAATGAATTCTCCTAATTTTGCTCTCGGGATAACCGGCAGGGTACAAAATGTAATCCTCGTTATCCTGAGGCATGGGAGCCTTGCCCTTAACAAAATTAGACAATCTTTTAGGAGGGGCACTAAGTTTGACATTGTCTCCCCTTTGGTAGCCAATGCCATCCTTGATGCCAGGGCGTCTCCCATTATAGAGCATACTTCTAGCAAATTTAAATTTTTCATTTTCTAAGTTATGCTCGGCAATTTTAGCATCTAACATTGCTATATGATCATTTTGTTGTTTAATTAAAGCCATATGATTATGAATAGCATTAATATCAACATCTCTACATCTAGTGCAAATAGAAACATGCTCAACAGTAGATGTAGAGGGTTTGCAAGATTTTAATTCTACAACCTTAGCATGTAATATATCATTCTCACTTCTAAGGTTAGAAATAGTAACATTGCAAACATCAAAATCTTTAGCCTTAGCAATTAATCTTTCATTTTCAATCCTAAGACTAGCAAGAGAATTGTTTAATTCTTCAATCCTAGCAAGCAAATCATCATTATTATCTCTAGGATTGGAAATCGAAACATTACAAACATGTGAATCAACCTTAGCATTTAAACTAGCATTTTCATGTCTAAGGTTGTCAATCATATCATGGCAAGTGCTTAGCTCACTAGATAGTTTTTGACATTTTTCTACTTCTAGAGCGTAAGCATTCTTAACCTTAACATGCTTTTTATTTTCCTTGATTAGGAAGTCCTCTTAGGAGTCCAAGAGGTCATCCTTTTCATGGATGGCACTAATTAGCTCATTTAGTTTTTCCTTTTGTTCCATGTTAAGGTTGGCAAAAAGAACGTGTAAGTTATCCTCCTCATTGCTAGCATCATCCTCATCACTAGAGGTTTCATATTTAGTGGAGGATCTTGATTTTACCTTCTTCCTTTTGCCGTCCTTTGCCATGAGGCACTTGTGGCCGACGTTGGGGAAGAGGAGTCCTTTGGTGACGGCGATGTTGGCGGCGTCCTCATCGGAGGAGGAGTCGGTGGAGCTCTCGTCGGAGTCCCACTCGCGGCATACGTGGGCATCGCCGCCCCTCTTCTTGTGGTACCTCTTCTTTTCTTTCCTCTTTCCCTTCTTGTCGTTATCCCTGTCACTGTCACTTGATAATGGACATTTAGCGATAAAGTGACCGGGCTTACCACACTTGTAGCAAACCTTCTTGGAACGGGATTTGTAATCCTTCCCCTTCCGTTGCTTGAGGATTTGGCGAAAGCTTTTGATGATTAAAGCCATCTCCTCATTGTCGAGCTTGGAGGCTGTTGGGGACCTTCGGCATCCGAAGGTCCTCAAAAACAGGATTTAATAGTGTTTCTGGAGTATAATGTGTGAACAGGTATCTTCGGACTCAAGTCAGGCATCACAGTAGACCAGAATAATACGAAGGATGGTGAAGCGCCGAAGGTGTAAGCAGGAAAGCTTCGGCGAGACAGCAGCAGTTGAAATCGACTTAAAGATGAAAAGGCTGTTTAAACCTCGACAGATTGCTGTAGGATTATTATCAAGTGTAAAGGGCATTAATGTAATTTTGCACGGGCTGCGTCCCGTGCCTATAAATAGGTGAACAGTACTCCCGTACTGTTCACGCTGACTTGGCATTCGCTTTTTGCGTCACGCTTGTACTGTCATCTCATTCCGATTGAAGGTACACTTGTAATTCAACGATATTTCTGTTTATACCTAATAATAATATATAATTGTCCATGTTGTCTTTTATATTCTTTATATTTCATCCTTCGTCATTGTTTAATGAATTTATGAAGGTACGTCCTTCATAACCTTCGTCCGTAAACCATTATATCCTAAGGGAAATAATGCTTCGAAGGACGAAGGACCTTAACGATTAACATTTTCTATGTTGTCTTGTTCTTAACTCATAGCACTTGAGAACAAGTCCCCAACATTGGCGCCCACCTCCGGTGAACTCACTTCCACTCTGAGTTTTTTGAACACCTTCGGCGATCATAAACCTTCGTTATGGCGCCGAAGAAGGCTTCAGCGACTGGGGCTGCAGCTCTGCAACCACTGGACCACAATCAAGAGACAGTCTCCCTGCGGGAGGCCCGAAGCCAGAAAAGGAAGGCTGTAAGCCCGACACCACCAGAGGACGAGATAGATCAAGAAATCAGAGATATGGAGATGCTTCATCAACAAGTACAGAGGAAGAAAGAAAAGATGGCCAGGCTAGCTGAACTGCAGAGACAGATAGACGAAGCCTCTGAAGAAGTTCGTCATCTTGCCCAGGATGAACAGCACCGAAGGCCTCAACACCAAGATCTTCATCAGGAGGGTTTTCCCAACGAAGATGACTGGTATGACAATTTCCATCATGGGAATTTCGTTTTTGATGATGCTTCTCCTCTGTCCGCTGAGCTGCAGGCTACACCTTGGCCTCCGTCCTACAAGCCGCCCCAGCTTCCCATATTCGATGGCCACTCAGACCCGAAGCAGTTTTTGATGAGCTACGAAGCAACAGTATCTTCGTATGGTGGCAATGCTTCAGTCATGGCCAAATCTTTCGTTATGGCTGTCAGGAGTGTTGCTCAAACCTGGTATTCCTCCCTTCGACCAGGAACGATCACTTCATGGCAGAAGCTGAAGGATTTGTTGCTAACTAGCTTCCAAGGATTTCAGACGAAGCCGGTCACTGCTCAGGCTCTGTTCCAGTGCACCCAAGATCACGAAGAATACCTTCAGGCGTATGTCCGAAGGTTCTTGCGTTTGAGGGCACAGGCACCAACGGTGCCCAATGAAATTGTCATTGAGGCCATGATCAAGCGACTTCGACCAGGACCGTCAGCTCAGTACTTCGCCCGGAAGCCTCCTCAAACTTTGGAGAAGCTGCTCCAGAAGATGGACGAGTACATTCGGGCCGATAATGATTTTCGCCAAAGAAGGGAGGAGGCTTTCAGGTTTTCTGAAATGACCAGGGGCTTCAGAGGGAGGTTCTACCCGAGGCACGTGAGATCAATTCATAACTCTACACAAAATGATGATAGAGGAAGCCAACAGCAAAGGCCACAATGTTCCTCACAGGCTTCGGGGCAACAACAAAGCTCCTTCCGACCACCAGCTCCAAGAGGCAGAGGCGCCAGGGGCTTTGGAGGAAGATTTGGCGATCAACCAAGAAGAATCTTTTGCTTATTCTGCGGTGAGAACAAAGGCCATACTACCAGGATGTGCCATGTTACTATTCAGAAGCAAAAGGAAATAGCTGAAGCAGCAGCACAACAAGCTCAGCCGAAGCAGGTCATGCATACAGCTTCGTATCATTCGCCCTACATCCCAGAATATGTGGGCAATCATCCTGCAGTTTCTGTTGCTTCGGCAAGTCAGCCTCAAGCTTCCTGGCAACAGCCTCCGCCTCCACCTCCGTTGCAACAAGGCCAGCAGCCAGAAGGGAGCCAGTATGCTCCACACCAGAGGGACTTCAGAGAGCAGTCCGAAGCTCGTACAGTCAATAGCACTGTGCCAGAGTCAAAGCACATCTATTGACAAATATCCTACCTTAATAGCAATCTTTTTCATTCAGTTTTATTTTCTGTAATAAAGGACATTGTTTAGGTTTCATGTAATTAGTTTCGTTGATTCCTACAAGGAAAATATATTTTCTACACAGGCTTATATTGATTAAAATTCAAAGACTTGGGATAACAAAGACGACCTTCGAACTATCGAAAATTCTTCGAAGCAACAAAAAGTTGTTCTAAGGAACGCAGAGTAAGTTTACCGAAGTCACAAAAAAGTCGTTCCAAAGGGAGCGCAGTGTAAGTTTTCTGCTCCAAAGTCGTTCCAAAGGGAATGCAGAGCATACAGCGAAAAGTCAACGCTGATACCGCCTAAGTAAAAGGCGAAGCGCGAAAAGTCAACGCGAATACCGCTGAAAGTAAAAGGCGAAGAAGCTCCTAAGGGAGGCTTACAGCGAAAAATAAACGCTGATTCCGCTGAAGTAAAAGGCGAAGAAGCTCCTAAGGGAGGCTTATAAAAGATTGTGTTTTATTGCAGGGATGCGTATGTATCTTCGGAGTAAACATCATCTCACATAACATAACATCATCGCATCATTTCGCATAGCATAAGCATCATACATCATTTTGCACATGGCACAAGAGGTGGACACATTATCAATCTACGGAAGAACGCTTTGAAAAAAGAGAGAAATCAGTCACAAAAAGATACATCATTGATCTTCGGAAGGGTAGCTTCGGAAAATATTTTTACGAAGCCTGGATATTATTCATCAGAACATTGGATATTGTTGTGACAATGAAAAATTCTTCTTCACGAAGCATGAAAAGAAGGGAAGGTGTTTTTTCGTCAAAGACTCAAAAGCGGTACGTGTAAAGTTTCATGCATCGTAAAGAATTGATTAACAAAAATAGGTATATTACATTTGCGGTTACAAAATGTTACAGTATATTACATTTCAGAAGTTCTCACAAAAATATTTAATCTTCTCTCAAAACGACTTCTGCAGCCTCATTCAGGAGCCGATTGACGACTTCGTCCATAATATCTTCAGCCATCTTTTTAATTTCGTCGTCTCCTTTCGGCTGAGGGCCCGAAGACGTTTTAGCAGGATCTGAAGTAAGACAGGATACGGCTACATTGCTATTACAAATCGCAAACAAATCTTAAAGGCTAAAGATTACAACACAATAAAAACTATTAGTTAATACCTAATTGACCTTCGGCCTCTACGCTCTTTTCAGCAGCCTCAGCTACTTCTCTAGCATCGTGAATGCCCTTTTCACTTCTTCGAATAATTTCTCCGGCCATTTCTCGGCCACCATTATCCCAGATATCGGTAAAAAATTTTCCACCAATTATACTAGCTTCGGCCGAAGGATCTCTTGCATCTTCAAAGGACAAAGCAGCCTCGGACTGTGCTAAAATTTTTACATGTTCGCAGCCCTTCTTCTCTAAGATGGTGGCAATCCCTCTGGCACCAGAGAAGGCACATATATCTCCTCGGCTATTTAAAATTTCTTCGAAGGCCTCAGCTTCGTGGTCGATCCACTCGATGGGACCTTCGGGATTGCCTCTCGTAAAATTTTCTTCGCTTGAGAAGGCGCCAACCCTGGCGAAGCTAGCTTTTAACTTCTTAACACACTCTATAGATTTGTTATAGCATCTCTTTCTGGACGAACGAAGCTCTTCAACAGTTATTTCTAGGTGATCGGCCCATTGGTCGCTGAGTTCTCGCTTTGTTTCTTCAAGTATGCGTTCTTCCTTGGCTCTGGCCAGTTGTTTCCGAAGATCTTCAATTTCCCGCTTCTGAGCTTCAGCTTGACTTTTAAAAGCAGCTTCGTCTTCCTTTATTTTATTTATCAATGAGTGTAATATTTTATCTTTTTCAAGACCTTCGTTCCTCAGTTCAATAACTTCGGAACGAAGGTTGCTCAGGGCTATAGAACACCCTTCGTCTTCAGCATCTTTCTGTGCCCTAAGGGCATTGCTAAGTATCAGGCCCTGCAAAGACAAATATGTGTGCGTCAATAGGTTTAAACAAACGAAAAATTTTGGACTCAACAAAAAATACAAGGATTTCATTTGTCGCACCTTTAAGCTATTGTAAGCTAGGCTGTCGGCCAGATCGTTCTTCGACAGCACCGAGAGCCCGTCTTCTAAAGTTGGGAATCCGAAGCTCCTGCTCATCTCCCGGCAGACAGAAATTTCCTTGCTGTCGGGGAGACAATACAAGAAGTCTTCTTCTCCACTGCCATTGAATATTAACGCCCCCTTTGGATATTTCAGTTTTTGGGCGTAGTGCTGGGCCTCTTGCTCTTCTTTTTCTGATAGTTTTTTCCCCGAAGCATGACGAACAATATAATCACGAACTTTGGGGGATGCTTCGGGGGCAATGACACCGGTTTTTTCAACAAAAGTTGGCTTTGTTATTTTTTCTGCCTCACTTTCCAAGGATTTTATCTTTGCAGGCTCTGAGGGCCCAGCTTCGGCTTCAGTCTCTTGCCCGGGAGCTTTAGAACCAGAAATTTCAGTTGTTGTTTCAGAAATGACAGCAACCCTCTTCGGAGGTGTGCTTGAAGATTTGATCGTTTCCAGTACATCTAGCACATTAGCCATTCTCTTTCTTTTTGGAGTCACTGCTGGCACTTTTTGATTTTTTACTGTCTCAATGTTTGCTGCAGGACTCAAAACTTCTGATGTTTTGGATCTCTCAGTTGCTTCTTTTACCTCTTCCATTTTTTCTATGGACGGCGCTTCGGCCTTCTCTTTCGTTTCTGATAACAAAATCTTTGATTGTTCCAATTCTATCTTTGTTGACACTTCGGCCGTTTCTGCGACTTCTGGCAGCATGGTTGGTTCGGCTGGTTTTTCGGCTTCGGTAGACGAAGAAGTTTCTCCGGTAAACTCAGGCACCAAAGCTGGTTCAATATAGCGTGACCGATGTGTAAGGACCTTTATCTTCTTTCTTTTCGGTTCTGGCTCAGTTGCAGCTTCTTCTTTTGCAGAGGTTGTGTTTTTTCTCTTCTGCCTTCGAATGGGATAGCAATAGTCAGGGTAGACAAACCCGATTGCATCAAATACTCGATTCAGCCTCTTCTTTTTTCGGCCTCCGAAGGCTGCTGACATTGCAGTGTCTTCGGCCTTCGAATAAGCCCCAAGCAGTTCATCACTTAAATTTTCAATACTTTTTAACCAGTCATCATCTGGCTCAACGAACTTATCTCCAAATTTAAAAGTGTACTTCAACCTGATAAGTCCACCTTCGTCGGCCTCTTTTACGGTTTCTTGTGGCATTTCCCATTTCTCCGCGAGCGGCCATACCCTGAAGGCAATATGCTCTTGTACTAAGTCTCTCGTTCCAATGAAAGAGCAGACTGCGCCGAAGGCCCTCTGGCATTCTTCGGCAGCTTCATTCATTTCAACCTTCGGCCTCCGAAGGCCGAAGCTTTGCCAGATAGGGCGCATGATTATACCTTTGATATCTTCTCGTATTGTCAGATCATTCTTCACATAAAACCATTCTGTCATCCAGTCGCCGAGCCATCTCTTCCGAAAGGTTGGCACGGGGCAGCTTGACCCGGACCGAGAAACAAAACTGTAGCAACCAAAATTATTGTGATACTGTTCCTTACCCTAAGGTTTTGTCTCATATGATAATTCGTGTATATTACAGAAGCTTTTTGCATCAGGCTTCAGACCTTGGCTTCTCACGGCCCACACGAAGATATTCAGCTTTATAATTGCCTCGGGGGTAAGTTGATGGAGATAGATTTCGAATATTTTCAGCACCTCCACAACGAAGCTGCTCAAGGGAAATCGCAGTCCAGCTTTCAAAAAGCTTCGGTACACTACAACTTCATTCTCTTCGGGATGTGGGCAAGTTTTTTCCCCTTCGTCCGCCCTCACAATGGACAAATCCCAGAAATACCTTCCTCTCATATTAACAAGATGATTTTCTTTGATAGTTGATTTACCATAAACTGAATGGCTTGGTCGCCAGGGACGATCTTCGGAGTCTTCCCCACCACTGTCCACATCATAGCTGTCACTGTCACCAGTATCCTCAGACAAACCTTCCAGAATTTCCTTAGTGATTTTTTCTGTGTTGGTCTTTGACATCGCTATAAGAAACCCCAAATTTTTCTCTTCGTCGAGGCTCAGTTTCGTCTCAGCAGCAGTCTTCTTATCTTCGGACATCTTTGGAGACACTAAAAAACTATTTTCAAAGCCGAAGCTTCAAAACTAAAAGCTTAGCAAACCGTAGTGCACAAGAGCTAAAATTTGAGTGAGCGGGAGCAGTTGGCCAGAGAGCGTGTCAAATGCGTTTGCGGTATGGCCGTATTTATACGCCAAGTGCGTTGAAAATTGAAAGACCCCGCTTGTCAGTGAATGTTGCTATTCTAGCAAAGGGAAGGTGTTTTTTCGGACCTTCGGCGTAAAGCCTTCGTCCAGATCGCAATCTAAATTTATTATTTTGAACAAATTAATATTGCGAGGGGCTACTGTTGGGGACCTTCGGCATCCGAAGGTCCTCAAAAACAGGATTTAATAGTGTTTCTGGAGTATAATGTGTGAACAGGTATCTTCGGACTCAAGTCAGGCATCACAGTAGACCAGAATAATACGAAGGATGGTGAAGCGCCGAAGGTGTAAGCAGGAAAGCTTCGGCGAGACAGCAGCAGTTGAAACCGACTTAAAGATGAAAAGGCTATTTAAACCTCGACAGATTGTTGTAGGATTATTATCAAGTGTAAAGGGCATTAATGTAATTTTGCACGGGCTGCGTCCCGTGCCTATAAATAGGTGAACAGTACTCCCGTACTGTTCACGCTGACTTGGCATTCGCTTTTTGCGTCACGCTTGTACTGTCATCTCATTCCGATTGAAGGTACACTTGTAATTCAACGATATTTCTGTTTATACCTAATAATAATATATAATTGTCCATGTTGTCTTTTATATTCTTTATATTTCATCCTTCGTCATTGTTTAATGAATTTATGAAGGTACGTCCTTCATAACCTTCGTCCGTAAACCATTATATCCTAAGGGAAATAATGCTTCGAAGGACGAAGGACCTTAACGATTAACATTTTCTATGTTGTCTTGTTCTTAACTCATAGCACTTGAGAACAAGTCCCCAACAGAGGCGTCAATTGGTTGTCTACTTGGTGTAGACTCCTCCTTCTTCTCCTCCGTCGCCTTAAATGCCACCGGTTGTGCTTCGGACGTGGAGGGTTCATCAAGCTCGTTGATCTTCTTGGAGCCTTTGATCATGCATTCAAAGCTCACAAAATTCCCGATAACTTCCTCGGGGGTCATTTGAGTATATCTAGGATTACCACGAATTAATTGAACTTGAGTAGGGTTAAGAAAAATGAGTGATCTAAGAATAACCTTAACCACCTCGTGGTCATCCCACTTCTTGCTCCCGAGGTTGCGCACTTGGTTCACCAAAGTTTTGAGCCGGTTGTACATGTCTTGTGGCTCCTCCCCTTGGCGAAGACGGAAGCGACCGAGCTCCCCCTCGATCGTTTCCCGCTTGGTGATCTTGGTGAGTTCATCACCCTCGTGCGCGGTCTTGAGTAGGTCCCAAATCTCCTTTGCATTCTTCAACCCTTGCACCTTGTTGTATTCCTCCTTGCTTAGAGAGGCGAGGAGTATGGTTGTAGCTTGAGAGTTGAAGTGCTCGATTTGGGCCACTTCGTCCGTATCATAGTCTTCATCCCCTACGGATGGTACCTGTGCTCCAAACTCAACAACATTCCATATACTTTTGTGGAGTGAGGTTAGATGAAATTTCATTAAATCACTCCACCTAGCATAATCTTCACCGTCAAAGGTTGGCGGTTTGCCTAATGGAACGGAAAGTAATGGAGTATGTCTAGATGTACGAGGATAGTGTAAGGGAATCTTACTAAACTTCTTACGCTCTTGGCGTTTAGAAGTTACAGAGGGCGCATCGGAGTCGGAGGTCGATGTTGATGAAGTGTCGGTCTCGTAGTAGACCACTTTCCTCATCCTCTTGTGCTTGTCGCCTTTCCGATGCGACTTGTGAGAAGAAGATTTTTCCTTCTTCTCTTTGTGATGTGAGGAAGAAGATCTTTTCTCCTTCCGTTTGGAGGAGTCCTTCTTCTTCTCCTTCCTCTTGGTGCGGGACTCTTCCGATGAAGTGCTCCCTTGGCTTGTAGTGGGCTTGTCGCTGGTCTCCATCTCCCTCTTGGCGTGATCTCTCGACATCACTTCGAGCGGTTAAGCTCTAATGAAGCACCGGGCTCTGATACCAATTGAAAGTCGCCTAGAGGGGGGGGTGAATAGGGCGAAACTGAAATTTACAAAGTTAATCACAACTACAAGCCGGGTTAGCGTTAGAAATATAAACGAGTCCGCGAGAGAGAGGGCGCAAAACAAATCGCAAGCGAATAGGGAGTGTGACACGCGGATTCGTTTTACCGAGGTTCGGTTCTCGCAAACCTACTCCCCGTTGAGGAGGCCACAAAGGCCGGGTCTTTTTCAACCCTTTCCCTCTCTCAAACGGTCCCTCGGACCGAGTGAGCTTTCTCTTCTCAATCACTTGGAACACAAAGTTCCCACAAGGATCACCACAAGATTGGTGTCTCTTGCTTCAATTACAAGTGAGTTTGATCGCAATGAAAGATTGAGAGAAAGCACGATTGCAAAAGCCAAGCGACAAGAGCGACAAATAACACACGGATCACTCTCTCTCTCAAGTCACTAATCACTAATGATCTCTTTTCTCAATTGTGAAACTTGGAGAGATGGAGGCTTTGAATGTGTCTTGGAATGGATTGCTAGCTCTTGTATTGAATGTTGAAGGTTGGAATGCTTGGATGACTTGAATGGAGGTGGTTGGGGTTGTATTTATAGCCACCAACTACTTCCTAGCCGTTGCTCCATTCTGCTGAGCGCGAACGGTCCGCGAGCCAGGTCCGGACGGTCCGCCCCTGTAGATCAACGGCTGAAAACGCAACGGTCAGCAGTAACGGCTATATCAACGGCTATATAGCATTTAATGCGTCGTCAGATGTCAGATAAAGCCAGTCGCGGACGGTCCACCCGCCTGGCCCGGACGGTCCACGAGGCCGCTATAATTCATTTCTCTGAACCCGTCACCTTCGGGTTTTTCGGTTTCTTGCCTACCGGACGGTCCGCGCTAGAGGCCGGACGGTCCGCGCGAGGGCTCGGATGGTCCTTGCTTTTCCTCCGGACGGTCCATAGTGGACACTTGTATTTTTGCATTGGTTCTGTCCGAAGGGTATCCTGGTGTCGCGGACGGTCCGCCGAAAGGGCCCGGACGGTCCGCGCTTGGTCTGTTTTTCCAAAAAGCTTCTCCTGTCTGGAATAATCTACGGTATTCCGGACAGTCCATTTAGTATAGTTGTAGATGAACCTTTGACACCTGTAAAACATATAATCTAGAGCAAACTAGTTAGTCCAATAATTTGTGTTGGGTAATTCAACCACCAAAATTAATTAGGAACTAGGTGTAAGCCTAATTCCCTTTCAAAGGTGTAAGCCTAATTCCCTTTCAATCTCCCCCTTTTTGGTGATTGATGCCAACACAAACCAAAGCAAGTATAGAAGTGCATAATTGAACTAGTTTGCATAATGTAAGTGCAAAGGTTACTTAGAATTTAACCAATAAATATTTTCATAAGATATGCATGGATTGTTTCTTTATTTTTAACATTTTGGACCACGATTGCACCATATGTTTTGTTTTTGCAAATTCTTTTGTAAATTCTTTTCAAAGTCCTTTTGCAAATAGTCAAAGGTAGATGAATAAGATTTTGAGAAGCATTTTCAAGATTTGAAATTTTCTCCCCCTGTTTCAAAATGCTTTTCCTTTGACTTAAACAAAACTCCCCCTTAATAAAATCCTCCTCTTAGTGTTCAAGAGGGTTTTAAGATACCAATTTTGAAAAATCACCATTTTGAAAAACCTTTTCTTAATTAAAATTTTTGAAGATTGGTGGTGGTGCGGTCCTTTTGCTTTGGGCTAATACTTTCTCCCCCTTTGGCATGAATCACCAAAAACGGATACTTGAGTGAGATATAAGCCCTTTGTTTACTACTTTCTCCCCCTTTGGTGAACGAAATATGAGTGAAGATTATACCAAAGACGGAGAGCTGCCCGGAGCGACGGCGAAGGATGAGTAATTGGATGGAGTGGAGTGGAAGCCTTTGTCTTCGCCGAAGACTCCAATTCCCTTTCAATCTATGACTTGGTTTGTAATACACTTGAAAACACATCAATCATAGTATATAAACGAGATATGATCAAAGGTATAATTATGAGCTATGTGTGCAAAACATCAAAAGAAATTCCGAGAATCAAGAATATTTAGCTCATGCCTAAGTTTGTTAAAGGTTTGTTCATCTAATGGCTTGGTAAAGATATCGGCTAATTGTTCTTTGGTGTTAATATATGCAATCTCGATATCCCCCTTTTGTTGGTGATCCCTTAAAAAAATGATACAGAATGGCTATGTGTTTAGTGCGGCTATGCTCAATGGGATTATCCGCCATGCGGATTGCACTCTCATTATCACATAGAAGAGGAACTTTGGTTAATTTGTAACCATAGTCCCTAAGGGTTTGCCTCATCCAAAGTAATTGCACGCAACAGTGGCCTGCGGCAATATACTCGGCTTCGGCGGTAGAAAGAGCTACAGAATTTTGTTTCTTTGAAGCCCAAGACACTGGAGATCTTCCCAAGAACTGGCAAGTCCCCGATGTGCTCTTTCTATTAATTTTACACCCTGCCCAATCGGCATCCGAATAACCAATTAAATCAAATGTGGATCCCCGAGGGTACCAAAGCCCAAACTTAGGAGTATGAACTAAATATCTCAAGATTCGTTTTACGGTCGTTAGGTGAGCTTCCTTAGGGTCGGCTTGGAATCTTGCACACATGCATACGGAAAGCATTATGTCCGGTCAGATGCACATAAATAGAGTAAAGAGCCTATCATCGACCGGTATACCTTTTGATCGACGGATTTACCTCCCATGTCGAGGTCGAGATGCCCATTGGTTCCCATGGGTGTTTTGATGGGCTTGGCATCCTTCATCCCAAACTTGTTTAGAATGTCTTGAATATACTTTGTTTGGCTAATGAAGGTGCCCTCTTGGAGTTGCTTCACTTGAAATCCCAAGAAGTGCTTCAACTCCCCCATCATGGACATCTCGAATTTCTGTGTCATGATCCTACTAAATTCCTCACATGTAGATTCGTTAGTAGACCCAAATATAATATCATCAACATAGATTTGGCATATAAACAAATCATTCTCAAGAGTTTTAGTAAATAAGGTAGGATCCGCCTTTCCGACTTTGAAGCCATTAGTGATAAGGAAGTCTCTTAGGCATTCATACCATGCTCTTGGGGCTTGCTTGAGCCCATAAAGTGCCTTAGAGAGTTTATATACATGGTTAGGATACTCACTATCTTCAAAGTCGGGAGGTTGCTCAACATAGACTTCTTCCTTGATTGGTCCATTGAGGAAGGCACTTTTCACGTCCATTTGGTAGAGCTTAAAGCCATGGTAAGTGAAAGTCGCCTAGAGGGGGGTGAATAGGGCGGTGCAAAACAAATCGTGAACAAATAAAGAGCGAGACACGATGATTTGTTTTACCGAGGTTCGGTTCTTGAAAACCTACTCCCCGTTGAGGTGGTCACAAAGACCGGGTCTCTTTCAACCCTTTCCCTCTCTCAAACGGTCACCTAGACCGAGTGAGCTTCTCTTCTCAATCAAAACGGAACACAAAGTTCCCGCAAGGACCACCACACAATTGGTGTCTCTTGCCTTGGTTACAATTGAGTTTGATCACAAGAAGAATGATAAAGAAAAGAAGCAATCCAAGTGCAAGAGCTCAAATGAACACAAATGTCGCTCTCTATAGTCACTATTTGATTTGGAGTGATTCCAGACTTGGGAGAGGATTTGATCTCTTTGGAGTGTCTAGAATTGAATGCTATAGCTCTTGTAATGTGTTGAAGGTGGAAAACTTGGATGCCATTGAATGTGGGGTGGTTGGGGTATTTATAGCCCCAACCACCAAAAATGGTCGTTGGAAGGCTGATGTCGCATGGCGCACCGGACAGTCCGGTGCGCCACCGGACACTGTCCGATGCGCCTGCCACGTCAGCAGACCGTTGGGGTTCGACCGTTGGAGCTCTGACTGGTGGGCCCTCTGGGCTGTCCAGTGGTGCACCGGACAGGTCCTGTAGACTGTCCGGTGCGCCAACTACGCGTGCTTTGTCCTCTGCGCGCGCAGGCGCGCATTAAATGCGTTGCAGTCGACCGTTGCGCGCGAAGTAGCCGTTGCTCCGCTGGCACACCGGACAGTCTGGTGTGACACCGAACACTGTCCGGTGCATCACCGGACAATCTGGTGAATTATAGCGGAGCGGCCTCCCATTTTCCTGAAGGTAGCGAGTTCAGCGTCGAGTGCCCTGGTGCACCGGACAGTCCGGTGCGCCAGACCATGGTGCCTTTTGGGATGTCTTTTTCTCTTTGTTTGAACCCTTTCTTGTTATTTTTATTGGCTTATTGTGAACCTTTGGCACCTGTAGAACTCATAGACTAGAGCAAACTAGTTAGTCCAATTATTTGTGTTGGGCAATTCAACCACCAAAATCAATTAGGAAGAAGGTGTAAGCCTAATTCCCTTTCAATCTCCCCCTTTTTGGTGATTGATGCCAACACAAACCAAAGCAAGTATAGAAGTGCATAATTGAACTAGTTTGCATAATGTAAGTGCAAAGGTTACTTAGAATTGAACCAATAAATATTTTCATAAGATATGCATGGATTGTTTCTTTATTTTTAACATTTTGGACCACGCTTGCACCACATGTTTTGTTTTTGCAAATTCTTTTGTAAATTCTTTTCAAAGTTCTTTTGCAAATAGTCAAAGGTAAATGAATAAGATTTTGAGAAGCATTTTCAAGATTTGAGATTTTCTCCTCCTGTTTCAAATGCTTTTCCTTTGGCTAAACAAAACTCCCCCTCAATAAAATCCTCCTCTTAGTGTTCAAGAGGGTTTTAGATATTAGTTTTTGAAGAGGGTGTACCAATTTGAAATTCTATCAAAAATAAGATACCAATTGAAAAATTCATCATTTCAAAACCTTTTCTTAACATTAAATTTTGAGAATTGGTGGTGGTGCGGTCCTTTTGCTTTGGGCTAATACTTTCTCCCCCTTTGGCATGAATCGCCAAAAACGTATACTTGAGTGAGATATAAGCCCTTTGTTTACTACTTTCTCCCCCTTTGGTGAACAAAATATGAGTGAAGATTATACCAAAGACGGAGAGCTGCCCGGAGCGACGACGAAGGATGAGTAATTGGATGGAGTGGAGTGGAAGCCTTTGTCTTCGCCGAAGACTCCAATTCCCTTTCAATCTATGACTTGGTTTGTAATACACTTGAAAACACATCAGTCATAGTATATAAAAGAGATATGATCAAAGGTATAATTATGAGCTATGTGTGCAAAACATCAAAAGAAATTCCGAGAATCAAGAATATTTAGCTCATGCCTAAGTTTGTTAAAGGTTTGTTCATCTAATGGCTTGGTAAAGATATCGGCTAATTGTTGTTTGGTGTTAATATATGCAATCTCGATATCCCCCTTTTGTTGGTGATCCCTTAAAAAATGATACAGAATGGCTATGTGTTTAGTGCTGCTATGCTCAACGGGATTATCCGCCATGCGGATTGCACTCTCATTATCACATAGAAGAGGAACTTTGGTTAATTTGTAACCATAGTCCCTAAGGGTTTGCCTCATCCAAAGTAATTGCACGCAACAGTGGCCTGCGGCAATATACTCGACTTCGGCGGTAGAAAGAGCTACGGAATTTTGTTTCTTTGAAGCCCAAGACACTGGAGATCTTCCCAAGAACTGGCAAGTCCCCGATGTGCTCTTTCTATTAATTTTACACCCTGCCCAATCGGCATCCGAATAACCAATTAAATCAAATGTGGATCCCCGAGGGTACCAAAGCCCAAACTTAGGAGTATGAACTAAATATCTCAAGATTCGTTTTACGGCCGTAAGGTGAGATTCCTTAGGGTCGGCTTGGAATCTTGCACAAATGCATACAGAAAGCATTATATCCGGTCGTGAAGCACATAAATAGATTAAAGAGCCTATCATCGACCGGTATACCTTTTGATCGACGGATTTACCTCCCGTGTCAAGGTCGAGATGCCCATTGGTTCCCATGGGTGTCTTGATGGGCTTGGCATCCTTCATCCCAAACTTGTTTAGAATGTCTTGAATATACTTCGTTTGGCTGATGAAGGTGCCTTCTTGGAGTTGCTTTACTTGAAATCCCAAGAAGTACTTTAACTCCCCCATCATCGACATCTCGAATTTTTGTGTCATGATCCTACTAAATTCCTCACATGTAGATTCGTTAGTAGACCCAAATATAATATCATCAACATAAATTTGGCATACAAACAAATCATTGTCAAGAGTTTTAGTAAATAAAGTAGGATCGGCCTTTCCAACTTTGAAGCCATTAGTGATAAGAAAATCTTTTAGGCATTCATACCATGCTCTTGGGGCTTGCTTGAGCCCATAAAGCGCCTTAGAGAGTTTATATACATAGTTAGGGTACTCACTATCTTCAAAGCCGGGAGGTTGCTCAACATAGACCTCCTCCTTGATTGGTCCATTGAGGAAGGCACTTTTCACGTCCATTTGATAAAGCTTGAAGCCATGGTAAGTAGCATAGGCAAGTAAAATGCGAATTGATTCTAGCCTAGCTACGGGTGCATAGGTTTCACCGAAATCCAAACCTTCGACTTGTGAATATCCCTTGGCCACAAGTCGGGCTTTGTTCCTTGTCACCACACCATGCTCATCTTGTTTGTTGCGGAACACCCACTTGGTTCCTACAACATTTTGGTTAGGACGTGGAACTAGATGCCATACCTCGTTCCTAGTGAAGTTGTTGAGCTCCTCTTGCATCGCCACCACCCAATCCGAATCTTGTAGTGCTTCTTCTACCCTATGTGGCTCAATAGAGGAAACAAAAGAGTAATGTTCACAAAAATGAGCAACACGAGATCGAGTAGTTACCCCTTTTTGAATATCACCGAGGATGGTGTTAACGGGGTGATCTCGTTGGATTGCTTGGTGGACTCTTGGGTGTGGCGGCCTTGGAACTTGTTCATCTTCCTCATCTTGATCATGGGCATCTCCCCCTTGATCATTGCTCTCCTCTTGAGATGGCTCAACTCCTTGATCTTCTCCTTCATCATTTTGAGCCTCATCCTCATCTTGAGTTGGTGGAGATGCTTGCATAGAGGAAGATGGTTGATCTTGTGTTTGTGGAGGCTCTTCGGATTCCTTAGGACACACATCCCCAATGGACATGTTCCTTAGCGCGACGCACAGAGCCTCTTCATCACCTATTTCATCAAGATCAACTTGCTCTACTTGAGAGCCGTTAGTCTCATCAAACACAATGTCACAAGAAACTTCAACTAGCCCAGAGGACTTGTTAAAGACTCTATATGCCCTTGTGTTTGAATCATATCCTAGTAAAAAGCCTTCTACAACCTTAGGAGCAAATTTAGATTTTCTACCTCTTTTAACAAGAATAAAGCATTTGCTACCAAAGACTCTAAAATATGAGACATTGGGCTTTTTACAGGTTAGGAGTTCATACGATGTCTTCTTGAGGATTCAGTGTAGATATAACCGGTTGATGGCGTAGCAGGCAGTGTTGACTGCCTCAGCCCAAAACCGATCTGAAGTCTTGTATTCATCAAGCATGGTTCTTGCCATGTCCAATTGAGTTCTATTCTTCCTCTCCACTACACCATTTTGTTGAGGCGTGTAGGGAGAGGAGGACTCATGCTTGATGCCCTCCTCCTCAAGGAAGCCTTCGATTTGAGAGTTCTTGAACTCCGTCCCGTTGTCGCTTCTAATTTTCTTGATCCTTAAGCCGAACTCGTTTTGAGCCCGTCTCAAGAATCCCTTTAAGGTTTCTTGGGTATGAGATTTTTCCTGCAAAAAGAACACCCAAGTGAAGCGAGAATAATCATCCACAATAACTAGGCAGTACTTACTCCCGCTGATGCTTATGTAAGCTATCGGACCGAAAAGGTCCATGTGTAGGAGCTCGAGTGGCCTGTCAGTCGTCATGATGTTCTTGTGTGGATGATGAACACCAACTTGCTTCCCTGCCTGACATGCGCTACAAATCCTATCTTTCTCAAAATAAACATTTGTTAGTCCCAAAATGTGTTCTCGCTTCAGAAGCTTGTGAAGATTCTTCATTCCAACATGTGCTAGTCGGCGATGCCAGAGCCAGCCCAAATTAGTCTTAGCAATTAAGCAAGCGTCGAGTTCAGCTCTATCAAAATCTACTAAGTATAGCTGACCCTCTAACACTCCCTTAAATGCTATTGAATCATCACTTCTTCTAAAGACAGTAACACATGTATCTGTAAAAAGACAGTTGTAGCCCATTTTGCATAATTGAGAAATGGAAAGCAAGTTGTAATCTAAAGAATATACAAGAAAAACATTGGAAATGGAATGGTCAGGAGATATAGCAATTTTACCCAATCCTTTGACCAAACCTTGGTTTCCATCCCCGAATGTGATCGCTCTTTGGGGATCTTGGTTTTTCTCATAGGAGGAGAACATTTTCTTCTCCCTGTCATATGGTTTGTGCACCCGCTATCGATGATCCAACTTGAGCCCCCGGATGCATAAACCTACAAAACAAGTTTAGTTCTTGATTTTAGGTACCCAAACGGTTTTGGGCCCTTTGGCATTAGATACAAGAACTTTGGGTACCCAAACACAAGTCTTTGACCCCTTGTGCTTGCCCCCAACATACTTGGCAACTACTTTGCCGGATTTGTTAGTTAAAACATAAGATGCATCAAAAGTTTTAAATGAAATGTTAGAATTATTTGATGCAATAGGAGTTATCTTCTTAGGCAATTTTGCACGGGTTGATTGCCTAGAACTAGATGTCTCACCCTTATACATAAAAGCATGATTAGGGCCAGAGTGAGACTTCCTAGAATGAATTCTCCTAATTTTGCTCTCGGGATAACCGGCAGGGTACAAAATGTAACCCTCTTTATCCTGAGGCATGGGAGCCTTGCCCTTTACAAAGTTAGACAATCTTTTAGGAGGGGCATTAAGTTTGACATTGTCTCCTTTTTGGAAGCCAATGCCATCCTTGATGCCAGGACGTCTCCCACTATAGAGCATGCTTCTAGCAAATTTAAATTTTTCATTTTCTAAGTCATGCTCATTAATTTTGGCATTAAGTTGAGCTATGTGATCATTTTGTTTCTTAATTAAAGCTAGATGATCATGAATAGCATCAACATTAATGTCTCTACATCTAGTGCAAATAGAAACATGCTCAACGGTAGATGTAGAAGGTTTGCAAGATTTTAGTTCAACAATCTTAGCATGTAAAATGTCATTTTCACTTCTAAGATTGGAAATTGTAACATTGCAAACATCTAAATCTTTAGCCTTAGCAATTAATTTTTTATTCTCATTCTTAAGGCTAGCAAGAGAGACATTCAATTCTTCAATCTTAGCAAGTAAACTAACATTATCATCTCTAAGATCGGGAATTGAAACAACACTAACATTAGAATCAACCTTAGCAATTAATTTAGCATTTTCATTTCTAAGGTTGGCAATAATATCATTACAAGTGCTTAGCTCACTAGATAATTTTTCACATTTTCCTACTTCTAGAGCATAAGCATTCTTAACCTTAACATGCTTTTTGTTTTCTTTAATAAGGAAGTCCTCTTGAGAGTCCAAGAGTTCATCCTTCTCATGAATAGCACTAATTAATTCATTTAATTTTTCCTTTTGTTGCATGTTTAGGTTAGCAAAAAGGGTGCACAAATTATCCTCCTCATCACAAGAGTTATCCTCATCACTAGAGGTTTCATATTTAGTGGAGGATTTTGATTTTACCTTCTTCCTTTTGCCGTCCTTTGCCATGAGGCACTTGTGGCCGACGTTGGGGAAGAGGAGTCCCTTGGTGACGGTGATGTTTGCGGCGTCCTCGTCGGAGGAGGAGTCGGAGGAGCTCTCATCGGAGTCCCACTCGCGACACACATGGGCATCGCCGCCCTTCTTCTTGTAGTATCTCTTCTTTTCTCTCCTCTTTACCTTCTTGTCGTCGCCCCTGCCAATATCACTAGATAATGGACATTTAGCAATGAAATGACCGGGCTTACCACACTTGTAGCACACTTTCTTGGAGCAGGATTTGTAGTCCTTTCCCCTCCTTTGATTGAGGATTTGGCGCAAGCTTTTGATGATGAGCGCCATCTCCTCATTGTCGAGCTTAGAGGCGTCGATGGGTTGTCTACTTGATGTAGACTCCTCCTTTTTCTCCTTCGTTGCCTTGAATGCGACCGGTTGTGCTTCGGGCGTGGAGGGGCCATCTAGCTCGATGATTTTCTTTGAGCCTTTGATCATCAACTCAAAGCTCACAAAATTTCCTATCACTTCTTCGGGAGACATTAGTGTGTATCTAGGATTACCATGAATTAATTGAACTTGCATAGGGTTAAGAAAAAACAAGTGATCTAAGAATAACCTTGACCATTTCATGGTCATCCCATTTTGTGCTCCCGAGGTTGCACACTTGGTTCACCAAGGTCTTGAGCCGGTTGTACATTGCTTGAGGGTCCTCGCCTTGGTTGACTCAGAACCGACCGAGCTCCCCCTCGATCGTCTCCCGCTTGGTGATCTTAGTCACCTCATCTCCTTCGTGCGCGGTTTTAAGCACGTCCCAAATCTCCTTGGCGCTCTTTAATCCTTGCACCTTGTTATACTCCTCTCGACTTAGAGAGGCGAGGAGTATAGTGGTGGCTTGAGAGTTGAAGTGTCGGATTTGGGCGACCTCGTCCGAATCATATTCTTCTGCCCCCGGTGATGGTACCTGTACTCCAATCTCAACAACATCCCAAATGCTAGTCTGGAGTGAGGTTAGATGATGCCTCATTTTATCACTCCACATATTATAATCTTCACCATCAAACATAGGTGGTTTGCCTAATGGGACGGAAAGTAATGGAGTACGTTTGGAAATGCAAGGGTAGCGTAGGGGAATCTTACTAAACTTCTTGCGCTCATGGCGCTTAGAAGTTACAAACGTCGTGTCGGAGCTGGAGGTGGATGGCGACGAAGAGTCGATCTCGTAATAGACCACCTTCTTCATCTTCTTCTTCTTGTCACCGCTCCGACGCGACTTGTTGTGTGAAGGGGATCCCTTCATCTTGTTGGTGGACTCCCCGGATGGAGCCTTCCCATGGCTTGTGATAGGTTTCTCGCCGGTCCCGATCTCCCTCTTGGCGGATGCTCCCGACATCACTTCGAGCGGTTAGGCTCTAATGAAGCCCCGGGCTCTGATACCAATTGAAAGTCGCCTAGAGGGGGGTGAATAGGGCGAATCTGAAATTTATAAATGTAACACCCCAGGTGTTACCATGGCTAGAGCACACCTTGGCACTAAAGACTATGATCACATGTGGAAGAACTTAAGGAGCAAAGGTATAAGGGCTTTGGAAACTAGGTTTTAACCAAGATTTGTGAATGACCAAAGGCATTACCCTAATTGTGTGCAACTGTCACCCTGGATAAGAGGGGAAAGAGAGTGAGCAAGTGGGCAAAACATGAGTAATCTTTACCCAAACCTTAAGTAACCTTATAACCAGCAATTAGGGGAAGGAAATATTGCAAAAAGACCCCTGGAGAAACCCCAAATCAAATCTCCAAGTGGAGAGAGAGCTAGAGCTCTCTATTTCTCTCTAAGTTAAAAACTACACCTACACTAAAGATCAGTCATGTTCACCTCGAAGCTGGCACCAAATCCACCTATGTCCTATACCAAAAATGTGGCATACCACCCAAGGCACCCACTGGAAAAAGCTGAGCCCGAGACTTGGACGTTTGACATGCCTTGGCATGGTTTTTGTCGCGAAGTGGGCAGTGTGACACACCCGATTTGGCGACCAGAGATCTCCCTACCTAGGCCATATCTGCCATGGCAGCTCATGGATGAGAGACAACCCTAGGTGCCAGGAAAAGACTCGCGCCAGATTTTTGCCAAGATTCGCACGTTTGCGACTTGGGTGAGCTGTGGAACACGGGCAGAATGAAAGCTCCACATGTTCGACGCGCTCTATGTGCGCCAGAGCACGCCCGCGCGCGCCCCGCGTCGCGCCAACGGCCAGCCGGCGCCCTGTCCCGCGCCCGCGCCTATAAAGCCCACCCAGGCGTCAGCTACACTCTTCCGCGCACGCTCAAACCTCACCGGAGCTCAGTTCACCGCCGTTTGCCCGTGCGCGGCGTGTCCGCGGCCACCCGAGCCACTGCCGCCGTAGACCGGCCAGTCCAGCTTTCCTCAGCCCCATCCAACCCTCTAAGACGAGTAAGCACACCTCGGTGAAGCTCCCCGAGCGAGGAATCGAAGCCTGCGTCGCCGGAGAGGCCAGTCCACGGTCGCCGGAGTTCTCAATCCCGCCGGAGTACGTGGACCGGGTAATCCACTCAACCTTTTTTCGATTCCTTGTGCACACGGTCTCTACGTTACCCTGTGAAGCTCACCGTGCCCTTGGATCGAACCAGATCGTCGTGGTTTGGCCGGTACACTCGCCGCCGACGAGAACACCCGCCTGCGCGCGTGGACCGAGCGATTCCGGCCATCCCCGCCGTCAAGCCGCACCTCGCTGTGACCGCCAGAGCCTCCCTGAGCCAACCCTGCCCTTCGCCGGACCTATCTCGCCGCCGGTAAGCCGCGCCGCCCTTTTCTTTCCCGCGGGTACTGTTTACATTGGGGGAAGGACCACGGGTGAGAGGAAGAGAAGGTCAGGGGGCTTTTTGAACTGTCAGAGACTCAGGGGAATAGTGGCGCAGGCATAGATCTGAGTGAGTTGATTTAGCTTTAACCCAGGGACCTCGATGTAAACTGTTTTTCCAGGAAACTCTTATTAAATCTGTTTTTAATTTGAACAGAAACTTTAAAAACTCATAACTTCTGTTTAGTTCATCCAAATTTGGTCAAACCAATTTTGCCAGACTTTAAATAACGTAAACTACTTGAGAAAAATATAAAAGCACCTATGAACTATAGAAAACTTTAGGGTTCTAATTTAATTATTGTTTTGGCCATAAGCTCAATAATAGAAAGAAAAATAGTTGTACCATTTGACTAGGGTTGGAAAAATTTGGAGAAGTTTATATCTACCTACTGACCTGTTTAAAAATGTTAAACCTCTCTATCCACTCCATTAAGTTAGTTTTTACCCCTTATTCTATAATATGCTTAAGGTTAAGAAAAATAGAAAAGGTGATTTAAATAATGAACCGGAGGGCACCCCTATTTTTGTTAGGGTACTTATTCAATGTAGTTCTCTGGAAAAATCTATCATACCCTGGTTTAGTATAAAATAAGTGGGATACCTTTTATTTGAATAAAACAAGGAAAACTTAGAAAAACCCTACAAAAATAACCCCAAGGTGAAAACACCCCCACCCTTGGGATAGTTAATGTTTTGTTATTAAGAACCTAGGAAAAATATGAAATCTGCTGTTTGACATTTTTCAAATAACAATGTAGTAGAAAGTGTCTTTTTGACATTAAACTTTAGAAAATCATAACTAAATAACCACCCCTTAGCTTTCTGTGGGTTTTGGCACAGAAGCCTATTATTATTGTTAGATGCCAACAAAAATAACCTTTAAGACAGACCCCGCCTCTAATTAAGAGTTGTAGTACAAAGTGGCCCATTTACCCAACTTTTATTATTTTTGTCTTAAGCATAGCCTTTTTATTTTGAACCTCAACTTCCTAGAAGGGACTATAGTAACCAATGGCAACCCACTTTAATTTTTACAGAATTTTTGGAGAAGATTAACCTACTGTTGTAGTTCAAACCCCCACTAGAATTCATAAATAGAAATTAAAGAAAGGAAAATGAATAATGGAAATTAGTGTCATCCTAAAACCCTTGTAAATTGTCCACTGAAATATATAAATGCAATACCAATTCTCTATGTTTACCCTAAATAAAAACTTAAACCTAAAAGTGATAAGCATAAACGACTAAAAACCCCTGCATGACCGAGAAACCCTAAGTTACTTTTTGACTTAGTTTCTTTTTAGCATAATGTTATTAAATCCTGCATAATCATGACATACATGTTCATTGCATTCGATAGACTGTAACCTTGCTGACGGAGAGTATGTCCTCGTGCCGGAGCAAGGAGCTGCTCAGGAGGTAGCCCCAGATCCAGCACCAGAGCCTGCACCTGAGGACCTGCCTGCCACTGCTTTGGAAGGCAAGCCCCGGTTTATGCATAACCTGTTATTTATGCTATTTTACTTCACTTAATGATTGTAGGATTGATTGTGCACTTAGGTGTAGGAATTGTTTGAAACCCTAGTTGCATGATCTCAGGAATCCTTTTGAGATGAATACTAGTATGATAGGTCGAGTAGTTGCTTTATTTAATTAGGATCTCGGTAGAAGACGAGTGATTTTTCTAGCACTCGCGCGCGATCAGGATTTGGTTGTACCCACCTTCATACTATTATGATACTAGTGGTAGACAACAATCCATGGGGATTGATTGTCTACGAGATGGGAAAATGGAATAAGGATTAACGTGCGGATACATGTGTCAAGCGTTTGAACGTACTAAACACATACCGAGAAATATGGTAAATCGGTAAGCCTAGTACCTGAGTTAACCTGCCCGCAGACTTTACCCCTCACGCGACCTGAGACGTGGTCTCCCATTCCGGTTATGGTGGGTACAAGTGCGGTCACTGCACGACAGCAGTCGGGGTCAGTGAGGCATTGTACGCCAAGGCGGTGAGCCCTGATCTGTTGCCAGGGAATCGATGGGGACGGTTGATGTGTGTGGGGATGGAGTGCCCCTACATGTCGTGTGTTTAGGTTTACCTTGCAAGGATAAAAACTCGATTCGAATCGTCTGCTTCTCGCAGCTAATGAGACTGCTTGATCCATTGTACTGCATTGAGTAACAAGTGGAAATATGATGAGTTGATATAAGATGTTGATTGCTAATAATGCTTGCTACTATGTATGAGTAGATAGTACACTTTTAGCCTCAAGAGAGTCACACTTAAATTGATAAAGTTAAAACTTGACTTAGAAACTCAGCTAGTGCTTTTGGCAACCAAACCCCACAGCCAAACAGCTGCATGTCTAGAGGTAGAGGAGTAGACTCCTCACACCGGGTAAGTCTAGCTGAGTATTAGTATACTCAGCCTTGCTTGTGGCATAATTTTACAGGTTCTCTGGAGGACATGGTTGCTGGAGTGACTTGGTCGTCCATCTTGCCACCGGGTTGGACTGTCGAGTGGGACCCTACCTCGGCTGAGGAGGAGCATGAGGAGTGATGGGACAGGCTTCCCCATCTCTCTGTTTAATTACCGTTAGTTTGATTCCGCTGCACTTCGAACAATGACGACTACTTTTGCAAAACTTCTATGATGATGTAATAATTTAATACTCTTTCATGCATGGTTTTATGCTTTATTGTATTTGCTCTGTGACTCACCATCGAGTGAGATTGTGGTACTTGATCCTGTCAGTGGCCGTGTCGGACTAGATCTGAGGGATTGACGGGTTATTCCCATTTAAGTGTGGTCTAGCCTCTGAGGCGGGACTCAGGCACTTAAGTTGGAATAATTCGGGCAGTTCCGCCACAGCTGGTATCGAAGCTTGTACCACCACAGAGGAATCAATAAAATGTAAATACCATCATTTTCCAAAATAAAATTTGATAGAAACAATGTTGGATAGATAGTAGGATGAGCCGGATAGACCTAGGATGTGAAGCCTTAGGATGATAGAAGGGTAGCTAGGTGGCTAAGTGATTAGGCCCTACAGGCCACCTTAAGGGATGGGAGTTCTTCCCTATCCCCTTATATTGGTGAGGTCGTTCAGAACGAGCATGCATGCAGTTCTAAATCTAACACATGGGTATTTGAGTAAAGACTTAAAAACAAGATGATAACCAACTAAGCCCTCAGTGCCATTTTATTTAACTAGAGAAAGGTCGAGTTTATTTTTCTTGTTCTTTTTATAATTCTTTTTCTTTTACTTACGCTTAACCGTACACAGATGACTTCCCACGGATCCTCAGAGGACGGAAATGCACTGTCCCACACTGACGGGCTTGCACGAGAGGGCTTTCCCCGCATTTTGTGGGAGGTACTTCAGGGGGCCGGATACGCGACACCCCCTCAGTACGCGGTGCAGCAGTTCGAGAAGCACCGAGTGCCCCGCTGTAGGGTGAGGATGACCTTGGAGCCTCATCCCCTGCAGCCAGGCTGGCGCTCATTGGACTCCGAGTCTTTTGGATACCGAGCTGAGGACACGATCGAGGCGATCGCTCTACACGGGTTGACCACTTTCTGCGAATTCCATCCTTTGGAGCTGGCTACCCACCCCATTGGCTTGTTCCCCGCCGAAAGGGAGGACGACCCAATGTGGAAGGATCGGGTGGAGCATGCCAAGGATATCTGGGCCATCTACCCAGGACAGACTGTGCACTTGACCGTACGGTGCATGAATGCTCTGTACCGTCTGCAAGTGATGCGCGGTGAGGCGATGTCCCATCTGATGGCACTATTGGAGGCGACAAAGATTACTTTGGACAACAGGGAGGAGCTCGTGGTTGATTTGTCCACTGAAATGGTGGAGAAGGACTTGCAGGTGGAGCAGCTATCCACTGATATCCAAGAGTTGGAGGAACTAGTGGGCACCAGGGAGAACACCATCGAGGTTCTCGAGGATCAGCTCATTAACACCCAGCAGTAGCTTGCCGAGGCTAATGAGCACCTGGATATGCATCATCAGGAGATCCAGGACATGGAGGCCAACGAGGACGTCGACATCGAGGGAGGAGAGGAACCTGCCTCTAGTGTGGACACTGCTGGATCAGGGAGACCACCTTCCCCCGAGTCGAGTGTTGCCTCGTTCGCTCACTAGGTGTTCAGGACAGAGTTAGAAGTGGGATGGTAGGACTCCTCGCAGCTAGCTTAGCTTTTGCACCCTTGGGGTACTAGGCTAGATAGAGTTGAGTCTTTTTGGGACAAATGATGTAATCGTGATAAACTCTCTTAGAAGCATGTTTGATGGATGCTGTTATCAGTTTTAAATTCGGAAGGAAAAATTTATGCCTTTTTAAATCCTTTTGTTGAAGTTGAAATCTATCATTTTGCTTTTGACTCTTTTCGCCGCGATTAAACCTTGAACTTGGAGTTATGGTGTTAAGTATATATGTGGTTTTTCAGATGGCCGGGAGGCAGCGTCGTGGCCAGAATGAGCGCGTTCCTCCACCGCCGCCACCGCCTCCCACTCTGCAGGAGCTCATGGCTCAGCAGAATGAGATCTTGAGACAGCTGGCCCAGCGTCAGCCACCACCTCAGCATTATGGTGGTGGAGACCATCAGCGTCACCCCACGGCAGCTACCTACCAGGAGTTCCTCAGTACCCAGCCTCCATTGTTCACCAGGGCAGAGGACCCACTTGATGCAGATGTGTGGTTGCGAGTGGTGGAATCCAAATTCCCACTGCTCCATGGAGCTTGCTCAGAAGTCACTAAAGTCAGGTTCGCCACCCAGCAGCTTCGCGGACCCGCAAGGACTTGGTGGGACCATTTTCTTGCCATGCAGCCAGAGGATCGAGAGGTGGAATGGAGGGAGTTCAAGGCAGCTTTCAGGGGACACCACATACCAGCCGGGATTATGGACCGAAAGCTCAACGAGTTTCTGGCACTCACTCAGGGCAACAGGACAGTGTTGCAGTATGCCCAGGCTTTTAATGACTTGTGCCAGTATGCTAGATATCATGCGGATACAGATGAGAAGAAGAGAGACAGGTTCAGGAGGGGGCTCAGCACTAAGCTCCGTGATCGTCTCAACACCGTCAGGGCCAACAGCTACAATGAGTTGGTCAACATGGCTATCTCCCAGGAGGACTGCATTACAACTCGACAGGCAGAAAAGAAGAGGAAGACCCCTGTGGCAGGACCCTCAGCTCAGCCACAACGCTTCAGGATTGTGTCCGACACACAGAACAGGGGACCCCAGCAGCAGCAAGGAAGATGGGTGATCCGACCACAGCAGCAGCAGCAGCAGGCACCCAACCGCCCCCAGTTTCTAGCTTAGAGGAACAATCAGCAGCAACAGTACCGCCAGGCGAATGACAACAGGTGTTTCACGTGTGGCAACACCGGACACTATGCCAAGAATTGCCCCCGGAACCAGCAGAGGCAGGGGCAGAATGTCAATCAGAACCAAGGCAAGAGACAGAAGGTGCAAGTGAGGCAGGGCAGGCTAAACTTCACCATCATGGCTGATATTCCAGAGGGAGCACCCGTCATGACTGGTATCTTTACAGTTTTAAATTATCCTGCTATTATTCTTTTTGATTCTGGTGCGTCGCATAGCTTTATCAGTGCCAAATTTAGTGCTAAGTGCCAGTTGCCTTTTCACCACACCAATGGGGGTATCACAATTTCAACACCAGGAGGCAGGGTTGCCACCTATCAAGTCAACAGGCATGTGCCCATAAAGTTTGGTAGCCTTGTAATTAAAACCACCCTCCTCATTTTAGGGTTGGATAGCGTGGATATTATATTTGGAACTGACTGGTTAACCAGGCACCAAGCAGTTATTGATATTGCAGCCAGGGCCATTGAGGTGCACTCACCAACTTGTGGGGAAACCACACTATATCTGCCTGACCAGGGATGCACCCGTTCTTGCGCCTTTGTTATGATAGAATCCCCAGTAGAAAAGATCCCAGTGGTCTGTGACTACCCAGATGTTTTCCCAGATGAATTGCCAGGGATGCCACCTGATCGAGACATTGAGTTCGCAATCGAGTTACAACCCGGAACTTCTCCTATCTCTAAGAGACCTTATAGGATGCCTCCCGCGGAATTGGCAGAACTGAAAAAGCAATTGCAAGAGTTGTTAGACAAGGGGTTTATTCACCCAAGTACTTCACCATGGGGATGTCCAGCCTTGTTTGTGAAGAAAAAAGATGAGAGTTTGAGGATGTGTGTTGACTACCGCCCTCTCAATGCGGTGACTATCAAGAACAAATACCCACTGCCCCGTATTGATGTTCTATTTGATCAGTTGGTAGGAGCCAAGGTATTCTCCAAGATAGACCTTCGCTCAGGTTACCATCAGATCAAGATCCGTGCCAGCGATATTCCCAAGACAGCTTTCTCAACCAGATATGGGCTTTATGAATTTCTGGTGATGTCTTTTGGGCTGACCAATGCCCCGGCTTATTTCATGTACCTGATGAACTCAGTGTTTATGCCAGAGTTAGACAAGTTCGTGGTCATTTTCATTGATGATATTCTGGTTTATTCCAAGAATGAAGCCGAGCACACCAAACATTTGCATACTGTACTTCAGAGACTGCGTGACCATCAGTTGTATGCTAAGTTGTCTAAATGCGAATTCTGGCTGAAGGAGATCAAATTCTTGGGTCACACAATTTCTCAGGATGGGATATCAGTTGATCCTGAGAAGGTACAAGAGGTGATGGATTGGAAACCCCCGACTACAGTGAAGCAAATTCGGAGTTTTATGGGATTGGCAGGGTATTATCGACGATTTATTCCGGATTTCTCCAGGATTGCCAAACCAATGACTGAACTGTTGAAGAAAGGAGTCAAGTATGATTGGAGCCAAAAGTGTGAAGATGCCTTCCATACTTTGAGGCAACATTTGACCACAGCCCCAGTGCTGGCTCAACCTGACAACACCAAGCCATTTGAAGTTTATTGTGATGCTTCTGGTACAGGATTGGGGTGTGTCTTGATGCAAGAGAACAAAGTCATTGCTTATGCTTCCCGAGCACTCAGACCCCATGAGCAGAACTACCCTACACATGATCTGGAATTGGCAGTTGTGGTTCATGCTCTTAAGATATGGAGACACTACTTGATGGGAGCTCACTGTAACATCTACACTGATCACAAGAGTCTCAAATACATCTTCACTCAGGCAGATCTGAACATGAGGCAAAGGAGATGGTTGGAGTTAATCAAGGACTATGATTTGGAAGTGCATTACCATCCTGGCAAAGCCAATGTTGTGGCAGATGCCTTGAGCAGAAAGGCCCAGTGCAATTGTATGAGCATGGATGCAAGAGTTACCACCCTGTGCGATGAGTTGTGCAAGCTGAACCTGGAAGTTGTTTCTCCAGGTGACTTAAGTTATATCTCGGTGGAACCCACATTGCAAGAGCAAATAGTGAGGGCACAGATTGAGGATAAGGGTGTTCAAATGATTAAGGAAATGATCAAGCAAAAGGCAGAAAAATACAAATGTTTCCGACAGGACAGCAAGGGAATCTTATGGTTTGGAGATCGATTGGTTGTTCCCAAGGACCCTGAGCTCAGAAAGAAGATATTGGATGAAGCTCACCTTTCCAAATTCTCCATGCACCCTGGTAGCAACAAGATGTACCATGATCTCAAATCTTTATATTGGTGGACCAAGATGAAGAGGGAAATTGCCAAGTACACATCTGAGTGTGACACTTGCCAGAGAATCAAAGCTAGTCACTTGAAGGCAGCAGGCCCTTTGCAACCCCTTCCCATACCATCTTGGAAATGGGAGGACATTTGCATGGATTTTATCGTAGGATTGCCCAATACCTCCAGGCACCATGATTCCATTTGGGTTATTGTGGACAGGTTGACCAAGACCGCTCACTTCTTGCCAGTGCACACCACCCACAAGACAGAGAAGTATGCAGAAATTTATGTTGATCAAATAGTGCGATTGCATGGTATTCCAAAGACCATTATATCTGACAGAGGAGCACTGTTTGTGGCACGCTTTTGGGAGAAGCTGCAAGAATCACTTGGGACCCAAGTAATCCGAAGCTCAGCATACCATCCCCAAACAGATGGCCAGACAGAAAGGGTGAATCAGATTTTGGAAGATATGTTAAGGGCATGTGCACTACACTACGGAAAAGATTGGGACAAGTGTCTTTCCTTGGCAGAGTTTTCTTATAATAACAGCTTTCAGTCCAGTCTAAAAATGGCACCTTTTGAAGCTTTATATGGGAGAAGATGCAGAACCCCACTGAATTGGTCTCAAGCAGGAGAGAGGGAAATTTTTGGACCAGATTTGGTACTTGAAGCAGAGGCAAAGGTCAGGATCATCAAGAAGAACCTAGAAGCTGCTGAGGCCAGGCAAAAGAGCTATCATGACAAGAGGTGGAAGCCTCTACAGTTTGAGGTGGGAGATCTTGTTTATCTTAAGGTATCACCCACCAAGGGTGCCCAGAGATTCGGGATCAAGGGCAAGTTAGCTCCCCGCTACATTGGACCCTATGAGATCAAAGCAAGTTGTGGACCTGTAGCCTATCAATTGGAGTTGCCACCTCACATGTCAGCAGTTCACAACGTGTTCCATGTATCTCAGCTTCGGAAATGTGTTCGTCTACCCACTGAAGTGCTACCAGAACCAGATATTGAGATAGAACCAGACTTGTCCTACCAAGAGTACCCCGTCAAGGTATTGGATCAAAAGGAGAGATCAACTCGGGCAAGGTCGGTCAGAATGTATAAGGTTCAGTGGAGTCACCATTCAGCAGAAGAAGCTACATGGGAGACTGAGGATTTTCTACGCTCTCGCTTCCCCGACTTTCTGCCCAAAGGAGTCGGTACGTAACCCCAAAACCCCACCCCCACCTGCCCTTTGAATTCAATTATAAGAAAAACTTAGATAACAAGGATAGTCTAAGTTGTGGATTTGACTTAAAAAGGGCTTCCTTCTGAAGTTGCAAAGAGAATGACATTCGAAGAGCAGTGAACGAGAGAAACTTGAGTATAAAGAAAGAATAGCACCAACACACCTTCAAGCACCCTCCAAGGGACTCTACCTAAAATCTCGGGACGAGATTCCTTTAAGGGGGGAGGGCTGTAACACCCCAGGTGTTACCATGGCAAGAGCACACCTTGGCACTAAAGACTATGATCACATGTGGAAGAACTTAAGGAGCAAAGGTATAAGGGCTTTGGAAACTAGGTTTTAACCAAGATTTGTGAATGACCAAAGGCATTACCCTAATTGTGTGCAACTGTCACCCTGGATAAGAGGGGAAAGAGAGTGAGCAAGTGGGCAAAACATGAGTAATCTTTACCCAAACCTTAAGTAACCTTATAACCAGCAATTAGGGGAAGGAAATATTGCAAAAAGACCCCTAAAGAAACCCCAAATCAAATCTCCAAGTGGAGAGAGAGCTAGAGCTCTCTATTTCTCTCTAAGTTAAAAACTACACCTACACTAAAGATCAGTCGTGTTCACCTCGAAGCTGGCACCAAATCCACCTATGTCCTATACCAAAAATGTGGCATACCACCCAAGGCACCCACTGGAAAAAGCTGAGCCTGAGACTTGGACGTTTGACATGCCTTGGCATGGTTTTTGTCGCGAAGTGGGCAGTGTGACACACCCGATTTGGCGACCAGAGATCTCCCTACCTAGGCCATATCTGCCATGGCAGCTCACGGATGAGAGACAGCCCTAGGTGCCAGGAAAAGAATCGCGCCGGATTTTTGCCAAGATTCGCACGTTTGCGACTTGGGTGAGCTGTGGAACACGGGCAGAATGAAAGCTCCACGTGTTCAACGCGCTCTGTGTGCGCCAGAGCACGCCCGCGCGCGCCCCGCGTCGCGCCAACGGCCAGCCGGCGCCCTGTCCCGCGCCCACGCCTATAAAGCCCACCCAGGCGTCGGCTACACTCTTCCGCGCACGCTCAAACCTCACCGGAGCTCAGTTCACCGCCGTTTGCCCGTGCGCGGCGTGTCCGCGGCCACCCGAGCCACTACCGCCGTAGACCGGCCAGTCCAGCTTTCCCCAGCCCCATCCAACCCTCTGAGACGAGTAAGCACACCTCGGTGAAGCTCCCCGAGCGAGGAATCGAAGCCTGCTTCGCCGGAGAGGCCAGTCCACGGTCGCCGGAGTTCTCAACCCCGCCGGAGTACATGGACCGGGTAATCCACTCAACCTTTTTTCGATTCCTTGTGCACACGGTCTCTACGTTACCCCGTGAAGCTCACCGTGCCCTTGGATCGAACCAGATCGCCGTGGTTTGGCTGGTACACTCGCTGCTGACGAGAACACCCGCCTGCGCGCGTGGATCGAGCGATTTCGGCCATCCCCGCCGTCAAGCCGCACCTCGCTGTGACCGCCAGAGCCTCCCCGAGCCAACCCTGCCCTTCGCCGGACCTATCTCGCCGCCGGTAAGCCGCGCCGCCCTTTTCTTTCCCGCGGGTACTGTTTACATTCGGGGAAGGACCGCGGGTGAGAGGAAGAGAAGGTCAGGGGGGCTTTTTGAACTGTCAGAGACTCAGGGGAATAGTGGCACAGGGATAGATCTGAGTGAGTTGATTTAGCTTTAACCCAGGGACCTCGGTGTAAACTGTTTTTCCAGGAAACTCTTATTAAATCTGTTTTTAATTTGAACAGAAACTTTAAAAACTCATAACTTCTGTTTAGTTCATCCAAATTTGGTCAAACCAATTTTGCCAGACTTGAAATAATGTAAACTACTTGAGAAAAATATAAAAGCACCTATGAACTACAGAAAACTTTAGGGTTCTAATTTAATTATTGTTTTGGCCATAAGCTCAATAATAGAAAGAAAAATAGTTGTACCATTTGACTAGGGTTGGAAAAATTTGGAGAAGTTTATATCTACCTACTGACCTGTTTAAAAATGTTAAACCACTCTGTTCACTCCATTAAGTTAGTTTTTACCCCTTATTCTATAATATTCTTAAGATTAAGAAAAATAGAAAAGGTGATTTAAATAATGAACTAGAGGGCACCCTTATTTTTGTTAGGGTACTTATTCAATGTAGTTCTCTGGAAAAATCTATCATACACTGGTTTAGTATAAAATAAGTGGGATACCTTTTATTTGAATAAAACAAGGAAAACTTAGAAAAACCCTACAAAAATAACCCCAAGGTGAAAACACCCCCACCCTTGGGATAGTTAATGTTTTGTTATTAAGAACCTAGGAAAAATATGAAATCTGCTGTTTGACATTTTTCAAATAACAATGTAGTAGAAAGTGCCTTTTTGACATTAAACTTTAGAAAATCATAACTAAATAACCACCCCTTAGCTTTCTGTGGGTTTTGGCACAGAAGCCTATTATTACTGTTAGATGCCAACAAAAATAACCTTTAAGGCAGACCCCACCTCTAATTAAGAGTTGTAGTACAAAGTGGCCCATTTACCCAACTTTTATTATTTTTGTCTTAAGCATAGCCTTTTTATTTTGAACCTCAACTTCCTAGAAGGGACTATAGTAACCAATGGCAACCCACTGTAATTTTTACAGAATTTTTGGAGAAGATTAACCTACTGTTGTAGTTCAAACCCCCACTAGAATTCATAAATAGAAATTAAAGAAAGGAAAATGAATAATGGAAATTAGTGTCATCCTAAAACCCTTGTAAATTGTCCACTGAAATATATAAATGCAATACCAATTCTCTATGTTTACCCTAAATAAAAACTTAAACCTAAAAGTGATAAGCATAAACCACTAAAAACCCCTGCATGACCGAGAAACCCTAAGTTACTTCTTGACTTAGTTTCTTTTTAGCATAATGTTATTAAATCCTGCATAATCATGACATACATGTTCATTGCATTCGATAGACTGTAACCTTGCTGACGGAGAGTACGTCCTCGTGCCGGAGCAAGGAGCTGCTCAGGAGGTAGCCCCAGATCCAGCACCAGAGCCTGCACCTGAGGACCTGCCTGCCACTGCTTTGGAAGGCAAGCCCCGGTTTATGCATAACTTGTTATTTATGCTATTTTACTTCACTTGATGATTGTAGGATTGATTGTGCACTTAGGTGTAGGAATTGTTTGAAACCCTAGTTGCATGATCTCAGGAATCCTTTTGAGATGAATACTAGTATGATAGGTCGAGTAGTTGCTTTATTTAATTAGGATCTCGGTAGAAGACGAGTGATTTTTCTAGCACTCGCGCGAGATCAGGATTTGGTTGTACCCACCTTCATACTATTATGATACTAGTGGTAGACAACAATCCATGGGGATTGGTTGTCTACGAGATGGGAAAATGGAATAAGGATTAACGTGCGGATACATGTGTCAAGCGTTTGAACGTACTAAACACATACCGAGAAATATGGTAAATCGGTAAGCCTAGTACCTGAGTGAACCTGCCCGCAGACTTTACCCCTCACGCGACTTGAGACATGGTCTCCCATTCCGGTTATGGTGGGTACAAGTGCGGTCACTGCACGACGGCAGTCGGGGTCAGTGAGGCATTGTACGCCAAGGCGGTGAGCCCTGATCAGTTGCCAGGGAATCGATGGGGACGGTTGATGTGTGTGGGGATGGAGTGCCCCTACATGTCGTGTGTTTAGGTTTACCTTGCAAGGATAAAAACTCGATTTGAATCGTCTGCTTCTCGCAGCTAATGAGACTGCTTGATCCATTGTACTGCATTGAGTAACAAGTGGAAATATGATGAGTTGATATAAGATGTTGATTGCTAATAATGCTTGCTACTATGTATGAGTAGATAGTACACTTTTAGCCTTAAGAGAGTCACACTTAAATTGACAAAGTTAAAACTTGACTTAGAAACTCAGCTAGTGCTTTTGGCAACCAAACCCCACAGCCAAACAGCTGCATGTCTAGAGGTAGAGGAGTAGACTCCTCACACCGGGTAAGTCTAGCTGAGTATTAGTATACTCAGCCTTGCTTGTGACATAATTTTACAGGTTCTCTGGAGGACATGGTTGCTGGAGTGACTTGGCCGTCCATCTTGCCACCGGGTTGGACTGTCGAGTGGGACCCTACCTCGGCTGAGGAGGAGCATGAGGAGTGATGGGACAGGCTTCCCCATCTCTCTGTTTAATTACCGTTAGTTTGATTCCGCTGCACTTCGAACAATGACGACTACTTTTGCAAAACTTCTATGATGATGTAATAATTTAATACTCTTTCATGCATGGTTTTATGCTTTATTGTATTTGCTCTGTGACTCACCATCGAGTGAGATTGTGGTACTTGATCCTGTCAGTGGCCGTGTCGGACTAGATCCGAGGGATTGACGGGTTATTCCCATTTAAGTGTGGTCTAGCCTCTGAGGCGGGACTTAGGCACTTAAGTTGGAATAATTCAGGCAGTTCCGCCACAATAAACTTAAGCACAAATACAAGCCGGGTTAGCGTTAGAAATATAAACGAGTCCGAGAGAGAGGGCGTAAAACAAATAGCAAGCAAGTAAAGAGTGTGACACAAGGATTTGTTTTACCGAGGTTTGGTTCTTGAAAACCTACTCCCCGTTGAGGTGGTCACAAAGACCGGGTCTCTTTCAACCCTTTCCCTCTCTCAAACGGTCACTTAGACCAAGTGAGCTTCTCTTCTCAATCAAGCGGAACACAAAGTTTCCGCAAGGACCACCACACAATTGGTGTCTCTTGCCTCGGTTACAATTGAGTTTGATCAAAAGAAAGAATGAGAAAGAAAAGAAGCAATCCAAGTGCAAGAGCTCAAATGAACACAAATGTCGCTCTCTCTAGTCACTATTTGATTTGGAGTGATTCCGGACTTGGAAGAGGATTTGATCTCTTTGGTTGTGTCTAGAATTGAATGGTATAGCTCTTGTAATGTGTTGAAGGTGGAAAACTTGGATACATTGAATGTGGGGTGGTTGGGGTATTTATAGCCCCAACCACCAAAAGTGGTCGTTGGAAGGCTGCTGTCGCATGGCGCACCAGACAGTCCGGTGCACCACCAGACACTATCCGGTGCGCCAGCCACGTCAGCCGGCCGTTGGATTCTGACCATTGGAGCTCTGACTGGTGGGGCCTCTGGGTTGTCCGGTGGTGCACCGGACAAGTCCTATAGACTGTCTGGTGCGCTGTCTGGCACTGCTCTGACTCTGGCGTGCACTGTAGCGCATTGAATGCGTTTGCAGTCGACCGTTGGCGTGAAGTAGCCGTTGCTCCGCTGGCACACCGAACAGTCCGGTGTGACACCGGACACTGTCCGGTGTGACACCGGACACTGTCCGGTGCTTCACTGGATATTCCGGTGAATTATAGCGGAGCGGCCTCCCATTTTCCCGAAGGTGGCAAGTTCAGCTTCGAGTTCCCTGGTGCACCAGACATTGTCCGGTGCGCCAGACCAGGGTGCCTTTGGGTTGTCTTCTGCTCTCTTTGTTTGAACCCTTTCTTGGTCATTTTATTGGCTTATTATGAACCTTTGGCACCTGTAAAACTTATAGACTAGAGCAAACTAGTTAGTCCAATTATTTGTGTTGGGCAATTCAACCACCAAAATCAATTAGGAAAAAGGTGTAAGCCTAATTCCCTTTCACTAGTGGTGTTTGTTCGGGGTTTCCAAGTAAGAAACATGGATTCATCTTTGGCATTGGTTTATGAAAATGACTCATAAGTCAGATCCATGGAAAAATATTACAGAAAATAAATGTCACACAAGAAAAAAAAAGGAATTTAAGTTGAAAACATTATTCAAACAAAAGAAATTGCATGCAAGGCTCTTCTTTAAATACTACTCCCTCAATCCAAAAATATAAATTAATAATCTCGGTGATACTTATCTACTACTACACATTGTGCAAGGGTAGCAGGTGGGCTTCAGGAGAGATGTAGTATATGTTTTTTCTATAATAGATGTAGATATAAACACATATGTGGTGTAGTGGTAGCTACAAGCACATTTGCTTGAGGGGTCGCGGGTTCGAATCTCCTTGGGCCTGTTTTTTAATTTAATTTTAGCTAGGCGTGGGAATGGGAATGGACTTTGTGGGGAGGGGAGAATGAGAAAAGAAACAGGGAATGGTGACCGAACATGAGAATGAACTGTGCGAGGGGGGGATCGGAAAGGCAGAACAGGGAATGGTGAGAATGGACTGTGCGGGGAGGGGGGAATCGGAAAGGCAAGGCAGAACATGGAATGAGAATGGAAGAACACGGAATGACAGCCTACCCCTTACTGCCTTAATAAGTAGTAGAGACTTAGAGTTATTGGAAGCTTTGAATATATCTTGGAATGGATTGCTAGCCCTTGTATTGAGTGTGAATGAGTAGAGTGCTTGGTTGTGGTAAATAGAGGTGGTTGGGGTCGTATTTATAGCCTCCAACCACTTCTTAGTCGTTGCTCCAATTCTATTGACCGCGGACGGTCCGTGCTCCTGGACCGGACGGTCCGCCCCTGCACACCAACGGCTAAAATCGCAACGGTCGACAGTAGCTGCTATATCAACGGCTATAGCGCATTTAATGTGTCGTCGGATGTCAGATAAAGTAGTCGCGGACGGTCCGGTCGTGCACCCCGGATGGTCCGCGAGGACGCTAAAAAAGCATTTTACCGAACCCATCACCTTCGGGGTTTTTGGTTTTTTTAACGACCGGACGGTCCGCACCTGAGGTCGGACGGTTCGCGCTTGGTCTTGGACGGTGCCTTCTTCTCCATCGGACGATCCATAGTGTTAGTTTGTGTTTTTGCAGTGTTCCTGTCCGAGGCGCACCCTGGTGTCGCGGACGGTCCGCCGCAAGGGGCCGGACGGTCCGTGCATAGGTGTTTTTCCAAAAAGCTTCTCCTGTCCGGAATAATCTACGGTATTCCGGACAGTCGACTTAGAATAGTTGTAGATGAACTTATGCACCTGTGAAATGATCAACTAGGCAAACTAATTAGTCCACGTGGTTTGTGATGGACGTCAAACACCAAAAACAATTATAGGAAATGTTTAAGTCCATTTCCCTTTCAGAAATACGAGAAACAACTTTAATCCATCCATCATGGATATCTCAAACCTCTTGGTCATTATCCAACCAAATTCCTCACAAAATGAATGAGTAGTACTACCAAATATTATGTCATCGACATATATTCGGTAGATAAAAATATCCTTATTAACTTTATGAGTAAATAGAGTAGAATTGGGTTTGCTTATTTCAAAGCCTTGCTTAAGCAAGAATTCCTTACTGCATCCATACCATGCTCTTGGTGCATGCTTCAGCCCATAGCGCACCATATGGAGTTTTAAGACATGGTCGAGGAATTTAGGATCTTCAAAGCTCGATGGTTGCTCAACATATACTACTTGTTGGATTGAACCATTGAGGAAAGCACTCTTCACTTAAAGTTGTGATGGGCAACATAGGGTAAGTGCATTCGAATTTCTTCTAGCCTAGCTACTAGAGCATACATTTCTTCAAAGTCTAACCCCTCAATTTGAGTAAAGTCTTGAGCAACCAATATTACCTTGTTCCTTGTCACAACTCCATTATCATCTTTTTTTCATTCTAAAAAACCATTTAGTACTGATGACATTGCTATTTGATCTTTCTACTAGTGGCCAAACTTGGTTCCTCTCAAATTTATTTAGATCTTGCATAGCCAAATCCTAGTCAGGATCACCTAGGGCTTCTTCTACCTTAAGAGGTTCCAAAGAGGAAATATTTGACTAAAATTGGTAAATGTTTGCTAGATATAAATGAGTTATTACCCCTTTATGAAGACTTCCAATGACATTATCAACAGGATGATCCCATTGGATGATTTGCCTTAGCATTAGGTAATCACCAATTTGTTGTTGGTTTTATGTTTCTTCCTATTCTCCTTGTTCAATAACAGAATGCACTTAATACAAAACAACATGTTGAGGTTTCAAGTAAATGTGTTGTACCCTCAGGGCGAGGTACCTTAACCAAGCATACCACCCCAACTAAGCAGTACCCCCATCAATGCCCCCTCTTTCCCATCTTTTAGGAAATGTTGCTAAGCACTAAGCACATTACGTTAACCGCCAAAGTCAGAGCCATACTAACACTCATGGTTGCAATGTTTTCCTAGGTGGTTCTCTATGTTCCAATTAACATGTATGATCTTGTTATAACTAACAACATAACATAAACTTAGGAACATGATCAGCTTTAAAAGAGAACCAGCATGACACTAAGTTATAGCAATAGCATAGCTACTTGATTAAAAAGCAAAACCCAGGTTAATAAGGATTTGGTTGGAAAGGTTAAGTGCTTCTAATAGGATACCCACCAAAATTATGCATAACATAAACTTAGTTATCATGTCATGTGATTGGGTTCAAAAGAATATGTAGGGGAGAAATCCACTTTCCTTGCCCAGAGAACTCATGAGGATCTTCCCCAAACAGATCTTGATTCTCAACTACAGGATCAACTTCTAAACATTACATGAGCAATAAGAAACATACACCAATCAGTAAACATTCAACATTCATCAGAAACAAGAAAGTATACAACTATATCACCTATTTGATACATCTATAGAGGTTGGTAAGCTTAGATTCGACCATTTACTCTTTTGGAGCAAGTTTGAGCCAAAACAGGAATATGAGTTAGTAAAATCGAAATGTCCAAGTTTCATGACTTAGACTAGTTGGATAGTCTCTAGATATGTTTGTCTAAGTAATAAGAACAACCTCAAGTGCAGCCAAATCGAATTGGAGAAGAATTGGACAAGTTTGTCAAAATTGGTCTAGGTCTGAAAGCACTGGACCAGTCCGGTGGCTCACTAGACCTCTTATGCAGGGAAGGTTTAGACTTGTCCTCGAGCTGCTAGCAGACCGGGCCGGTTCGATGCCACATCGGACCGCTTACGCAGAGAGGATGTAAAATGGACTTTAGTCGACTGGCTTTCCAGACCGGTCCGATGGCACACCAAACAGTCAAGATTCAACGACTCTCTACAAATCTCAACGATTAGATCCGGTGTGGCAATGTGGAGGGTTCGTTGGTGAAAGTCGCCTAGAGGGGGGGTGAATAGGGCGAAACTGAAATTCTCAAAAACAATCACAACTACAAGCCGGGTTAGCGTTAGAAATATAATCGAGTCCGCGAGAGAGGGCGCAAAACAAATCGCAAGCGAATAATGAGGTAAGACACGCGGATTTGTTTTACCGAGGTTCGGTTCTCTCAAACCTACTCCCCGTTGAGGAGGCCACAAAGGCCGGGTCTCTTTCAACCCTTCCCTCTCTCAAACGGTCCCACGGACCGAGTGAGCTTCTCTTCTCAAATCACTTGGGAATCAAACTCCCCGCAAGGACCACCACACAATTGGTGTCTCTTGCCTCAATTACAAGTGAGTGTTTGATCACAAGAAAGAATGCGAAAGAAAAGAAGCGATCCAAGCGCAAGAGCTCAAATGAACACTACAAATCACTCTCTCTAGTCACTAGGGCTTTGAATGAAGTTGGGAGAGGATTTGATCTCTTTTGGTGTGCCTTGCAATGAAAGCTAGCTCTTGTAAGGTGGTTGGAAGGTGAAAACTTGGATGCAATGAATGGTGGGGTGGTTGGGGTATTTATAGCCCCAACCACCAACTTGACCGTTGGTGGAGGCCGTCTGTTCGATGGCGCACCGGACAGTCCGGTGCACACCGGACATGTCCGGTGCCCCCGCCACGTCATCAGTGCCGTTGGAAATTGACTGTTGGAGTTCTGACTTCTGGGCCCGCCTTGATGTCCGGTGGCGCACCGGACATGCACTGTTCACTGTCCGGTGCGCCGGCATGGGCGATTCTGACTTCTGCGCGCTGCGCGCGCATTAAATGCCGTCGCAGGTAGCCGTTGGCGTGAAGTAGCCGTTGCTCCGAGGATGCACCGGACAGTCCGGTGAATTTTAGCGGAGCAGCTGAAGTGAAAACCCGAGGCTGGCGAGTTCCGGAGGCCGCCCTTCCTTGGAGCACCGGACATGTCCGGTGTGCACCGGACAGTCCGGTGAATTATAGCGGAGTGGTCTCCGGAAATTCCCGAAGGCGAGCAGTTCGGAGTTGGAGTCCCCTGGTGCACCGGACATGTCCGGTGGCACACCGGACAGTCCGGTGCGCCAGACCAGAGGAGCCTTCTGTTGCTCCTTTGCTCTTGTGTTGAACCCAACACTTGGTCTTTTTATTGGCTAAGTGTGAACATTTTGCACCTGTATAACTTATTCACTAGAGCAAACTAGTTAGTCCAATATTTGTGTTGGGCAATTCAACCACCAAAATTATATAGGAACTAGGTGTAAGCCTAATTCCCTTTCAGTTGGCACATAGGACCAGTTACTGTTCAACATGATAGATTAGACGGTCACCAACAAGTCAGACGTTAGAGGGTCTGGTGGTGCACCTGACCAGTACTTTAGGGGGTCCAGTGCACCACCCGACAGTGCAGTTTTGGTCAACTTTTTCAACGGCCATATTTGGTGGTTGGGGCTATAAATACCCCTCAATTAGCATTCAAGACACACAAGAGCTTCACCAAACTCTCATTAATTTCTTGCAACATATCCAACACATTCAACTCCTCCCAAGTGCCACATTCAACGTGATTGAACTAGAAATCTTAGAGTGCCTTGTGGGGTGATTCATTTTAGCTTGTTGCATTTGATTCTTATGTTCTTGAGTTTATTTCTCACCTTTATTCTCATTCTAAATTGTAAAGAGCTAGCAAGAGACTCCAATCTTTATGTGGAGGTCCTTGCGGGGACTTGGTGGCCTTTGAAAAGAGAAGAAAACTCATCCGGTCTAAGTGACAATTTGAGAGAGGGAAAGAGTTAAAAAAGACTCGTACTTAATGGACTCCTCAATTGGGGCGTAGGTCTTTTGGGTCGAACCATGGGAAACAAAAAGCCAGTGTTCTTTGTGTTGATTTCTTATTGTGATTTGTTTTTCATGTCCCCTCTCTCTTAGTTCTCTTGCTTGTGCTTGATTCTATATCAATTGAGTTGCTCACAAAGTATTTTTGCTATCATTTGAGCAACTTTTGCAAGAAAAACTCTCTCTTCCTCACTCTGATTGTTCTTATCTTCATTCTAATGCCTAACAAGGGTTGAAGTTTGTGTTTTAAGTTATAAATTTTAAGTTTCGCCTATTCACCCCCTTTAGGTGACTTTTATAGCATCATAGAGCATATAGTTGATGCATGTGCATGAGGGCTAATAGCGCTTCTGTATCACGTGAGAAAATCTTTTCAAAAGCGATTTTTTGAAAAAGAGTGAAATTATGTATTACGGACCGTCCGGGCCAGAAGGTCGTACCATCTATAGGGTTAATAGAGAAATGGGTAGAATGGGTGTGTTTTAGTGTGGTCTTTAAATTCTAAACTGTGGACTATTCTGGCCTAGCGACCGGACTGTCCGATAGTATTGGACAATAAGGGCCTCGATTTGGTTAAGTCCCTAACGCATTGTGCGAATCGTTTGGCCGAGGGGCACTGACCGTCCGCAACTGGCTTGATTGAATCTGTGCAAGGACTTGTGGTTTCTAGGTGTTGTGTTGTGGACTATTCGTGCCTAGGTTATGGATGGTATAAGTTCTCATGTTGCGGGTCGTCCGTGTCTAGGTGTCGGACCGTCCACATGTATAAAAGTCAGGTGTGCCAGAGCTCGAGGTGTTCCTATTCAAGGTCGATGGACCATCTGCGCTTCATTTTTTATCAGCTCTGACTCGTTTTCAAATGAAAAGTAGTTGTTAAAGTGAACGGCGGATTGCCATAGGTGAGAGCACCTAGAGGGGGGGTGAATAGGTGATCCTGTAAAACTTCAAAACTTAAGCCACAAAAACTTGTTAAGTGTTAGCACAATTATGGCCAAGTGGCTAGAGAGGAGTCAAAACACAATAACCACAAGAAATCAATCACAGAGATGACACGGTGGTTATCCCGTGGTTCGGCCAAGTACAAAACTTGACTACTCCACGTTGTGGCGTCCCAACGGACGAGAGTTGCACTCAACTCCTCTCAAGTGATCCAATGATCAACTTGAATACCACGGTGTTCTTGCTTTTCTTTTCTCAATCCCGTTTGCGAGGAATCTCCACAACTTGGAGCCTCTCGCCCTTACAAAAGATGTTCACAGAGAATCACGGAGCAAGGGAGGGAATGAGCGACGCACACAAGACTTCAAAAGATCAGAGCAACACGCACACAAGCAGCAATAAGAGCTCGCAACACAACTCAAAGAGTACACAACTCCACAAGAGCTCTATATGCTATCACAATGAATCGAATGCGCTAGATCAATGTCTTGGTGCTTAGAAAGGTTGTAGGAATGCTTGGTTTTCTCCTCCATGCGCCTAGGGGTCCCTTTTATAGCCCCAAGGCAGCTAGGAGCCGTTGAGAGCACATCTGGAAGGCTATTCTTGCCTTCTGTCGTCGGGCGCACCGGACAGTCCGGTGCACACCGGACAGTGTCCGGTGCCCGATTCCTTTCCTTAATTGGCGAAGCCGACCGTTGCCGACCGTTGCAGATCTGGCGCACCGGACAGTCCGGTGCACACCGGACAGTCCGGTGCTTCCCTCCGACCGTTGGCTCGGCCACGTGTCGCGCGCCGATCACGCGGCCGACCGTTGGCCCGGCCGACCGTTGGCTCACCGGACAGTCCGGTGCACACCGGACTGTCCGGTGAATTTTAGCCGAAGTCGCCGGAGAAAAACCCGAGAGCGGCCTCTTCGGCCGAGGCGGCCTGGCGCACCGGACACTGTCCGGTGCACCACCGGACACTGTCCGATGCACCACCGGACAGTCCGGTGCCCTAGACCGAAGCAGCCCCTTGGCTGCACACAGCCAAGTCTTCTCTTCTCTTCTTCTTTCTGTTTCTAACACTTAGACAAATATATTAGTACACAAAACCAATGTACTAAGACTTAGAAACATACCTTTGTTGAAGATTTGCACTTTGTTCATCCATGGGCATTGATTTACATTTAAGCACTTGTGTTGGCACTTAATCACCAAAATACTTAGAAATGGCCCAAAGGCACATTTCCCTTTCAATCTCCCCCTTTTTGGTGATTTATGCCAACACCACATAAAGCAACTAGAACAAGTGCAAAATCACTTCAAATAAAAACTCAAATTGGTTTTGATTCAATTTTGGCATATATGGATCATCCTTTGCCACCACTTGGTTTGTTTTTGCAAATCAAACTCAAATCTCTATTTCTATGTCAACCACACATGTTGAGGCATAAAGAGAGTCATTCCAAACGAGATTGATCAAAGATTTCAAAAACTCCCCCTAAATCCCATAATCAATACTTCTCCCCACAAGAAACCAACTTTTGACAATAGAGACAATAAGAGACAAAAGCTTTTGACAAAACAAAAACTCTATTCTACTATTCTACTATTTTCAAAATTTTCAAAATCTCTCAAGTGGTAGGCCAAAATTTTCAAAATCTCTCAAGTGGTAGCTGATCCATTTTATCACTTTGGCCTTTATTTTCTCCCCCTTTGGCATCAAGCACCAAAACGGGATCAATCTTGGCTCTATAACCCCATTGCCTCACCAAAATCTTCAATTAAGAGCAAATGGCAATAAGAGTTCATGAGATGGACTTGGAATAAGTTACCCTCTCATCGGAGTGCAGTGGAAGTCTTTCATGGTCCAAGTCCACCTTTTCCCTTTCAAGCCTCCTTTGAGACTAAATCATCAAACTCAAACACATGGTTAGTCTCAAAGGGTCAAGTTGAACACATCTCCCCCTTAACATGTGCATCACTTTGCAACGGACTTGTGAGGTCCAGGGAGTGTTTGTACAACTTGAGCACCACAATAAGCAACAAAATGCAAAAAGGAACATGATCAAAAGCATAAATACATGTATGCTACAATTCAATCCAGGTTCCGCGAATCTAAGACATTTAGCTCACTACGCAACCTGCAAAAGGTCTTCTCATCTAGAGGTTTAGTGAAGATATCGGCTAGCTGGTTCTCGGTGCTGACATGAAACACTTCGATATCTCCCTTTTGCTGGTGGTCTCTCAAAAAGTGATGCCGGATGTCTATGTGCTTTGTGCGGCTGTGCTCGACAGGATTTTCCGCCATGCGGATAGCACTCTCATTATCACATAGGAGTGGGACTTTGCTCAGATTGTAGCCAAAGTCCCGGAGAGTTTGCCTCATCCAAAGTAGTTGCGCGCAACACTGTCCTGCGGCAACATACTCGGCCTCAGCGGTGGATAGGGCAACGGATGTTTGTTTCTTAGAGTTCCATGACACCAGGGACCTTCCTAAGAATTGGCACGTCCCCGATGTACTCTTCCTATCGACCTTACATCCAGCATAGTCGGAGTCTGAGTATCCAACCAAGTCAAAGGTAGACCCCTTTGGATACCAGAGCCCGAAGCAAGGCGTAGCAACCAAATATCTAAGAATCCGCTTCACCGCCACTAAGTGACATTCCTTAGGATCGGATTGAAATCTAGCACACATGCATACGCTAAGCATAATATCCGGTCTACTAGCACATAAATAAAGTAATGACCCTATCATTGACCGGTATGCTTTTTGATCAACGGACTTACCACCTTTGTTGAGGTCGGTGTGTCCGTCGGTCCCCATCGGAGTCTTTGCGGGCTTGGCGTCCTTCATCCCAAACCGCTTTAGCAGATCTTGCGTGTACTTCGTTTGGGAGATGAAGGTGCCGTCCTTGAGTTGCTTCACTTGGAACCCAAGGAAGTAGTTCAACTCGCCCATCATCGACATCTCGAATTTTTGCGTCATCACCCTGCTAAACTCTTCACAAGACTTTTGGTTAGTAGAACCAAATATTATGTCATCGACATAAATTTGGCACACGAACAAATCACCATCACATGTCTTAGTGAAAAGAGTTGGATCGGCTTTCCCAACCTTGAAAGCATTAGCAATTAAGAAATCTCTAAGGCATTCATACCATGCTCTTGGGGCTTGCTTAAGTCCATAGAGCGCCTTAGAGAGCTTACACACGTGGTCGGGGTACCGTTCATCCTCGAAGCCAGGGGGTTGCTCCACGTACACCTCCTCCTTGATTGGCCCGTTGAGGAAAGCGCTCTTCACATCCATTTGGTACAACCTGAAAGAATGGTGAGCGGCATATGCTAGCAAGATTCGAATTGACTCTAGCCTAGCCACAGGAGCAAAAGTCTCCTCAAAATCCAAACCTGCGACTTGGGCATAACCTTTTGCCGCAAGTCGAGCCTTGTTTCTCGTCAGCACCCCGTGCTCGTCCTGTTTGTTGCGGAACACCCACTTGGTTCCCACAACATTTTGCTTCGGACGAGGCACCAGCGTCCAAACTTCATTTCTCTTGAAGTTGTTGAGCTCCTCCTGCATGGCCAACACCCAGTCCGGATCTAGCAAGGCCTCCTCTACCCTGAAAGGCTCAATAGAGGAGACAAAAGAGTAATGCTCACAAAAATTAACTAATCGAGAACGAGTAGTTACTCCCTTGCTGATGTCACCCAGAATTTGGTCGACGGGATGATCCCTTTGAATCATTGCTCGAACTTGGGTTGGAGGTGCCGGTTGCGCTTTTTCCTCCATCACATGATCATCTTGTGCTCCCCCTTGATCACCCGCCTCCACTTGAGGTACCTGTTCGTCATCTTGGGTTGGGGGATGCACTATGGTTGAGGAAGAAGGCTGATCTTGCTCCAAGTGTTCCTGTGGTCGCACATCACCAATCGCCATGGTGCGCATAGCGGCCGTTGGAACATCTTCTTCATCTACATCATCACAATCAACAACTTGCTCTCTTGGAGAGCCATTAGTCTCATCAAATACAACGTCGCTAGAGACTTCAACCAAACCCGATGATTTGTTGAAGACTCTATACGCCTTTGTATTTGAGTCATAACCTAACAAAAACCCTTCTACAGCTTTGGGAGCAAACTTAGAATTTCTACCCTTCTTCACTAGAATGTAGCACTTGCTCCCAAATACACGAAAGTAAGATACATTGGGTTTGTTACCGGTTAGTAGCTCATACGACGTCTTCTTGAGGAGGCGATGAAGGTAGACCCTGTTGATGGCGTGGCAAGCCGTGTTCACGGCTTCCGACCAAAAATGCTCGGGGGTCTTGAACTCTCCAAGCATAGTCCTCGCCATGTCGATGAGCGTCCTGTTCTTCCTCTCTACCACACCATTTTGCTGTGGTGTGTAGGGAGCGGAGAACTCATGCTTGATCCCTTCTTCTTCAAGGAATTCCTCCACTTGAAGATTCTTGAACTCGGACCCGTTGTCGCTCCTTATCTTCTTCACTTTGAGCTCAAACTCATTTTGAGATCTCCTGAGGAAGCGTTTGAGGGTCCCTTGGGTTTCGGACTTTTCCTGCAAAAAGAACACCCAAGTGAAGCGGGAAAAGTCATCAACAATAACTAAACCATACTTACTTCCTCCTATGCTCAGATAGGCGACGGGTCCAAAAAGGTCCATATGCAGCATCTCCAAGGGTCTTGATGTTGTCATCACATTTTTGGTGTGATGAGAGCCTCCCACCTGTTTCCCTGCTTGACAAGCTGCACAAGGTCTATCTTTTTCGAATTGAACATTAGTTAGACCTATCACGTGTTCTCCCTTTAGAAGCTTGTGAAGGTTCTTCATCCCCACATGTGCTAAGCGGCGATGCCACAGCCAGCCCATGCTAGTCTTAGCTATTAAGCATGCATCTAGACCGGCCTCTTCTTTTGCAAAATCAACTAAATAAAGTTTGCCGTCTAATACACCCTTAAAAGCTAGTGAACCATCACTTCTTCTAAAGACAGACACATCTACACTTGTAAATAGACAGTTATACCCCATGTTGCATAATTGACTAACAGATAGCAAATTATAACCAAGAGACTCTACTAAAAACACATTAGATATAGAGTGCTCATTAGAAATTGCAATTTTACCTAGCCCTTTTACCTTGCCTTGATTCCCATCACCGAATATAATTGAATCTTGGGAATCCTTATTCTTGACGTAGGAGGTGAACATCTTCTTCTCCCCCGTCATATGGTTTGTGCATCCGCTGTCTATAATCCAGCTTGAACCTCCGGATGCATAAACCTGCAAGGCAAATTTAGGCTTGGGACTTAGGTACCCAACTCATGTTGGGTCCTACAAGGTTAGTGCAAATATCCTTAGGGACCCAAATGCAAGTTTTGTCTCCCTTGCATTTTGCCCCTATCTTCCTAGCAACAATTTTCTTATCCTTTCTATAAATAGCAAAGGAAGCATTTAAAGCACAATAGATTGTAGAAGATTCATTTACTACTTTCCTAGGAGCACTATGAGCATCATTTCTCCTAGGCATTTGATGAACAACATTTCTTCTAAGCACATTTCTACCAGGCATAACATGAGAACTAGAAGCAGTCATAGCATAAGAGTCATAAGCATGTGAACCAAAAACATCATGACCTTTAAAAGCATTTCTAGAATATCTCCTATCATGATATAAAAAGGCATGGTTCTTTTTAGCACTAGTAGCCATAGGAGCCTTCCCTTTCTCCTTAGTGGGAATGGGAGTCTTATGGCTTGTTAAGTTCTTGACTTCCCTCTTGAAGCCAAGTCCATCCTTAATTGAGGGGTGTCTACCAATAGTGTAGGCATCCCTTGCAAATTTTAGTTTATCAAATTCACTTTTGCTAGTCTTAAGTTGGGCATTAAGACTAGCCACTTCATTATTTAACTTTGCAATAGAAGCTATGTGTTCACTACAAGCATCAATATCAAAGTCTTTACATCTATTGCAAATAACAACAGTTTCACCACAGGAGTTGGATTTATTTGCTTCTTCGAGTTTAGCATTTAAATCATCATTTATGCTCTTTAAGTTAGAAATAGAATCATGGCATGATGACACTTCACAAGCAAGCATTTCATTCCTCTTAATTTCTAATGCAAGGGATTTTTGAGCCTCTACAAACTTATCATGTTCTTCATACAACAAATCCTCTTGCTTTTCTAAAAGTATATTCTTTTCATTCAAGGCATCAATTAATTCATTAATTTTGTCTATCTTAGATCTATCTAAGCCCTTGAATAAACATGAATAATCTACTTCATCCTCACTAGATTCATCATCACTAGAAGAATCATAAGTATTAGCATTACGAGTGATTACCTTCTTTTCCCTTGCCATGAGGCAAGTGTGATGTTCGTTGGGAAAGAGGGATGACTTGTTGAAGGCGGTGGCGGCGAGTCCTTCGTTGTCGGAGTCGGACGAGGAGCAATCCGAATCCCACTCTTTTCCAATATGAGCCTCGCCCTTTGCCTTCTTGTAATTCTTCTTCTTTTCCCATTTTCCACTCTTCTTTTCCTGGTCACTATCATTATCGGGACAATTAGCGATAAAGTGACCAATCTTACCACACTTGAAGCATGAGCGCTTCCCCTTCGTCTTGGTCTTGTTGGGATGCTCCTTGCGACCCCTTAACGCCGTCTTGAAGCGCTTAATGATGAGAGCCATTTCTTCATCATTAAGCCCGGCCGCCTCAATTTGCGCCACTTTGCTTGGTAGTGCCTCCTTGCTTCTCGATGCCTTGAGAGCAATGGGTTGAGGCTCGTGGATTGGACCGTTCAACGCGTCATCGACGTACCTTGCCTCCTTGATCATCATTCGCCCGCTCACGAATTTTCCAAGTACTTCCTCGGGCGTCATCATCGTGTACCTGGGATTCTCACGAATATTGTTCACGAGATGAGGATCAAGAACGGTAAAGGACCTGAGTAGTAGGCGGACGACGTCGTGGTCCGTCCAACGCGTGCTTCCGTAACTCCTTATTTTGTTGATAAGGGTCTTGAGCCGGTTGTAAGTTTGAGTTGGCTCCTCTCCCCTTATCATGGCGAATCGTCCAAGCTCGCCCTCCACCAACTCCATCTTGGTGAGCATGGTGATGTCGTTCCCCTCGTGAGAGATCTTGAGGGTGTCCCATATCTGCTTGGCATTGTCCAAGCCGCTCACCTTATTGTACTCTTCCCTGCACAAAGATGCTAAGAGAACAGTAGTAGCTTGTGCATTTCTATGAATTTGTTCATTTATAAGCATAGGACTATCCGAGCTATCAAATTTCATTCCATTCTCCACAATCTCCCATATGCTTGGATGGAGAGAGAATAAGTGACTACGCATTTTGTGACTCCAAAATCCGTAGTCCTCCCCATCAAAGTGTGGGGGTTTGCCAAGAGGAATGGAAAGCAAATGCGAATTCGAACTATGTTGAATACGAGAATAATCAAATGAAAAGTTCGAATTGACCGTCTTTTTGTAGTCGTTGTCACCATCCTTTTGGGAAGAAGTAGATTCATCACTATCGTCGTAGTAGATGATCTCCTTGATGCGCCTTGTCTTCTTCTTCTTCCCATCTTTGTGCCTGTGGCCCGAGCCCGAGTCGTTGGACTTGTCATCCCTTGGCTCGTTGACGAAGGACTCCTTCTCCTTGTCGTTGATCACAATTCCCTTCCCCTTAGGATCCATCTCTTCGGGCGGTTAGTCCCTTTCTTGAAGAGAACGGCTCCGATACCAATTGAGAGCACCTAGAGGGGGGGTGAATAGGTGATCCTGTAAAACTTCAAAACTTAAGCCACAAAAACTTGTTAAGTGTTAGCACAATTATGGCCAAGTGGCTAGAGAGGAGTCAAAACACAATAACCACAAGAAATCAATCACAGAGATGACACGGTGGTTATCCCGTGGTTCGGCCAAGTACAAAACTTGCCTACTCCACGTTGTGGCGTCCCAACGGACGAGAGTTGCACTCAACTCCTCTCAAGTGATCCAATGATCAACTTGAATACCACGGTGTTCTTGCTTTTCTTTTCTCAATCCCGTTTGCGAGGAATCTCCACAACTTGGAGCCTCTCGCCCTTACAAAAGATGTTCACAGAGAATCACGAAGCAAGGGAGGGAATGAGCGACGCACACAAGACTTCAAAAGATCAGAGCAACACGCACACAAGCAGCAATAAGAGCTCGCAACACAACTCAAAGAGTACACAACTCCACAAGAGCTCTATATGCTATCACAATGAATCGAATGCGCTAGATCAATGTCTTGGTGCTTAGAAAGGTTGTAGGAATGCTTGGTTTTCTCCTCCATGCGCCTAGGGGTCCCTTTTATAGCCCCAAGGCAGCTAGGAGCCGTTGAGAGCACATCTGGAAGGCTATTCTTGCCTTCTGTCGTCGGGCGCACCGGACAGTCCGGTGCACACCGGACAGTGTCCGGTGCCCGATTCCTTTCCTTAATTGGCGAAGCCGACCGTTGCCGACCGTTGCAGATCTGGCGCACCGGACAGTCCGGTGCACACCGGACAGTCCGGTGCTTCCCTCCGACCGTTGGCTCGGCCACGTGTCGCGCGCCGATCACGCGGCCGACCGTTGGCTCACCGGACAGTCCGGTGCACACCGGACAGTCCGGTGAATTTTAGCCGAAGTCGCCGGAGAAAAACCCGAGAGCGGCCTCTTCGGCCGAGGCGGCCTGGCGCACCGGACACTGTCCGGTGCACCACCGGACACTGTCCGATGCACCACCGGACAGTCCGGTGCCCTAGACCGAAGCAGCCCCTTGGCTGCACACAGCCAAGTCTTCTCTTCTCTTCTTCTTTCTGTTTCTAACACTTAGACAAATATATTAGTACACAAAACCAATGTACTAAGACTTAGAAACATACCTTTGTTGAAGATTTGCACTTTGTTCATCCATGGGCATTGATTTACATTTAAGCACTTGTGTTGGCACTTAATCACCAAAATACTTAGAAATGGCCCAAAGGCACATTTCCCTTTCAATAGGGCACAGAGAAAGGGGTAGAAAGGGGGACAGTTTGCCCATAACAACTAGTTTTGAAGGTGGCACTATAAATAGATGTGGTCCATGTCTTGGACATGTCCCTTGGCCATTTGAGACATCTATTGAGCACATTCAAGCCTCCAAACCTCTCTAACTCACACACTTTGCTAGAGATCGCAATCTAGTGAGTTTGAGAGCGCTCTAGTGCATTGCAGTGAGTTGTTGACCTTTGAGGTACTAGGTGATTCATCAAGCAAGTGTCATCGACTTGTTACTTTTGGAGGTTGCCGCCTCCTAGATGGCTTGGTGAATGATTCTTCGTCGAGCTCTCCGATAAAGGTTGTGGAGAAGCCACATGATCAATTGTGAGAGGTGTGATTTCCTCACCAGAGTGGTGAAAAGCGATGTTAGTGGAATCGAGGTCCGAGCGGTTCTTTGACCACCTGACTCAAGAGATCAAGCAGAGTCTTGATAAGGGAGCGGGTGAGTGCATTGAATCCACCTCAACATGGATTAAGGGTGATCAACAAATCACCGAGACCACGGTAAAAAATCTGTTGTCTCCATTGTTCATTACTTTGTTTCATCATTATTACTTTTGTTCATTGTGTTCCATCTTTCATTACTAGACTTATTGATCACTTGCTCACCCTATGTTGCAAACCAAGTTTAATCCAACATAGGCTAGAGGATTGAATTATCTTGTTATTCTAATTAAACTTGCAAGTGTCTTTGATTTTAGTTGAAACTGTCTATTCATCCCACTCTAGCAGGTATCCTTATCCTACAATAGTGTCTTAGGTTGATTTGGTTGGACTAATCGTGGCACGAGTGTATGCAACATGTCTCTTAGCTTGTGGTACCTAGGTATAGGGTCTAGAAGCGATGGTCGACAACAAATGTGAAGGTCGTACGGGTTTGTGCTAATGAACCAAGAGCGATGAAGAACAAGTGTTGAGACCTGACCGAGGGACTAGAAAAAGCAAGGTGACTAGTTAAAGTAGCTAACACCTAGGGACACTGAGGCGCGGGGACATGGTGAAGTAGATTATGTCGTAGGCACGATTGAGGACTCAAGTGGGACATGTATCCAAAATGTGGGGGATGCGTATGGAGTATGCTACCTATGATAATTTGGTGGTTGAACGTCAAACCACCCAGTGATGGTTTCACAGATTTGACCTTAAAATCTAGGGTGTAGTTTTGGAGGGAATATAAGGCGGCATGTGAAACCATCATGAAGGTTGCATCAAGACAAAGCAAATCCGTGAAAGGAACATGGTCTTTAGATCATTGGAGAGGGAGTTAGACCATTATGCCCTTGGTTAAATGGTTTAGGTCTAAATATCTATGAGTATATTAAGAACGTGAAAAAAACTTCTATAAATAAGAGGGTTGCTCCCAATGAACCACCTCTCTACCTTTTATTCTTTATTTAATTTTTAGGGTTTCTTTCTTGTTAGGGATATTCACAGATATTTTAATTGAATATTTTTCATCTATATATTTTGAGATTTGGGAAACATGACCCTAACCACAGTGATTCATGATGAACTGAAGTTCACTCTTATGCATCTTTGATTTCTTGAAGTTCTTATCTTGGATTTTCCTTTCCAGACTTTTTGTTTTTGACCTTTCGATTGATCTATCGAATATGAGTTCTTGGAGATATTTGGTCTAGATAGAAACATGCACGAACCTCCTATGACGATTGCTAGTAAATGGTCTGGGTTGATTCAATTGTAGCACGAAAATCTAATCCCTTGACCATATTTGATAAAACCCCCATTTGAATTCATATTTTTCGGTTTGAGATTGAAGTTCACATCTTTTAGAGCTCAGATTTTGTAGACACCTATAAAACTTCTTTATGAAGGTGTGTATAAAAATTAAGCTCAATCAAAGTTCATTTAGAATGGTTTTGCGTTTTGGAGCATTGATTCCAGCTTTGGGAAACAAGCTGGATAATCACTGTTTTCAGCACTTTCGAATTTTCGGGTGTTCATCTTGGGACCCATTTATTTTCCTTGACTTCATGTGTACTCCGTGAACTTTTTTCCCTAGAGCATCCAATCCCTAGATGGTTGTGATATTTCTTATTTGGCCATCTTTTTCATTTTTGTTAAAGTAAAGAGGTCAAGTTTCGTATTTTAGAGTTTTTTTTATCATTTATCATTCTGAATGTTTCGCAGTGTTCGCCATTTGTCATCGAAAATATCCAGCCACCCATTAGCTCTTGAGCATCCCATTTGAAAGTTTTGTTTGAGGATTAGAAGAAAATCGAAACGCAAGCTATAAATAATTTTTTTATTAGCTCTTATTTACCTCACAGGTTCACTGGTTGTCTGATTTGATCCGAATCATTCGTATATTTTATTTATGAAAAATAAAATCAAAAAAATAATTTATGGAATATAAAAAACAAACTGAATCGAACATAAACATAGTGATAACGATAGAAATCCGAAAAAAAGGGCAAAACAGGAATGCGAACAACAAACATGACTTCGCATACACGCGCTGTTTGGTTGGTTCAACGGTGACAGACATAAATGAAATTAGTTCAATCGTACTTATTTCCCACCGGTAACTTTCGCAACTTTATAAATCATATACGTTTGTGTAGCCAACGGTAGGAATCAAACAGCTTGATAGATTTAAGCAACCTAACATAGCAACATTATCAACACAAGTAAATTTTAATTCATACCAAAAGGACAAGCTCACGACACATCAAGCCAACTACTAGTCCACCATATAGAATATCCGTACGAGTAAACAACAAACAGAAAAAGGTGAAAATGGTTCAAAAACAGGAAAAAAGAAAATGGTAGGAAAACAACCACATCCTTTTTGTCCCATTGCTAAACAGAAAAGGCGAAAGCGATTAATATGACCATAAATACAAATTCAAGCACGTTGAATATAGAAATCTGGACAGCATTGAAACGTGACTTATTCTTAAAATTTGACAAATGAAATTTTGTTTAACTGATAGAACGAGCATGTTTTTCACTACAACAGCAAACAAAGCTGCATTTTTCAAAATTCATGTGTCAGTATCATGGCTATTCCCAAGACATGGTACTATGGTAGGAGCATCATGTCTATTCCCATGTAGGCACTACGGATGTTCCTTTTTAAAGACCGGCATTACAGATAAAATGAAGTGTATCTACAAAAATTGCCCTGAAGTCCAAAGTGTACGACATTATTTCAGTACAACTGTAAAGCTTGCAGCATGGTATGCATAAATCAGCGGAGGCGCAGGTTTTACTTTCTTTAGGTCTGTGGATCAACCTAATTCTCACTTAACTAACTACTATTTTGGATTTGAAAAAAAATGAATAGAAAGCTAACAACCAAAGTTACCCTTATGGTGCACACTTGAGCAAATTCTATTTCCAAGCATGCTTCTATGCCAAACAGATTAAACCTGATTGTGCTGGGCTGCGCTCGGCAATTGAATCACAGTAGCCGAAACCACCAGGATTGCCAAAGATATCAACATCTCCAACCTTCCTTCAGGACTGCTCAACTTCGAATAAAAATTAGGACGAAGAGAGAAAGTAAGATACTAGAATCAACAATTGAAAAGCAGTAGTCAGATCAGATCACAGTGCTTCAAAAGTTCTTTTTACGGAAACAGGGGTGGGGGCTACTGATTACTAAATTAAAGGTGGTAAATGCTTTAAAAGTAGGGATACTTGCAAGTTGACATCCAATAATTATTCCTGAGTATTGCATAAACAGTAACGTTTGGATATGCTGCATGTAAGCAAAGACTAATTTTACCATAATCCAGATCTTGCTACCATGTGAGGTCCATGGTATTATTGCAGAAGGTAATATATAGTAAGAAAATTCACAATTATATCACAAAATAAACAGTATATTATGCAAATATGATTTCAAACTACTTAGTTACAGGCTCACCCAGAGGCAGGGACATCCCTTCCATTCCCCTTTTCTTTATCTCGTCCATAGTATTACTTCCGTTCTCGAATATTTGTCGACCCTAGTTCATTTTTGAACTAAACCGCGACAAATGAAAAAGAACGGAGGGAGTATTTCTCAAAAGTTGTTTTCCCATACAGGAAAAAACTCCATAGTCCATACAGAAATTCTGTGTACTACATTCATCAGGTACTAAATCTTCTAGTGTCTTAGTATTCTAGATTCTTCATAAACTACCGAACAAAAGGCGCTGCCGCTAATTAGGAATATGAAAGTGTCTTTCAGCCTGACTTTGTGTGTCCATCTATCAAAACCTGTATTTAAACAGTGTGATACATCATAGATCATACCTGACCACCTTGGGTTGGATAGAGGAGCAAAATAATGTGGACGACACCTTCAGGCTAATTAGACACTAATCCTGATAACACCAGCACTTGCAAACAGTAACTATCAGTTTATACTTCATACAATACCAAAATGCTTCATCAAGTGCTTTCTTAGAGCACCTTTGGAGCACAACTCAGTCAACATCTCTTGTGCCTCCTTTACAAATCCCTCACTTGCTAAACCTCGAATAAGTATAGTGTAGGTCGATTCATTGGGCACGCATCCACTGGACACCATATATGCCAAAAACTCAATAGCACGTTCAGTTTCCCCTCTTTTGCAAAGCGAAGAAATAACTGCATTGTAGAGCACTGCATCGGACCTTATTGTGGTATCTTGGATGTTATCAAACATTTGAATTACTTTGTTAATTCTGCCTTCTCTGGAGAGAGCAGAAGCTATCGACGAATAAATGATTGTGTTTGGGCTCATCCCTTTGTTGACCATCACATTTAACAGCTCCAGTGCTTCGTCCGTCTTGCCAGCCTTGCCAAGTCCATCGATCACTGTGCTGTAGCTAATCAGGTCGGGACTGCATCCATTCACTAGCATCTGCTTAAGAAGTTCAATGGCCTGCTCAACCAATCCCTTTTTACACAAGAAATTGATGAGTGTGTTGAATGTGATAGGATTCAGAGGACAGCCTTGCTGAATCATCTGAGACATCAGGTCCTCAGCATCCACCCATCGTTCTGCGCTGCACAAACCCTTGAGCACAATAGTATAGCTTATGGTATTTGGCTTGCAGCCACAAGCAGTCATACTTTTCAACAACATGACAGCTTCATCAATAAGCCCTTCTTTGCAGAAGCCATTGATCACTGTAGTGTATGTGATGACATCGGGCATGCATCCATGCTCCAGCATCTGCTCGAGTAGTTCGATCACCCGGTCCACCAGCCCATTTTGGCAGAAGAAATCAACAAGTATGTTGAATGTGACATCATCAAGTGGGCAATCCTTGTCAAACATCTCAGCCAGCAACTCCTCGGTTTCCTCCCACCTCTCAGCGCTGCACAAGCCCTTCAGCAGAGTATTGTAGCAAACCACATTGGGCTTGAGCCCGTAGGAAGGCATCCTATTCAAAATCTCATGCGCGACTTCGAGATGCCCTTCCTTGCAGATACCATCGATGATAGTGGCATACATCCTGATGTCCGGCGTGCACCCATGCTCCACCATCTGCGCGAGGACCTCATGCACCCGCTCGAACAAGCCGTTCCGACACAAGTAACTGATGAGGGTGTTGAAGGTAACGATGTTGGGCGGGCAAGCCATCCTGACCATCTCCTCCATGAGTTCCTGGACACAGCCCCAGCGCTTGGCCATGCACAGGCCCTTGAGCACCGCGTTGTAGCTCACCACGTCTGGCTCGCAGCCGAAGGACGGCAGGTCCCGCAGCAGGTGGAGGGCCTCGTCCACCGACCCTTGGTCGCAGATGGCGTTGAGGACGAGGTTGCAGTTGCCGACGTCGAGGGCGCAGCCCCTGGCGTGTAGATCCTCGAGCACCCTGACGGCGCTCCGGAAGCCGCCACCCCTGCAGGCGGCCTCGAGGATGACGTGGTACATGGGCGGGATGGGGGCGCAGCCGCGGCGGGGCATCTCGTCGAGCACCGCGAGCGCGTCAGCGATCCGGCCCCGCGCGCAGAGGGCGCGGACGACGGGGAAGTAGGTGTAGGCGTTGGGCGGGACGGGGACCGCAGCGGCAAGGCGGCGCG